>NC_072790.1:76927051-77243051 GCF_028583425.1 Eublepharis macularius | reverse complement strand
GATATTCCCCTCAACTATTCTACCAGAGCAAGTTTCAGGCGGGGGATCCCATGGGCAGAGCGCTCGAAGAGCAGCCTTCTGTCCATGGGGACCCTCGATCGATCCTTGGCGAGCACCCCTTGTGTGCTTTTGGGCGAGAACGGGGCAGGGGGGGCGGTGGGGCGGTTGGAAGGACTGCTGGTCGGTGCCATTTTGTGGGACGGGGGGGGTATTCCCCTCAACTATTCTACCAGAGCAAGTTTCAGGCGGGGGATCCATGGGCAGAGCGCTCGAAGAGCAGCCTTCTGTCCATGGGGACCCTCGATCGATCCTTGGCGAGCACCCCTTGTGTGCTTTTGGGCGAGAACGGGGCAGGGGGGGTGGTGGGGCAGGTGGAAGGACTGCTGGTCGGTGCCATTTTGTGGGGCGGGGGAGGATATTCCCCTCAACTATTCTCCCTGAGCACGTTTCAGGCGGGGGATCCCATGGGCATGGGGCTAGACGAACGGTTTTGTGTCTGTGGGGATCCTCGTTCGATCCTAGGCGACCCCTCCGGGCCTCTGTTTTCTTTTGGCTCCACTCTCGGCCCCAAGTTGGTATTCAGGGAGCCGTATTTGCACATGTTAGCGCGAAAGGCATGGGCTCGCCGCGCCCCAGGTGCCAGTCCTTCAGATTACTCCGGCAATGGTCAATGCGGTGGCCATGGAAACACAGGGCCCATGCACCCAGTGACGTTGACGCCCGAGTGACTCGACCCGGCCTCAGCGGTCAAGTCAAGCATGTAAATGCAGGCCCAGTTGCCAGCAACTGTTCCCATTCGGCGTTACACCCCCACCTCTCATTGAAATGGAAAGACTGGCCAGACCAGGATTCTGTCCTCCTCCCAATTCTTCCTTTAGTCCTCTCCCAGGCTGAAGTAAGTCCAAATAAATGTGATCACTGGTTCCCTCTCAGAATTTGGAGGGGATTGGAACCAGGAGTGGAAAAGCCACCTTAAGGAGACTTGAGTTCAAAGTCCCAGCAGCCCCCGTCCCTTTTCGTTGTGCAGTCTTAACTTTATGTGTGTGTGAACCTGAAGTCCAATTCCCTTTTGAAATTAGATGTTAAAAGCCAACTTGGCCTCATATAATCATTTGGTGTTACTCTTATTTCTTGTCAGTTCAATTCTTTAACCTTCTTAGGCAGGCCCCATAGTTGGGACCCTTGGGGGAAACACGGCAACCAAAGCCAAATAGGACCACCAGCAAAAGTGATTCTTAATTGGATCAGAAGCCGCATGTTCGGAAAAAAATTGCACAGGCAAAAGAGAGTTGCCTTGTGGCAAGTTTTGGAGAGGCTTTAGCCAAAGGTGAATACATTCTATCGAACATAGTGGAACCACCAAAAAAGGAGATACCTGTATTCGAAAATATATCACCTGCCATGCTGGTGAAGATCCCGCATCTACGTAGATTCGGGGTCTCACCTGCCAGACCCATGCTTTTGCATAGCGGTCAGCTTTGGCTTTGAAGGCCGTGCCTCCCCTTGAGGAAACCCCCCATCAGGCCCGTCACCCCCCTTTTTTACTAAGGTTCTTATTCGTCATGGTGGGTTGCTATACGGTGCCACCAGCCAGTACGCTTTAGTACAAAGATGAAGGTCCCGTCAGTATTTTGTAAATGGGTTACCCCCGGAATGTGTTATTGAGGTGCATTCGCTACGCACAGGTGGCAGCATTCCTCATTTACATAGCCAGGATCCCCCGCGCCAAGATGACCCCCGGGTAACCCAGACTGAGCGGCGCCGAGATATTTCAGCCACCTCCGCCGCTATTCGCTAAAACGCCGCCGAGCGCCTTCGGCTTTACTTCGGCCCTTCCCGCCAGCAGTCGCCCGCCCAGTCTAGTGTAATCGTTTCCCTTGCCCGTACAGTATAAGGGAAAATAAAGGGGGGGAGACATATTGAAGGTTAAATGAAGCTAGGCCAGACCTTCCAAGTGAGGGCAACCTAATATTACCCCGTGCCCGTGTGCTTTGCTTTGTGTGTTTTTCTTTCTTTTAACCAAAAATTGGGGCCTCCCGAGGGAGTCCCTCCAAAAATTGATCCTAGGAAAAAAAGGTCCGCCGAAATACATACAAGAGGTCCTGCAAAAACAGCAGAGGGAAAAATAATTTTAGAAAAATAGGATGAAGGTCTCTGGCAGTACCAACCCTTACGGTTACTGGAAACCGCTCTCTAGCCCATATTAGGTGAAGCAAACAGCAAGGCCAGGCCGAGCCGGACTGACAGCTCTCAGCCCGCAAAATAAAGGCAGCCCGCCACAGAGCAAGGGTCACCTGAAGGCCACATAGTCTAGGCACCCATGGACCCCTGGGGCAAGTTTGCATAATCCTGCCTCACGTATAGCCGACCCTCGCTCGACGTGAGAACGTCCCCTCTGAAATATACATGCTATACGAAGGAGCTCCCGCACAGGGGTACCCCAGAGCAACAAGCAGGAAGGCTCGCTTAGTGCCCTGGGACTCCTCGTTCAAGCCCCGCATAGTAGGCAGTGCTGGCAGAAAAACACCCTCCCTTTTTCCGCCCATTGCTTCACTTATTTTATTTGCTGCAACAAACTCAGGGAACCTGTACTGATACCTGCAGGTCTCCCCAGGATATTTTCACTACAAAAAGGAAAGGAAGGCCGGGAGATGAGGCACCTGGCTACTCTGTGTTTGCTCGTGCTGGCAGGCACCCTAATAGAGGGACACCTGTCCAAATTAATGCCCTACCCCCACTGGAGATGGATTAATACACTAGCAGAGAATGAAACGATGGTCTGCAAGGTTGTGCAGCAGAGTAATATGACCGCCCCTACGGATCGCACCCACTTCCGTAGTTGTGAAAAGCAGTGGATCCGACCCCCAGAGCTTGTTATATTGTGTGTAGGAGTAAAAACCGTGTCCCAAGAGCTAGTGTGCTACTCGCCTACCGGTATGGTGTATGTTACTGGATGTATGTTTCTCCCCCGCATCAGGCCGGCCCCCACTGCAGTCCCGGCGGTACACAAATATACCACCCCTGCCAATCTCGAAACCTCGCCGTTTGTCACTGATGCTTTCGGACCATACTGTGAAGTTATTCTGGTGTCGGCCGCAGTATGGAAGGCAGGAGAGCCCTTCAGAATGACCATCCTACTAGGCACTACTACCACTGAATCTGCATCAGTCACTGTCACGCCCCCTTCAGGCGCAGTTCTCTCTTTTGCTGTAGAGCACTGGGAGAACCTGACCTGGATTGTAAAAGAGGTAGACCTAGCCAAACACGGCCCACCCAATTTGATACTGGTTCAACAGACGCCCGAATGCCAAACCAAGCCCCTAGTAGAGAAATTTCACCGGCTGGGGCTGCTCTTTGTAAATTTGACTCACGAACCAGGCAATTATTCCCTGCTGATCCGGACCCAAGAGACCCACGCCAGCGTGTTGCATAGCCTCTGCTCTGAGGCCTACCTGTGCACAGTTCGGGGGCAGCAGGGGAAGAGCTCTTATCCGGGAGACCGCTTGCAGTTGTGCTCTGCTCTGCTCTGCTCTGAGGCCTACCTGTGCACGGTGCGGGGGCAGCAGGGGAAGAGCTCTTTTCTGGGAGATGGAAGAGACCGCTTGCAGTTGTGCTCTGCTCTGCTCTGAGGCCTACCTGTGCACAGTGCGGGGGCAGCAGGGGAAGAGCTCTTTTCTGGGAGATGGAAGAGACTGCTTGCAGTTGTGCTCTGCTCTGCTCTGAGGCCTACCTGTGCACAGTGCGGGGGCAGCAGGGGAAGAGCTTTTATCCGGGAGACCGCTTGCAGTTGTGCTCTGCTCTGCTCTGAGGCCTATCTGTGCACACTGTGGGGGCAGCAGGGGAAGAGCTCTTTTCTGGGAGATGGAAGAGACTGCTTGCAGTTGTGCTCTGCTCTGCTCTGAGGCCTACCTGTGCACAGTGTTTCAAGAATCATGTATCTGGCCCCTTCACCCACCAGTGGCACATTACAAGCTGCATGTTGAGAAGCCACTCCACTGCACAGTCACAATCTTGGAGGAGCTTGCTGCTCAGGTTCAGCGACAGAGCAGAGTTGACCCCATGAATAGTCAATTGGCAAGTGAATGGTCATCTCAGGTTCTTTTATTCCCCACATGCAGTCATGCCTCTCTAAGTATTTGCAATTCGCAAGCCCATTGCATTGTTTCCCCCCCACCCCAACGCCCGGCTGACTCATCGCGGCCTCTGCGGGCCTGTTGAGCTACACAGCGGTGCATTTGAAAGGGGGCCAAGTGGCACCTCTTCCTCGCCCCCGGGGGGGGGAGAAAGGCACCTCTCGGTTCAGCTCCTTCGAGGGAGAGAAAGGGTGCCTCTGCACTCAGAGAAGGCTGAGGGGGGGGCGACCCACGGGGTCGCCGCCTCAGGCTTTGGGTCTCAGAATGCCTTGTGCGCTGTGACTGTCCTTCACCAAGAGGTGGGGGGGTTCGTGAGTCCCCCCCCCCCGTTGTCAGAGCCAAGTTCGAAGGCCAGGCCGTTGGATCTTTAGTCTGATCCTGCCCAGTCAGGGCATTGCCACACGAAATTCACCCACAAAGGAGTGCAGTGGTGAGAGTCCTGTTTACACGTGGAATAGGGTCCCTCTACCACCCTGCCGCCAACTGTCTGGCAGCAGGGCTATGTGGGATTTCGGAGGCGCCCATAGAGATATTGCGGCATCGCCGCCCGTGCCCTTGCCTGCGATCCTGCCGCCACAGTCATGGTGGGCGCCAAGGCGACCCCCAATCTTCTCTTCGCGCACCCTTCTCAAAACACCGGCGAGCATCCGACGGGGAAAGAATGTGCATCGTGCGCCCGCTTTTGCCCGGCTCCCGTCCAAGCGTTCACGGCTGTCCGCTCCGCTGTTGAAATTTGCATACAAAAAGCCTCCCGCCAAAGGCCCTCATTTCGGCGGAAACGCACGAGCGCCCTCGAGCAGCAGCGGCGGGATGTGAGAGTGCGCGCACACTTATGCAAATGACTTCCTCTGTCCAGGAACGGCCGACGGCGACCAATTGCCCTGTCAAGGGGTATCCCCGGACAAAAGCGTGGGCGAAGCACGTCACCCTTGTCCAAGGCGAGCTGAGCGCCGCGGTGAGCCGGTGTCCCCCCCCTCGTGACCTCAGCGACCACCAGGCTGCCTGTGTTAGAGGCTGCCAGCTCCACGGAATTTCCCGCAATGGAACAACAGTTATTGCTGCGTTATTCTGGCTAACCGGGGCCCCTCCCCATTCCCTGCCATCCCTGCTTGGAGTGGAACCCAAGAACACACGAATTGTGCATGCGTAGCTTTTGGCAGTGGAATGCGGCCTTCCCGGGGCGGTCGTCGCAAGGCCAGGCCTCGGTTAGCAAGCTAGTCCTGGCCCCGCTCCACCCCCAGGACTTCCCCACCCAGGCCAATCCCGTGTGCTGCATCGACCAGTGTCTGCGCCCTTCCTTTTGTTACTGTGTTGTCGGGCCCCCGAGGGAGCCCTTTGCGTAGGTTTGTCTCAGCAGGAGCTGAGTTCATGGGGGAGCCACTGACTCCAAACACAAGCCGAGCTTGTGAGAAACCCTTTTCCACGTGGAAGCGGGGCTCTCACCAAACCACCACACAGTGCGGCGGTCGAGCTTGGCTCTGAGTGCTTCAGCTGCCCATTCAACCCCGCTTTTCTCGCCCACAGGCTGCCTCTCTGCATGCAGGCGGAAGGGTCATGGTTTCTGGAATTGGCACGGCGGGTGCCACGGTGCGGAATCGGGTGCACATGGCTGGTAGAGGAATGGTTGCTTATGGGGAGAAATCAGTGGCATAAGCCTTTTTTCACGGCTCCCCAGAGTAAAAATCGGCAACGCACGCATAGGCGCATTCTAGTGGGCACCCCAAGGGGTGGAAAATCTGCATATTCGATCCTCCCCGGGCACTCGGGAGCCCCTCCCCAATCGCGCCTGCCGGCGCCTGCTGGGCCACTCCGGCCGGCATCCCCGCCCCCCCACCCATGTAAGAAAGTCGCGGCAGGGGAGGGGGGGAAGGGTCCGGCGAATAGGCCGACTGGTTGCATTCCTCTCTTCTTCTGGGAGATGGGAGAGACGCCAGCACCTCTCATGTCGGGTGGCCCTCTTCTGGCCTCGCTGTCGCGGCCCCCACCCCCCCGCCCCACTCATCTCCAGGCGCATGCTAGAGGCAGAGTCCGTCGCGAGGGGATGGGTTATGGCTTTCCTTTCTCTCCCCCCCATCCCCCTCATGTCTCCAACTACTGTCAAGCTAGAACCTCGTGTACCATCACAATAGGCACTTCCTCGGATCGTTGTAATGTTAATTTCTCAACCCACAGTTTTCTCTCAGCGGCCGTGTTCAGGCTGCAGTCTTCACCTGGGTGGGGCCTTTATTATCAGTCTAAGCAGTGTGTTCCATCTCCCAGACAAGAGCTCTCTTCAGGCTGCCCCACCACCTCGATTTTAAAATTAGAACTGGCCCGGGCAGCGTTGTGATCCTGCAGGGCCCTGCACCGCTGTGCCCAGGTAGGCCTCAGAGCAAAACATGTAAGCAGTGTGTTCCATCTCCCAGACAAGAGCCCTCTCCAGGCTGCCCCACCACCTCGATTTTAAAATTAGAACAGGCCCGGGCAGCGTTGTGATCCTACAGGGCCCTGCACCGCTATGCCCAGGTAGGCCTCAGAACAAAAAAGAGCAAACTTCTAAGCAGTGTGTTCCATCTCCCAGACAAGAGCTCTCTTCAGGCTGCCCCACCACCTCGATTTTAAAATTAGAACTGGCCCGGGCAGCGTTGTGATCCTGCAGGGCCCTGCACCGCTGTGCCCAGGTAGGCCTCAGAGCAAAACATGTAAGCAGTGTGTTCCATCTCCCAGACAAGAGCCCTCTCCAGGCTGCCCCACCACCTCGATTTTAAAATTAGAACTGGACCGGCAAGCATTGTGATCCTGCAGGGCCCTGCACCGCTGTGCCCAGGTAGGCCTCAGAGCAAAACATGTAAGCAATGTGTTCCATCTCCCAGACAAGAGCCCTCTCCAGGCTGCCCCACCACCTCAATTTTAAAATTAGAACAGGCCCGGGCAGCATTGTGATCCTGCAGGGCCCTGCACTGTGTTCCATCTCCCAGATAAGAGCTCCCTCCAGGCTGCCCCAGCACCTGAACTTAAAAACAGAACCGGCCTGGGCAGCGTTGTGATCCTGCAGGGCCCTAGGCCTCAGAGCAAAACATGTAAGCAGTGTGTTCCATCAAAATTTAAAAACCGGCCCAGGCAGCGGTGTGCAAAGATAGGCCTCCGAGCAAAACAGAGCAAACATGCTTGCAGTGTGTCCCAGTGCTGGTTAAGAAGAAGACCAGACTTCTAGCCCCATCTTCAACGAAAATCATACGACTGAAGCCTGGACACATAAGCCCCCCCCCAATGGCCTCGTACCATTCTGGTGCCCCTCCCAAACCCAATTGAGATAGAAGCTGCGGAGACATATTACGGTCATGTTGATCGGAGTCATATTACGGTCAGGTAGATCTGCGTACACGGAGCCGATCGAGTTTTAACAAAGATTTATTAAGGGGCCTATCTGTAACCTGACCTCAGACAGGGAACACAACAGCAGACGGGGACACCAGGGGAAAAAGTCGGGATAGACACATTTGGGAGACGAAAAGGATAGACAGACGCACACGCACACTCGTCTGTCACAACGCATCCCGCTCAACTGTCCATGGAGTCGGATGCACCCCCTATTCCACGGCCCAGCACCTGTGCAAAGCTTGGAACATGCAAGAATGCCCTGACTCGTTTCGGCGAGGGTGGACACGGGCTCGATGTCCCAGGGTCTTCTGGATGCGGCTCGGGTGCGTTCGGTCTTCCTCGCTGGCTCGCCTCGAGAAAGGCGGCAGGAGACATCCCACCACCCATCAGGTCGATCTCCTCCTCCTCCTCCTCCTCCTCCTTCCCCGTGGCAGGGCCTGCTGGAGGGAAAGCCATTGGACAGCAATAAGCATTCTTTGCCCAGATGAACCATGTCACTGAGCGTTCTGGAAACCCATGCACCGACCACACCCCCCATCGAGGCGCCCTTTCTAGCTCAACCTGTGGCCTTGCAGTGCCCATCGATGCACCCCCAAGGAGGGGGTGGCGAGAGAGAACTGCACGGGCAGGTGTGCCATCAGGCACGGCTCCCCGCTTGCCTCCCGAAAGCCCTCGACCCCACCACCCACTGCCCTGCACACGCACGCCCATGGCAGAAGTTGCCCCCCTTGCCCCCATTCCCCGATCAAGATCCCACAAGCCGTGATGCCCGTGGCGAAACAACTAGTAGCCACTTACTCCAGAACTGATCCCGGCGTGCCTGGATCCTCTCATGGGCCAACCCCACAGCCTCGATCCATCGCTCAGTGTCAGAGGCTGAAAGAAAAGCGGTTTTAGGAGTTAGAAAAGTTATTGATTCAGACGCCCGCCGACAAAGATCAATTCCCACCGTCGGAAAGCTCCGCTCTGTGTAGATGGGGGTTTATACCCTTGTGTCTTTCCCCAAGGGGACCCAAACAAGCCCATGTCATGCCCCTTCTCTTCAACCCTGTCCTCCAAACCAACCTGTGCGGCGGGTTCGGCTGTGAGGGGTTTGCTTGCAATCCCCCCCCCCACACACACACAGACACAACCATGCATGGCCTAATGCGCCCAGGTATCACGGTGCAATGAGCATTCGCCAGTAGCCGAGGAAGCCTTTGCGGGAACCGGCAGAGAGTGCGCCCCCCCCATATGTGTGTTCCAGCAAACAGCCATCGAGGCACAACTGCCTGGGGCTGCCGGTGGGTGTGGCGAGCGCACTTACTTCGCGGTCTCTCGCCCAGGAACTCCTTTTCTACCATGTCGACCTCGATCTCCTCCACCACAGCGGTCACGTTCTTGCGGACCATGTGTGCGAGATCGACACGGTCAGGGAACTGCGACTCCAGGCGGAATGGCACCATGGTATCCTCTGCCGTGTCCCGCTCGTGCTCCGTCAGCCCCTTTTCCTCCATGGCCGTGGCTGCCTGCTCTGCCCACTCCTCCCGCCAGTTGCTCGGCACCCACTCCGCCATGCTTTGCAGCGATGCCACAGGCACGTGCGGTCGACAAGGGAAGCCTCGCGCGTTGTGCACGGGCAAACCAACTTAACAGCCAATCACGTGGTGCCACGCGGAGGCCGAAAGCTGGTTGGTCGCAGCTTCTGAGACTGCGGAGATCGGAGACATCGACCAGGTCAAGGTGCACCGCCGAGAGCCGAGCATGTCTCCCCAATTATCCCGGGTCCATTACTGCAAAAGTAGACGCAACCGTGACGGGAGACCAGCCGGAAGCACCAGGGGCAGCGCGCCCCAGGATTTCGGAAAACAAATGTTTTTTCACACCCATGTTTTAGGCCTCCCCGTGTACAAGCCATGACCAACAAAAACTGGAAAGCCAAAAATAAAATTAAAACCGAGGGAGCCACGGGGGCATGAGGGCATGGCTGCGCAGACATGTGATGAACGTGAACAGATGTATGTTGTGGGGTTTCCTGGCTGTTTTGACGTGGTGTTTGCGTTGCAGTGCCTGACGGTTCGCCAGCAGCTGTGGCGGGCGCAGTACCCAAGGAAAGAGATGTCTCGGTGTCACAGGGACTGGGAGCACCGTGACCCGGTGGCCAGAACGCCGCTAAGACGGCGAGGGACAGCAGCCCCCCCTACTTTGCAGACCTCAGTAGTGCCGCAGCTGGGCGAGATCCCGGAGTGGGGGGGACCCCCGGGGGGCCGCCTCTGACACGAACCAAAACAGTCAGCCAATCGTTGCAGGCCCGCAGACTAGGGCATTGCGCCCTGTGATGCTGCAGCCTGCGTCACCTGGTCACTTGCAAGCTGCAGGCAATAGCGCCATCTAGCAGTCAGCGAGATGTCCACAAGCCCTGGAATGGATAAAGAGCCGCTCAGTGCTGGGAACTCGCTGGTCGTGAAGAGGGGCACGTGCAGACGCGGACACACAATCACAGGTTCGGTGGGGGCAGGACACGCGCTAAAATCCTGAAACGGGCACGGGCAGGCCGAAACAGACAGGAGCACTGACACTCGCGCAACCATGTGTAATCCTTAACGTGTGTTTCAGCTCTTAGTCTGGGATGCAAAGCTCTCTTCCAGCCTGTGCATGAGTGCCAGATCTCTCTAATGTGACTAGTGCCATAAATACTGCCACAATGTATCTGAAATATATGGCATACTGAGCTCTGTGAAAGTTGAGGCCGAGCAAGGTACAGTGCCCTACAGCCAAGAAGCAGTGATCTTCCTAGGAAACTGGCCATGCTCTCTGGAGATCAGTTGTAATACCAGAAGATCTACAGCTACTACCTGAGAACTGGCTGACCCATAATTAGAATAAAGCCCCACTGCAATGAAGCCCGTGGCTGCTTCTTGGCAATGAATGGCTCCTAAACGTTTGAATTGCCTTTCCCTTTTGTTACTGCTCCCTAGCTACCAACAAGGGGCTGGGAAGAATAGGATAGAGGAGGAGAGGCAGGCCTGGGCAGCCCCAACAGGCACAGTATTTACCTAAATGCCAGATCCCAGAGAAGCACGCCACTCCTCCCACTTGGCTGCACCCAAGCTCCCTCATTACCACCACCAGCAGCGAAGTCTCTCACAGCTTGGTTGTTGATGCTGCCAGCGAGGTCTCACGCCCTCGCTCGTTCGCTCCCTCGTTGCCACCCCGGCGGTGAGTCCTCGTGCCACTTGCTCGCTCGCTGCCGCCATCACTCCCGGCAAGGCCTCATGCGGCTTACTTGATCGTCGGCGTTGTCAGCAAGGCCCTGCGCAGCTCGGTTGCCCGCAGCCGCTGAGAGCCCCCAGGGCTCGCTCACCCGCTCACCCGCTCGCTCGCCGCCATCAAGGCCCCACGCGGCTCACCTGCCCGCTCACTGCTGTCGAGGCCAAAGCTCAGCACAGCCCACAAGACCGTGACCTCCACTTGGCCCCTGCAAGCAGGACCCAGGAATGTCCTGCCTCCATGCCGCCACGGGCCAAGTGCTGACGGGTGGGGAAGAGCCATCTGACCAGAGGCCCGCGCCGGATGTGCCTGGGCGGAGTTACCTGGCCCCTGGACACTCCCCACCCCTCCCCAACATGGCGGCCACCATGCTGCTTCCCCGCTCACCTCCCCTGCATCGCCCGCAACTCAGGCCCCCAGGTGAGTCTGGGAGCCGTTATTTGCTTTTGTTGTCTTTTTTATTTAAATTAAACCATTTAACCTGGTTATTTGGGATATTTTGTTAAGCTGCTTTGGGGAGAAAAGTGGCATTGACATGGCCAGGATTATCAAGTTCCCCATATAAAAATGGGGGAGGGGTGGTGGTGGGTATCTGCAGCCTGCGTTCTGGCCTGCCTCCCTGTTTCTTCTTGGTTTCCCCTCACCAGCCAGGTGAGCGGTGGCAGGGAGCAGAGGCTGGGGAGGGGGAACCCTGTTATAGTGGGGGGCCTGGCAAGCCTGACGTGGCCTAATAAATACAGTAAATATTAAAAAGTGGGAATTCTAGAAACTTTACTTTTGTCAGGAGGGAAGACCTCTAACCAAGGAATTCCAGTACTCTAATCAAATCACACTTTCTGGATGCTTTGTGGGTAGCTACCAAAACTTTTACATGATCATAAATTGGCTATAAGCTTCTTGTGTAGATGGTCCCAAAAATCAAAACTGGATCATGCAATGGACATTGCATCAGGCAACGGTGAATCACACAACAGCAGCAGGCATCAGTATCCATTCCTGATTTGTCCCTAGATTTGCCACATCTACAATCCATAGCAGATAGCAGGACTTAGGGCCAAGCTACAAGTGACGAATGGCACTTGAATGGCAAGTGAACAAACTCACATGTATTCCTCCCTGTTCACTTGTGGAGCACAAGTGAACAGGGAGGAATACATGTGAGTTTGTTCACTTGCCGTTCAAGTGTCATTCGTCACTTGTAGCTTGGCCCTAAGTCTGCTGGATGGCCCCCCTGTAATTTTACTCACCCAATACATGCACATCACCAATACAAGTAAAAAAATCTATGCACTTAAGCTCCATCCTCATGATCAGGAATGTTCTAAATGCAGTGCTCCTAAGCACAGGGATGGAGCCCAAAAGTCTATGCTTTGTGCAAACCAATTCATTGTGCTCATGTAGAGACAAATATATATCAATAGGAGGTAGAACCAGAGCTCTTGTCCTAGGTAGGGATGTGTCCAGTACACTAGGGGTGTGCACCAAAATCCCTTTGGTTTAATCCTGATCTGGGAATCAGGAATACCATAAATGTTTGGTATCTGTGATACCTGGGTCAGATACTCAGATCTGGTTCAGTAAAATTAGAAGATTCAGACCATTATTCCCTCTCTGGGTAGTTGGAAAGGCATTTTTCAAGCAAACTCCACCAAATCTGCAGGGAACCTAGTCCTTCCTGCCCACTAAAGATTCCCCACCCCTGAGTTTCAGGAAGATTGGACAGTTCTATGGGTGTCTGAACAAGCTGCCCCCAGCCATGCTCCATTGTTTTCTATGGGGAAAACATCCCAAGGATTTCCAGGGCAAAGGAACCTTAGGCAAAGAGGCAACCCCTGACCATTGCCCAAAAGCCAGTCCCAAAATACAAGTCCCAATGCAGGTTGAATCAACAAAACCCAACAGAACCAAACTGAAGTATGGGAACCAGCAAGCAGCAAAGCAAGCATCTCTTGTCTTTTAACAACTAGAAAAAAGCTATCCACCCCCACCCCCAGCCCACCGGAACAGCTAGCAAAATCAATTATTAAACTTTAGCTAAGAAAAACTTTGCACCCCCTTATTTGGCATATATCCGGCTACATATCTGGTATATGAATACCAAATTGCAAACCCATACAGTACACTTGATCCCATTCCCCCTATGCAATTTCCTCCCATGCACACATATATGTACAAGGCTACTGAGAACTGAAACTACAGGTGACCTGCAGGAGAAGAATTCGTTGCTTTGTTTGGCATACCCTCAGTAATCCCTCTTTCATGCCCAATGTTTAACTGTTTTAACTGTTTTGTTTTTATGTTTTTAAGTTCCATTTTCAACAGTTTTAATGATGAGTTTTCGTTTATTTTAATGGTTTTATGATGTGACTTTAGTATGCATGTTTTAATTTGTTAGTTGCCTTGGTGGTCTATATGAGGGCAGAAAGGCAGTATATAACTTTTGTTAAATAAAATAGCTTTTTTTTGTTAAATAAAATAAACATTTCTTCTACTGGAAATCCCCCCCTTCTCCCTCTATTTACCAGTCCCTTATTCAAGATTGTAGCCTAGGGTTGCCAGCCTCTGGGTCATCTTCCAGTATTAAAAATGATCTCCAAAGAATAAAGATCAGTTAAACTGAAGAAAAGGGCTACTCTGTGGGGTTAACAAACCTGGAGTTGGCAATTTCCCAACCCGGAGTTGGCAATCCATTTGGAACCCCACGCAAATGTCTTTTTAAGTCGAGAAAATGTATGTGCAACTGTGTGCCACGTGTAGTTTCAACTTCATTTACCAAAAAGATACAAAAAGTAGGGTTGCCTGCTCTGGTTGTGAAATTCTTGGAGATTTTGAGGGTGGAGCCTGGAGAGGGACATCAGTAGGACATAATGTCATAGGGGCTGTTCTCCAAAGCAATAATTTTTCTCCAGGGAACTGATCTCTGTTATCTGGAGATCAGTGGGAGATATCCAGCCACCACCTGGACGTTGGTAATCCTCGCATAAAGTCATGTCTGACCCAAGGTAATTGTGGATTAAAAGCAGTGCATGTGGAAAGTGTCCCTGGTCCACTTCCTCCCACCCACTGCTGCTATGATGCCCATGGCATCTTCCCAAAGCACATGCACCCAGAAGTTGCTATTAACTTTGTATTGCACAAAAATTGCAGTGCACATGCAATCTTTAGTTCCACCCTCTGCCAACACACATCCTTTAGGCCAGTCCAGTAATTTTTGTCCTTTTGGCAAGTGATTTATAATTGTGTAACTTTTCTGCATGAAAAACAGAGAGAATTGTCCTTCACTATTGCAATGATAGATTTCATACTAGCCTGTAATGCACATGTGTTCTTTCACATTGTACCCTGGGAAAGGTGTTGTGCATGCCTAGAATGCTGGTGCAGCCCATTTGTGATTAGTAGGTGGCAGATGCTTAGCACCAAACATGGAAATGCCCACATTAATTGTTAGCATGAGGACAGATGATGCATAGCAACTGCCTAGTATAAGCATAAGATACATTGGCAAGAATGAGACATGAACAAGAAGGAAACACCTCAATATTTTGTTCAGCAAAAGAACCAGTTCAGAACAATGCATGATGGAACATAGTGTACAGATGAAGAAAGGACCAAGTGAATCATTTGGCTGGTGTAAGGAAATTGCCATCTTGAACCCAGGTTTTTGGTACAATGGTTGAATTCAGGTTCAAAATTGTAAGTGTTGTCAGGCTCTGTCTTGGTTCAGATATGTGGCAGCTAGACTGATTAGTAACACCTGCGGAGCAGTCTCTGAATTCCCCAATGATTCAACCTTGGGACTCTGTTCCTAGAGAGGCTGTATGTTCACGCCATAGATTTTCATACAGCAGAAATGCTAATTAACAGCTTAGCCCTGATTGGCTCTTGAGTTGCCAGGTGATGCACTCTCCTGAAAAAGATGGCTTCTCAGCTCACCCAGTTCCACCTCCATTCTCCTTCCTCTCTGAGCTTTCCGACCAAATTCAGACCATGATGCAAGTATGCCAGAGAGAAGCTGAAAGCCTTATCCTATTCATCATTTCAGCATGGCCCTATGTCGCTCCAGCCAGGCATGGGAGAGGGCTCACATTGTAATGGTTGGGCGGGATAAGTAACAGATGGATGCCAACCAGAGATGTTTAGGTAACAAGCTCTTGAGTTTTTAGATAGGCAGATTTTTATATAGCAACAGTGAGGTTTTCTTCTTTTAACGTCTGTTGCCTGTGTAAGATTGTTTCTGCTTTTTGCAAACACTCCTTAAGCTAATAAACTTAATTTTTATTTATACTGAGTCTGGAATTCATGACTTGGGCATGGGTACACCTGGAGATTGAAAAGACAAGGCCTTTAGGAAAGGTAGAACTTTCAGTCTCACAAACAAAAAGGAGGGTGTCCCACCTGCCTGATGGCTGAAGTGTGATCAATACTCAGAATTAGGTAGCCCTCCCTTCAGGCGAAAGGATAAATAAACTGGTTTGTAGAAATAGGGGGTTGGATTCACGCAGAGGAGGAAATGAACTTAGTGCAGTTCACATGCAAGCAGTAGCGCAACGGCTGCAGCAACACATACGGCTTTAATATAATTTTCATGAAATAACAATATACATATGGAGCAATGGAACCTGCAACAGAAGTTGCACATGAATTTATTTAATTTAGTTTTGAAATTCTATCTGAAGAAATATCTTGTGCTATGTCTTCTGTCGTAGAGAATGTAGTAGGGATACCATTGCTTTTAGGGATGCTGCTATTTCCATGGCAAGTGAGTTCAGTAGTCAAACTCTCCATGCTTCAGGGCTGAGAAATGTTGTGAGTTGATCCTGAGATCTGATTGTTTGCTCAACAAACTTCTCGAACTACTTGTGAACGGTGAGCCAGTTTGTGGCTGCACAGCAGCCTTGTTGTTTGCTTGCTATACTAGCATATCCTGGTGCCTTATTTTGTGCATGCTCAATACAGTGTTTATGCTACCTATGCACGTAAATATTTGCTTGCCTGTATGCTTGCATAGTTATCAATTGTATATGTTCATTTAACCAACCAATTGTTTCAAAGGTAAATTTAAAAATGACTTTTGCAGCTGTAAGTATGACAACCACCAAACAAGTGGCAGGAATTGGACCTGAAGAATAGGACAGGCACCTTTAAAAAGTAACAAGGGGGAAGTGAAGCATCCAGATAACTAACATGGTGAGAAACTATCGTTCCCATGATCCTTTATAAAACCATGCATGCATGAAACCCCTGCCAAATTCTATATTGCTGGCTGCAAGCAATTGAAAATCATTAATTGGGGACAATGAAAAGCAGAATCTAGTTTAAAAATAATTCATTGTCTATGACTTACATTATACATTTAAATATGGTTGTGGAGCAAGGATATATTCATATGCAGCAATGCCATTGTGCATGTCCAAAAACCAATTATGCTTGTGTGCATGTGTGCTGTGCTTGGCAAGAAGCCACCTAGAGAACTCGGCTATTAGTCCATCACAGTCAATACTGTCTACTCAGACATACAGTGGCTCTCCAGGGTCTTAGGCAGAGGTCTTTAACATCACCTACAATGGATCCCTTTACCTGGAGATGCCAGGGATTGAACCTGAGATCTTCCATTTATCAAACAGATACTCTACCACTGAGCCACAGACCATCTTACACTGTCCCTCTGAATTATTTCCTTAAAGGGACAATTACCATGTAAAGGAATAAGATGATAGTTAATTGCTGACTTCAACTGAGAACTTAGTCACACCACCTGGATGCTCCCAGAGTTGCTCTTTCATGGCAAGCATCCTGTTCTAGAAGGTGCAGCCTCCGGAATTAAGTGAGAATATGAAGGTTATTACAGAATTTCTGAGTATTTGCTGAGTGTGTAAAGTGTGCATAAATAACATGTGCAGCATTCATTTCAGCTTGTTCACATTTTGACAAGATACCCTTCACAACCAGGTTCATATCATTAGTCAGGCACAAGATGCACTTATATCTACTGTCATAAGTGTCATATCACAATGTTCTGTGTATTGTCTAAAGCAATAGAGTCTTATAGTAGAAATCCAATCTTCCATAATCACTGACAGTTTTCAGTAGAACTTCCAGTAGTACTTGGCAACAAAATGATGCTTGTCAAAAAACCTTGCACTGCCCCCAGTATGCTATTCTAATTGTTTTTAAAGCACTATGACTGCTAGCCCTGGGATGTCATAGCAAGAAAAGTAGGTCCTGCTAAGAATCTTCCACTTTTGGCCTGGTGGTCCCGCAGGAACTCTACGGTAATACACTCCTTCACCATGGAGAAGGGCTTAATTCACGTTTTCTGCAAGCAATTGGCTAAGTAATATTGCCTAGGAGTGGGTTGATACCCACAGTTTGTTACACTGCATCACCTTTATGTTGTGCGTGACTGGTCCAAGAACACCAAGTATACTCTGTAACTAAGTGGGGATATGAATCCTTCCTAGTCTTAGTCCAATGACCACTAACTTTCCAGTACATTGTATATATTGTCATGTTTGATTATATTTATTAATGTAAATATATGAATATAAATATAATACTGTACTATTTAACTGCTTTATGTATAATCATTGAACAAGGTGTAAAAGCAATCCATACAAAATTCAATATCATTTAGAGGGTTGTGTACCTACATGAGAGTGGCCAAGGCATGCATTTAAGCTTTTTGACTTTGGGGGAAACATCCATTCTGTGTACCTAATGTATCTGGCTTTGTTGGAAGCATTTGCCTGAGCAGTCAGGCAGTATTAAATGTACCTCAGAAGCATAGTGTCATGACTAGACATGGGCACGAACAGAAAAAAAACCCCAAACATGGTGTTCATTGTTCGTTGCCATCCACAAACAACAAACAACAAATATTGATGAACATGATCCTGTTCATGAACATGTTCATTGTTCATGGGGGCCAGCAGGCTCTCCTCCAGCCATCAAGATCCCTTCTGTACCACTCCCAGAAACCCTACCTGAGCAGGCAGCAGGAAAGGTACCAATAATAAATAATAGCTTGGCCCCAGAGCCTGGCAGAAGCCCTGGAACCTGAAGAGGTAGACCCCTATCCCACCACACACACAAAAAATCCAAGCTCCAATGCACTCACCCTGTCTCTCTAACAGCAGCTGTCTCTCCCTGAAAGCCAGAGCTGGGAGCCCCCCTCCCCCTTGCTCTTTTCCTATTGTAACAAATTTGCAACTCCAGTCTACACTTGGAAGGAAGACCTGCCTGTCAAGCTAAATTGGTCTTAGATTGGGGTTTCCAGGGCAACAGCAGGAATTCAGACAGAGTTCAGACAATCCCTGCCTGAGCTACCATGGGAATTGGTTGTAGGTGCCAGACTGTCTGGCTTGACGAACAGCAACGAACAGCAATGAACGAGGCTTGCAACGACCACCTGTTCGTTTAGAATGGGGCCTCACGAACAGCAGATTGGGCTGTTCATGGTTCTTTTTAGTTCGTATTGCTGTTCATGCCCATCTCTAGTCACGACTAGAATCTGGGGTACTTACATTCAAAACCCCACTCTTCCATGAAGCTCTCTGGGTGACAGGCCAATCTCTTCCTCAAAGGGCACTTGTGAGTATAAAATGAAGGAGCAAGAAAATATAGTCTGCCACCCAGAGTTCCTTGGAGGAAAGGCATAACGTAAATGTACTAAATAAATATTTAAAATGGTATTTATTTGTGTACTATACCTAGGAATGAACCTAAAATGTTATTTGTGGTGTACCTCTTACCAGGAGTTAAATCGTTTGATATAGGAAAGCTAAAGGGCTTCTTAAGTGTATGCCTGTATCTGAATCAGGCCTGACCAGAGTCATCCAGAATAAGTGAGCATTTTAAGCTTCAATAGAAGAAGGAGGTAAAAAACTCATGTTCCATGAGCAGAAATCTGTTTTCCAATGGAAATGCACAACTGGATCTAAGCCATTGTACC
Organism: Eublepharis macularius; assembly: GCF_028583425.1. NCBI lineage: Eukaryota > Metazoa > Chordata > Lepidosauria > Squamata > Eublepharidae > Eublepharis > Eublepharis macularius. The sequence continues at coordinate 77,224,358 of NC_072790.1, read as the reverse complement.
TTTCCATTTGACCATTAATAAAGTTCTCTTAGCAATTAATTGGGGTACTTAGCAAAGTTGCCCTTTGCACTCTGCCTTAAAAAGAACCAAACCCATATTAATATTTCTCACTAAAAGATTCTTGGTTCAGACTGTTCTAAGCACAGCTGTTGAATTACCCATCCAAACCCCACATCAACAAGGCAAGACTTCTCACAAAACCAACATTTCCCAATGATACCTTCTCTCGATTCCTTACTTGAAAATATTCCCATGCTCATAAATGACCTTCTTCCCCTTCAGCCAGTCAGGGAGTACATCTGATGGTAGATCTTGCCCTGTCCCATTTCAGTTTTTTAGCTGAATATTCTGGACCTATAATTGGAGCCAGAATCTGTCCCCCTAAACATTATTTCTTTGGCTCCAAACCACCTGTGTTTGTACTATTCTGGACAACCTAGCCAGACATCCCAGCCAGACATTCCAGAATAAGTGTGTGCTGGGAATATTGGGCTGCTTTTTGTGGACTAATGCTGGGCATTATTTTATTTTAAAAAATGTTTTTAATGTATTTAAAATTATATTCCACCTTTCCACAACGTCCAAAGTGTCTTTTTGTATACTTGGTATTATTTTATTACTGGACACTAGCAGTTTGAGTGTGCAGTTTTGGCTTTCCTTTTCTCTGTAAAATCCTATCAATACTGACAGGTGATTGCTCAGGAATAGAATCTGGTAGAGCAGCTACAGCTTTATTTACAATCAAGATCTGTGATAAGTCAATTTTGTTGACATTTGTGATAGCTGAGACTTACAGAATGTTGCAGCAAAGGATCAACACACCATGATTAACACTGAATCAGTCTTCAGTTATTTGTGCAATTCCAAGTCTGGATAATTAATGGTCATGAACCTATTATGAGATGTACTGTACATCTTTGACAATCTGAACCATACCTTCCACTCTTTGCTGCTTGTAACATTGTAGTGTTTGCTTGGATGATAAGAGAAACTCTCTTATCTTTTTTTAAACATAAATTTTATTAATAATTTTTAGAGCAAAAAGATAAAACTATTTTATCTATGACAAATACAAGTAAAATCACAAATGTAATGGAAAGTACTGTAAAGTTTCCTAGGTGCAGCACTTGGAGAGTTGGAGGGGGAGGAGTTGACAGTGGCCTGGAGTAGGAGCTTGATTCGTGGGCTTCTCCCTTCTCTCTGATTGGCCAGTCAGAACCTGCCTTCAGGATGAAAGGGTTGCTGAAAGGATTTTTGAGGCGAGTGTGTGTAGGTATCTTAAAGGGAAGGTCAGACAGGTTCTCCTCCAGCATGAGGGAAAATAAATCCTTTACCCTAACTAATATACCAGTGTTTTGAGGGAGAATTCTTGATAAGAATTCGAAGTATAAAAGCCAGCACAAGCTGAAACCTGTTTATACAGGCATGATAGAACTGGGGGTGGGGGTTGTTTCTGGAAGAGTGAGTGGATAGTAAATAGAGACTCCCATTAAAGCCAAGAGAAGAAGAGTTATGTCTTCTTAGGAAAAGAAGATTAATTCCTGCCCAGTGTCTAAGGGGGGGTTGGTTCTAATGAGGATTTTTTAAAAAATAAATAAATAAATAAAATTTTTGCACGCAAGTAATATATACAAATTGCCTTCAAAATGATACCCTCCAGGGGACAGCCTAGTACCCAGAAAGCTTAAGTGAAAAGGGAAGATGTGGCATGCTTAAGTTGTCCGCCACCCTCCAAATGGACTTGAAAGATTCACAGAGGAATTCAGCAGCCAAAAGAAGCAGGGGAACTATTCCATTTCCTCTAGCAGCACTGCACATGTGCACATGTGCAGAAGGAAGATGACTCAATGAACAATATCACTGCTTACTGGATAAAATATCCAACTCCACTCCATCATTGAGCCACTCGTCTCACAGAAGGGCATTAAATATTTATTTTGTAAAAATAGTTAGCTTGTATGTATGGAATCTAAAGATATCCTTGCTGCAGCCCCTAAATAAAGTCGCAGAAAAAGGGAGGGCAAGATGTTGATCTGCACTTTTATGCACAGTGCAAGGGTGGGCTGGCAGCTGGCAGGTTTAAACAGGGAGTTCTGGGCTGCTGCAAAGCAGATTAGGGTGAGAAGGACTTGCCCTCATTGTAGAAACAAAACTACAAGGCACATGGAAACATGTTGACCTTGTCACTAAAGCAGGATTTAAAAAAAAACGTTTTATTTAAATGGACTGAATTCTCCCACTAAAAGATGAAGAACATTTAATCAATTGAAGAAATTAAAGGCAGATATTATATGCATTCAAGAAACCCACATTTAAAAAGATTGGGAGTATTTACTAAATTGTAAAAAATTAGGTAAGGTTTACTCATCTTCACTGCAATTGAAGAAAAATGATGTGGCCATATATATCAATAATTCAAACTTTGAAATTTTACATGAATTAAAAGATGATGATGGGAGATATGTGGCCTTGAAAATAAGATTGTCTCATGGAAAAACAGGGACTTTGTTATCTTTATATGCACCAAATGATGGCCAGAAGAAATTTTATAAGAGATTTTTCAAGAAATTTTTAGATTTTCAAGAAGGAGAGACTCTAATTTGTGGAGACATGAATGGTGTCTTGAACTGTAAAATTGACAGATCCACAGGACAAAATCTGCCTAAATGTGTATTCAATTATATGTCAGTTTTAGAAATAGAGGATGCCTGGAGATCGCTGCATAAAAAGGATAGAGATTATACATTCTTCTCAGATAGACATCAAATATACTCCAGAATAGGTGTGTGTTGGATATCTAAGTCTTTTGACGCAGGTAGAAAATGCAGAAATCCACTCAAGGATCATAGTGGATTACAATCCAATAGAGATAGTATGTCAAACAGACAATAAGAGAGAAAGAAGATGGAGACTGGACAATACTTTATTTCCAAATGAGGATGTATTGCAAAAATGTAAGCAAGAATTAACTGATTATTTTGGAATAAACACGACAAATAATGCCACCCCTATAATAATTTTGGGAGCAAGTAAAGCCAATCTAAGAGGAATATTGGTGGCAATAGCATCCAAAAAGAAGAAAATTAAGTTTGAAGAAAGAAATAATCTAACCCTAAAATTGAAAAAACTAGAACATGATCATAAAAGAACAAGGGATAGAAGAATATGGGATGAAATTAAGCAGCTGAAGAACAAATTGGATCTACTAGAAGAAATTCAGAAAAAGTTGAAGTATTTAAAGCACAGACATTTTGATGCTGCAAACAAGCCTGGAAGGTACTTAGCATATTATCTGAAGAAGGAGTCAGAGAAGAGAAGGATACCAGGAATTAGGGAAGGCAACCAGCTAGTTTACAGAGATCAGAAAATGAAAGAACAAATTAGAGGTTTTTTTCTCAAATCTCTACAAAGAAGAATCAATAAATGAAGAAGAAATTGAGAAATATTTATTGGAGACACCAATTAAAGAATTTACTAATGAGCATAGAATTATTTTAAATCAAGCAATAACAATACAAGAGAGAAATTCTGCAATTAAAACTTTGAAGATTGCAAAAGCTGCAGGTCCGGATGGATTCACTGTTGCTTATTACAAATCTTTTGAGGATATATTGGTTATACCATTGCAAAAGGTGATGGATGAGATACAAACTAAGAAGATCTTACCTCCAACGTGGCGAGAAGCAAATATAACTTTAATACATAAAGAGGGGAATGATCCATTTACACCACAATCATAAAGGCCTATATCTTTGTTGAACGTGGATTACAAGATATTTACAATAATAATGGCTCAAAGATTGAAAAGATGCATATCTGAGGTGATACATGAAGATCAAACAGGCTTTGTCCCAAAGAGGTATATGAAAGATAATATCAGATACCTCTTTAGTGCAATTGAACATTCAAGATGAAAAGGTGAAAAAACTGCATTTATGTTTGTTGATGCAGAGAAAGTCTTTGACATCTCTTGGAAGTTTCTTATGAAGACGTTGCATAGAATGAATTGTGGGATTGAGTTTTTGAATTGGATTCAAAGTATTTACACCAAACAGCAATCTGCAATCTGGGCAGGGGGTTGGACTAGATGGTCTGTATGGCCCCTTCCAACTCTATGATTCTATGATTTTATGAATCTTAGTTAATGGTTTGTTTACAAAGAAGATTGAAATAACAAAAGGAACACAGCAAGGTTGTCCAATTTCACCACTATTGTTTATACTTGCTCTTGAAGTTTTGGCAGTGAGAATCAGAGAAGATAATAGAATTGTTGGAACAAGGGAGGGGAAAGAGATGTAGAAGATAAAAAGTTATGCAGATGATGTGGTTATATCAGTGATAAATCCACATACCTCCCTGGCTTATGTAATGGAGAAAATATCAAGATTTGGGCAGCATTCTGGATATAAACTGAATAAGAAGAAAACAAAGATAATGTTACTCTCGACAATGAAAGAGGAATCTGAAAAGATCGGAAGCATTACTACATTTGTACCATTACTACAAAGCCAATAAGATATTTAGGGATAAATGTATCTTCACAAAATGAGAACCTCTATAAAAGATAATTATCAAAAAGTTTGGATGGGATGGGAGTTACTGAAGACTTGCAGAGATGGCAAAATTTAAATATTTCATGGTTAGGAAAAATTGCGGCTATCAAAAAGAATATTTTACCAAAATTAAATTTCCTTTTTCAAATGATTCCAATTTACATTGAACAAAAGATTCTCAACAGATGGCAGAAAGCTATAAATGACTTTATATGGAAAGGGGAAAAGCCAAGGATAAGATTTAAAGTATTACAAGATGATAAAAATAGGGAAGGACTGGCCGTACCGAATATCAAATTGTATCATCAAGCAGCAGCGCTGGTTCAAATAACAGATTGGATTATGAATCCTAGGAACAGACTGATTAAATTGGAAACAGCAGATGCTAAGAAAGGTATCCATAATTATTTATGGATTAAGAATTCATGGAAATCTATTCACAAACAAGATGAGATTCACATTGTAAGAGATGGTTTGCTTAAAATATGGTTTCAATGCAGAAATAGACTGAGCCCACCAGTTTCCCCCATTGATGTCATCCATTAACACCTATTATGATGTAGCAGTCTGGAACAAAATTCATCAACCAAGCTATGAATCACTGATAGATAAAGAAGGAAACATAAAAACTTGGCAAGAAATCCAGGCCCATGGCAAAAATATTCTGTGGCTGACTTATCACCAAATACTATCAAGATTAAAGGATCAAATTATCAAAGAAGGTGGCAGACTGAGAGAAAAACAAATTATGAACTAGTAATATCTGGAGACTTGTCGTATGTCTTGAGGAAGGTTTACAAAATATCATTCATGATGTTTATTCATGGATGTTTATATTAATGGATATAATATTTATTCATGATGTTTTTATTGTTTTAAATTGTATGTTGTAAATTGTTGGTTGTTACACCGCCCTGAGCCCGTCTGATCGGAAGGGCAGTCTAGAAATGTAATATAATAAATAAATACTGCAACACCACACAGAGACAGAACAAGTCAAAACTTGTATGATAAAATGGATGCAAATTTTGGGGAATCTATTCCAACGGATTTATGAGAAAATTTATGGACTAAAGACATAAAATTTACAGGTTGCCAGGTACTGAGAGAAAACTGGTATAACAATTTTTTAGATGGTATATTACTCCCAAAGATATTGCAAGGATTAGTAACAGTTACAGTGGACATTGCTGTAAGTGTCAGAATATGGATACAACATTTTACCATATGTGGTGGACTTGTAAGGAAGCATGAAAATATTGGATAAAAATACATGAAGAGATGCAAAAGATCCTCAAACTCAGATTTGAATTAAATCCGAAAAGCATGCTCTTAAATATTTTACCAAAAAATCTGAGAAAAGAACAAGGAGATCTCTTCCGTTATATGGTGACAGCAGCAAGAGTATTATTTGCAGGAAAATGGAAAACTGATGCTTGTCCTAGTCTCCCAGAGTGGAGAGAGAAGGTTCACGAATATGCTTCAATGGCCAAACTGACTACCTACTTACAAAATAGGTTAATAACTGACTTCGGGGGAAATGGAAGGATTTCTTTGATTATTTAGGTTAAACTAATTGATATAGTAGCTTAGAGGGAGAGAGGGAATAAGAGATAAGGAGAAATGTCATGTAGCTAGGTTCAAGGAAGCTAAATACTTAATAATTACCTTTTTAGTTTAAAGAAACTTAAATGTTCTGCTTGTTTCATTCCTAAGATTTTATATCCGCACTGTTTATATACTTATTGGTGGTATAAGATTGTATAATTTTCAATTTACTGTCTAAATTTTGCATAACTTTTATATTATGCACTTTACTCTGTTTTTGTCTTACTTTCATTTCTTTAAAGCAGGATTTTTTAATAAAAAAATTTGCTGTGCTGTGCCAGACTGGATGGCAATGGAGCACTTTCCTTCTTGTGCGCTGTGCTGGCCTCGCTTGTTTCCCATCATTGTGTGCACCAGGCCACCGCCAGCACTTGCCTTCTTTGGGGTCTGCTGTTGTGTGAGTTTTCATGTGCTGGAGGAGAAACTCATTGGATTGACAGTTTTTGGCATGATATGAAAAGAACAGAGTTTCTGCCCAACACTCACCTTTCCCATTCCCCAGGGTCCATAAACACAGGATCCTATTGTTGCACGCTCTCAAACTCTGTGGGTCAATGGTTTAGAAGGAGGACTGTGTTTTTTGTGCAATTTTGTTTTCTGTGCACAAACAGCTGCCCCAGAACCTCTTCCCCTTGAAAAGAAGAATATGTATTTGCATATGCATGGCCAACATCTGTGCAAGGGGCCAAAAGCCATGAAACAAACAAAAAAACCCAGATCATATCCAAGCCAGCCCTGCCCCAGCTGGAACAAACCAGTAATGAGATGCAATTGTTCCATAACCCCCAGAAACAAAACGAAACAGAAACTTTCTAGATGCATACCCCTAAATTCTATTATTGTTAGTGGCTTTCTAAGGCAACCCTACAAACAACATACTGGACTATCTGCATTTGAGACAGATACAGGGCTGGATCGATGGGGGGGGCAGAGGTGGTAGTCTGCCCCCGGTGCCACCAAAGAGGGAGCACCGGGTGCAGCTGCCAGCCCCAGGAGCGCATGGGCAGCAGGACAGGGGGTGCACTTGCCGCGCACCCCCTGTCCTGTGGGGCAGGCGAAAAGCAGCGCAGGTGGTGCAGCAAGCTGGCCACCCCCTGTCCTGCGGGGCAGGCAAATGGCACGGGTGGCCTCCCAGCCACTCGCAGTGCCGCCACCAGCTCCATGGTGTGCTGGGACAGCTGGCTTGCCGCGGGGCAGCACACGTGCACACTGCTTCACACAGTGCTGGGAGCATGCCACACGACCAGTCTTCAGTTGCCCTGGGAGCTGGCAACCATAGATCCGGCACTGGATAGATATCCTTTTAAATTAATGTCTTTGATTTGTTAAAATGTCACTATTTATAAATGCTTGAAGTGTTAACAAAACCATAAATCAGAAAGTATCTGTAGTTATAGAAAATAAATCCACACAGATAACTAACATATCAAAACCTGGATTATTTGAACGTATTCAATCAGAGAATGGCAACACATATAATCAGTATTTTTTTTAAAAAACCTGGAAAATCCTCTTATGTGTGTGAGTGCACCGACATGTGTGTCTGTGTGTGTACATGTGTGTGCGTGTGAGAAGATGGAGGGAAAGTGAAAATATTTAAAAACATGTTTGAAAGAGCAAAAGGGAAGTGAATGGGGTAATGGGGGATTTAATGTACTATGTAACGCACATGGCTCAATATTCACAATAATTAATATTGATTAAATTCTTTGTTTTATCTGTACACAACAGAAATATATAGGAAAGTCCACCATCTACAAATATGATAGAAAAATTCAAGGATGTCTTAGATAAAATAGGTAGAACTTTATTTCACTCTACATCTCAAGGAGAAACAAAACTTTATTCCAGTTCCTTTCAGTTTTTTCAGCATATGCTTTGATAGGTCCACTTCAAATGAAACATCTGTTATGCAAAGATGGTTTGAAATTGCACTGATGTAGCTGCTATTCCATATGAGAAACTATTTGTGCAAACCACATGGCTTGACTACCACACAATTTATTTCCTTATCATCATAAAAATTCTTGTTGGCTGTTTTAGAAATTGGACAGAGAAACATAGCGGCAGTGGTACATAAAAGATGTGCCACACCATGACTGAGTAGCCATACAGAGTAGGCCATGTGGATACAATTTTAATGGATCTCCAAATAGCACCACAGCAGGCCTATAAAAGCTCATGCCGCTATGCACAGCTGGATTTTTGGTGCTCAACGGCCTTGGTCCATCAGAGCTCTGTTGCTTTCTCTGGGAACTTTGTCAAACAGAGTTCCAGTTCTGAGTGTATGTATCTCCTGTTGGACACACAGGATAGCACGCAATTTTGCTAGTGTATCACCATCTTGCTTTGTAACAGCTTCAATGATTGAGCTAATTGAGACAGTCTTTGATTTGGTGTTATGGCTTCCAAGACTTGTTGAGCTGAGGAGGGTGCGCAGTCAATATCCATGCCAACTCTCTCTTGTCAGGAGTAGACATGGACATGAACAGCATTACAAACAGAAAAAACCCACAAACAGCCCAATCTGCTGTTCGCGAGCAAGCTGTTCGGGAGGCCCCATCCTAAATGAACAGGTGGTCATTAAAAGCCTTGTTTGTTGCCTGGCAGCTGTTCAGCAAGCCAGACAGTCTGGAGCCTGCTGCAATCAATCCCCTTGGCAACCAGAGAGGGAGGGACTGAACTCCGTCTGAACTCCTTCTGGCTTTAACCCTTCAAAGTACTTCCAGCAGAGAGTCCCGTTTTTGCCACTGCGAAGAGAAAATGACAATAAAGGGCAACAAACCCATGCATCATGCCTTTCCTGGGGTGCAATCTCTCTGATACTTGGGGGGTCTTTGGAGGACAGTGAGGACTATGTCCCCTGCAAATTTGGTGGGCATTGGACATTGGGAAGGTCAATTTGTAACCCCTCAAAGTAGCTTCCACCAGAGAGTCCCATTTTTGCCACTGTGAACAGAAAATGACAACAAAGGGCAACAAACCCATGGATCATGCCCTTCCCGGGGTGCAATCTCTCTGAAACTTGGGGAGGGGGTCTTTGGAGTACAGTGAGAACTATGTCCCCTGCAAATTTGATGGCTATTGGACATTGGGAAGGGCAGTTTGTAACCCCTCAAAGTAGCTGCCTTCCAACAGGCAGTTCTGTTTTTGCCTCTGTGAACAGAAAATAACAGCAAAGGCAGGGGGACGCATGGACCATGCCTTTCTCAGGGTGCAGTCTCTCTGAAACTTGGGGGGTCTTTGGAGGACAGTGAGGACTAAAGGGGGAGAGCCATGGATCATGACTTTCCCAGGATGCAATCTCTCTGAAAATGGGGGAGTCTTCAGAGGACAGTGGGGACTAAAGGGAGAGAGCCATGGATCATGCCTTTTCGGGGGTGCAATCTCTCTGAAACTTGGGGGGTCTTCAGAGGACAGTGAGGACTATGTCCCCTGCAAATTTGGTGGGTATTGGACATTGGGGAGGTCAGTTTGTAACCCCTCAAAGTAGCTGCCTTCCAACAGGCAGCTCAATTTTTGCCACTGTGAACAGAAAATGACAGCAAGGGGGGCACATGGATCATGCCTTTTCTGGGGTGCAATCTCTCTGAAACTTGGGGGGTCTTTGGAGGATAGTGAGGACTAAAGGGGGACAGTCAAAGCCATGGATCATGCCTTTCGTGGGGTGCAATCTCTCTGAAACTGTGGGGGGGGGGTCTTCAGAGGACAGTGGGGACTAAAGGGGGGCAGTCAAAGCCATGGATCATGCCTTTCGTGGGGTGCAATCTCTCTGAAACTGAGGACTAAAGGGGGAGAGCCATGGATCATGCCTTTCCCGGGGTGCAATCTCTCTGAAACTGGGGGGGGGGGGTCTTCAAAGGACAGTGACGACTATATCCCCTGCAAATTTGGTGGGTATTGGACATTGGGAAGATTCTCCCGAGTGTGAGAGGGATGGGGAGAATCTCCCCACCTCTCTCGCACTGGGCAGGCAGCCTGGCTGTGAAACTGCTCTCCGGGCCCTTTAACTATCAGCTGGCAGTTAGCAAGCGGAATTCCCCCCCTGCCACCTGCCAGCTGATAGTTTAAAGGGATCTTTAAAGGGCCAGGTAACTGGTTTTGAGGGGAGGGGGGCTAAGTTGGGGGTGGTTGGGGTGGGGGTGGTTCTGGCCCCCATGAACAACGAACAACGAACATGTCCGGGAACAGATCATGTTCGTCCATGTTCGTTGTTCATTGTTTGTGGATGGCACCGAACGTCGAACAGGTTGTTCGGGGGGTTTTCCCCGTTCGTGCCCATGTCTAGTCAGGAGTGGCTCAAAATTTCATTACTGCGAAGACATAATATTCTAGAATAGCGTAGGACCCACGCATAGGACTCTTGGATTAAGGTAATGCTTACTCTGTAAAATTTAGATCCACATGTACTCAGACCCTCTGCAGGGGTGCAGGGCCCATTAATATGGTCTTCCTCCAGGGACTGATGGATCTACAGGGCTTCTTAATGTCTTTTGATTATTTCAATAGTTTACATGACTGCCTGGATCATCTCAGAATTCCAGGCACTGATGGCCTGTCAAAGCTCTGGTTGATTTTGGGAATTTGGGGATGAGAGAGGAAGTTGACACAATGAGCTCTGGTTTTCCTCTTCTGGCTTACAGTGGAGCTGGGAGTACTGAAATAGATTGGAAGGTGTCTTGAGCACAAAGTGGTCGAAAACTCGAACCAATTTTTACTGTGAAGGGGCTGACAGTATAGCACCACCTTCTATCATACAAACCTTCCTAAGCATTCAGATCTGCTTCAGAGGTCCTGTTGTTTGTGTCCCATTCACTGAAGTGAGGCTGGTGGCCTTGAGGAGCATTGCCTTTTTAGTGTTGGCACCTCAGTTTCAAATTTCCTCTGTACTTGTACCTACTTGGCACCATTCTACCAGCTGATTATGTTCCTACCTCATTTCCTCCATGGGTAAGGCAGGCCCTAGAGGCAGGAAAGAGAGAATGTTATGATTGTAACCATGACAAGCCTTGTGACCAGAGTCTTCTTTTGGCTTTGTTGATCATAAAATGTATTGATTAGATGTGAGTATGTAATTATCCAACCTACACCCGTTGTGTAGGCAAGGGGATTTCAAAATTGCCTAGGTGGGAAAGAAGAAACATTTGCAATCCGTACAGACACAGAAAAGATAAACAAGTGCAATCTTCAACCTACTTATTCTGATAAGCCTTTTGCATTTGAATATTGCAAATGCAAGAGACAAGTACATCATAACACACACTGAAAGATAAAAGGAAGAAAAAGAAAACTATTACCAATCCCAGTCTTTTGATCATTCAGCTACTGGGCATTGAGTAATTCCGCTCTTTCTCAGAAGAACAGCTCAATCAAACCAACCTACCCTAATTTGATAGATATGAGGAAATGTGGACTTCAGTGCAGGAGATGCCTTTAGGTTCTTTCTAGCCCTACAACACAATAATGAATGCCACAAGTTGCCCCCAAGTCAAATCAACAAGACTATCTAGGCCACATCCAAAAAACAGGCATACCACAATAAGGCAGCAGCAACCCAATTCATCAGTAACTGAAGAATGAGGCCAGAAGTCAGCAGTTCTTTAGAAAGTGAAAATGGGGAGGAGGTGGTAAGCTGGAGGATAGGTGGCTCCTAGCATTCCTATCAAAGATGGTAGGAGCTGCCCACTCTGCTCTCACTTCTAATAACACAGAAGTTGCACATACAAGAAGTTCACCAAATGCCCTGCAAACGTAATGACAGGCAGATACCTAGATGTATAAGGGGAACTCCCTCTTTGTTCTCCTCTTAGGAGCCATAATGTTTTTCATAATTTATAATGCCAGCTGGATTTGCACATGTAAAATAGATATTTCACACTAACTTCCTGAGGGGCACATGAGTAGCCCGTCAATAAAACGGAAACCTTCAGATTCCACCTGGCTTTTCAGGAGAGGCTTTTTCAGATTCTACATTCAACCTCTTCACTGCTCTCTCCCTTTCCCACCAAGCAGATGATAATAATGTATTCAGCTTTCTTCAAATGAGGCACAGCACCATGGCACATCGCACTAGCTTTTCCATGTGCATCCTTTGGGGATGGAATGCTTCTGTGGGAGACAGTTCAAAGGCCACCATCAGAGTATTCTGTGCACATGGAACAGTAAAACAGGGAAATGCCTTCCTCCTGTGCTATTTTAACATGGGGAAATGGCTTGTCCTTGTCCTTCCCCTTCGATGGAGTTCTGAGGCTGTTTGGGCTCTCCTTTAATTTTTAACAGCCATTCCCCACAGCTGCTGTGAGGCTATGGGGAACTGGAATTGGGTCTGGGGAAGCCAGACCCAACTCTTTAAAACCTGCACATCTAGTTTGAACCAGAGATATCATTTAGATGGGCAGCAAAACCGGGGTCCAGCAAAGCTCTATCTGTTGGGAGGGGCATACCAATACTGCTGGTGACTACAGCCCTTTACCTTCAGGAGAAAGCAGAGTGGTGTCACATGCCCTCTAGAGGGCAGGAGAGCTCATCACACCAGCAGGGTAGCACAATCATTTCAAAGGAGCAGATGCTAGAAATAAACAATGGAAAATGCCACGTATTCTCATATCTGTTTTCTTCTCTGAAGCATCTAGATTATTGCTGATTTACCTTGGTATTCTGCCTCCATCAGTGGCCAGCCAGATGCCTCTGGGAAGCTGTCATGATGAAAGACAATTTATTGTTGTGACAATGTTGCTGGAAGTTGTGAATGCATAGGATGTTGTTGTTGTTAACACAACAACAACAGCACTTATATTCTGCTCTTCTAGACAGGTTAGTGCCTCACCCAGAGCATTGAACAAGTTAGTGTTATTATTATCCTAACAATACAGCTGGGGAGATTGGGTTGAGAGGAGTAGCTTACCCAAGACCACCTACTGAGCTAATGGCAGTAGTGGGATTTGAATCAGTAGAAAGCTGATTCACAGCTGAACCATTTAACCATTATACTACAAGTTTGCCTAAAGAGGCACATGATGATGATAACGACAACAACAACAACATTCGATTTATATACCACCTTTCAGGACACCTTAATGCCCACTCAGAGCAGTTAACAAAGTATGTCATTATTATCTCCACAACAAAACACCCTGTGAGGTGGGTGGGGCTGAAAGAGCTCCAGAGAACTGTGACTAGCCCATAGGGTTCCCATCACAGGGATGATGCTTCACGCACGCAGGGGAGAGCAGAGAGAACGGGCAGCTCTCTCTCGCCGCCACCGCCGCACCCCTTGTCCCTGCTGGCGCAGGTAGCACAGGGGCAGTGGCGGCCGTGGCAAGAGTGCAAGCTGCGGTGGCCACAGTCTGCTCTCTCGCTGCTGTCGCCATGACCCTTGTCCCTGTCAGTGCCGGCTGCACAGGGGCAGCCACAGCCGCAGAGAGAGAGAGAGAGAGAGAGCAGACCGTGGCCACCGCAGCTCACTCTCTCGCCACGGCCACCACTGCCCCTGTGCTGCCCGCACCGGCAGGGACAAGGGGCGTGGCGGCGGCGGCAGCGAGAGAGAGAGAGAGCTGCCCGCTCTCTCTGCCTGCATGATGACATCACTCCTGGAAGTGACATCATCATGCACACCAGGAGTGCGTGCGCGGTCACAACAAAAAAAGCACTGAGGAGGTAGGAGCCAGCATCCCAGTCTCCCGCTGGGGGACTTGAGGGACCTGGCAACCCTACTAGCCCAAGGTCACCCAGCTGGCTTCAAGTAGAGGAGTGGGGCTCTCCAGATTAGAGTCCCGTACTATTCCAAACTGGTTCTCAGGTCCTTTTATAAAAGAAGGTTAATGTTCTTTAGTATCTGTTGATGCTTCCTTAATGGTAGCTAATTGTCAGCTGGCTGATAATGTAATTCTTGAATGGAAGCCTGGAGAAGGAGACCCTTGCACTTCAGTGGACGAAAATGAGATGTTGGAGCCTGAATCTCTCTCTCTCTCTCTCACACACACACACACACACACACACACACACACACACACACACACACACACACACACACACACACACACACACACACACACACAGAGAGGGAGAGGGAGAGGGAGAGGGAGAGGGAGAGAGAGAGGGAGAGGGAGAATTCTTTGCCATGGAAGCATGTGTGCCCTGACTACTCATTTATAACAAAGGTCTCTGGTTCTGTGCCATATTCCAGGTCTGCAATCTCAGACAGATGTCTTGAGCTAAACAGTACCAAGTCATCATTTTTCATGCCCTTAGTGGGGCAGGTCAAGAGTATACCTATATGAATGCCCAAGAACCCTCTACAATGCTGTGGGTCACTACAAAAACAGAAGAAGAGGAAAGGCCTGTCTGCAATAGATATCTTGAATTGTACCATCCCAGGCTTCTGCTAAACTTGTCAAGCCAGCCCTTGAGCTAAGCCCTTGTGTGCTCAGGTTTAAATTAATAATAACACTTAGAATTTGCATAATACAGTTCTTCAGTGCCTGGAGTTCTTCACCGACATTATCTCAGCAATCCTTACAGCCCAGGGATAAAATAATGAGCATAATTATTCCTACAGTATATATTTGGAAGGAGGGGAGCATTCCATTGCACAATTCAGGCCTGACTTGACATCTGAAAAAATTTAAAGCTCATTATAACTAGATTGCCCTGACCTGGATAGCCCAGGTGAGCTTGATCTTATGTGATCTCAGAAGCTAAGCAGGGTTGGCTCAGTAACTGGATGGGAGACCTCCAGTGCAGACCAGAGTTGCAGAGGCAGGCAATGGCACACCACCTCTGTTAGTCTTTAGGGATCACCATATGTCAGCTATTATTTGACAGCATTTTCCATCATAACTAGATTACAGTAGATATGTATTTACTCTACAGTAGATAATGTATGTATCTACAGTAGATACATTTAATCTTTAACAATCTGAAAGCTATACTATAGTATGCTATGCTATGCTATGCTTCTATATGCTCACCTCAAGGGCTAATAAGATACACTGCTGACATGGCAGTGAACATATAGAAATTCACTAGGGATGCTACTGAGTTTTGTAGCTTCACTACTTCAATTAAAAAAAGAACATTTCAGATTTACTTCTCCCTTGCATAAATCAAACCCATAAATCTTTGCTTTCACATTATTTCCTGCTTACTTCTAGTGAACATTTCCCACTACATTAACTTATTTATTTTGTGTTAAGTATGTACAACGAACTATGGGTGCGCATTCTGGAATTCCTGATCCAAAAATATACAAAAAACCCACTGTTTTACATCATTACTGTGATTTCCAGAACATTTATACAAATCTGGGATTTTTGGACATTATGACACCCCTCCCCCCAAAAAATCCATGTAGTTTTTTCATGTTTGGGCGCTTAGCAGCAGCAGAAGCAGGTGCCTTGCTTTTCTTTGATTCTCCAAGTTTCCCAAGCAGTGGTCAGAGGAAGGCTGCTCCTGGCCAGCACAAGCCATGTGCAGGGGCCAAGCAGAACTACGGTTCTGGCTCATGCCTTCTCTTTCCTTCCTTTGTGGGAGTGGAGCCCTTTTTTCTTTGTAAGTATGGTGGCTGGGGGCACCTTGTTCAGAGGCCTATAGAACTGGACCCTTTGGTCCAATTCACTTGAAATGTGAAAGGTTCTTTAGTGGACCAGTGGCACTAGCTCTTATGCAATTTTGGTGTCATATGGTTGAAAAAACAGCCACTCCACCACCCAAAACTTCCCCTATAGGCACAGCTGTGGTTCTCCTTCACATTGTCCTTTCTCACTTTGTGAAACGAAAGGAACAACAGACCACAGCAAAGAAGGGTGGCAAATGGAGGCTTTTCTGTGATAAGGCAATTTAAAAAATGTTAATCACTGTAAGAATAGGAAAATTAAGTGCATGCACACAGGGCTGTTGTTGTGGTTGTTTTAAAGCCAATAGCTGGCTGGTGTTCTCCTGCTAGGCTGCAGTTTGACCACTATATTCTCATCTGTGCCTGTGCCAAGAGGCACCTACTTTGAGTGGGTGTCTGTAAAATTTAACCACTTTGTGCAACTTGCATGACATTCAAGGAGTCTTTAAATTACAGTGAGGATTAAGGTCTCTATACAGTCGGGCCATTATGTTTATAAACAGCTACCCCAGATCCTCAAATACATTCCCATATTGAAAATAATAGTCCCAAAGCTCAGTAAACCCCAAAAACATCATGGATCTGTATCCCAAACCAGCAATGTCCTACCTGAAAATAAGCAATCAAACCTCCCCTCCATAGTCCTGGAACCTCAGAGCATGCCCCTACAAACAACATAACAGAAACAAGTTAATTAGGAACACCAAAAACATAAATGAATGATTCCAGACCTGTATATTTCTCTACTATGTACTAGACTGAATAATATTTTAATAGGAGATAGATGTGCATGCAAAGAGACAGAAAAATCATATATACATACATATGTTTTGTGTGTGTGTATACACACACACATGAACATATATATCCAGATACATTAAGTAAATACATTAATTAAATAAAATATATATATTTTGATACAGAAGTACAAATATTTATTGCCGTTTACTACAGGATATGTATCATATCTCTATACAAAATTCCTCATGTTTCTGGTATCTCTTTTTGATGGTACATTCAGGAGTATATCCCCTGAACAGCCACTAGAGGGTAATCAGTGACTGAGTTTACAGAATGTGTATCCTTGTGGGTAAAAGAATGTAGAGAGAAATCTTTGCAAAGGGCAAAAATTATAGGCAAATAGAATTTGTAAAGAATATATTTGCTATAAAGAAATATTATTGCATTAGCTAATTATATTCATATGTTAATGTATTTTTCAGTTAGCAAAAGATAAGGTATCCTCTTCCTCTAGCACCTGGAAGACAGAAGGGAAGAGAATACAAATCTTACCGGGTTTTGTGAACATACAGTTTCAAATGCAAAACATCATTTCTTCACATGGGTTCTACCCACTCAGCATGCAGTTGCAGTTTTCCTTTTCCTGACCCTACTAACAGATTTAATAGAATTATTAATTACAGTTGATGTCAGATTTTGCATCAGTTGTGAGTAAATGGCATACAAAGGACTTAAAATGCCATAAAAGAAGCAAATAAATCAGGAACACTGGCAATTAAAATTGGTGAAATGAAAAGGCTCAGAATATCAATACAGAGAAACAAAAATACATATCATTAAGTAGGAGGTGGAAAAAAGACCAGATCTCACCCAAAAGAAAGGGATTCCCCCTCTTACCAATATGTTCTGGTTTCCATCTTTCTTCATCTCCAATATGACAATATAGTAAGTGTTGCTGGCTCCTAAGTCTTCCTGAAAGTTAAGCACCCTTATTTAAAAGTATAAATTGGTATGTTGGCTGGTTCATAGCACATCTACTGTCTCACGCTGAACATTGCCCTAGAGTGTGGATCAAACCATCCAGTCAGTGGGGCCAGGTATAGTTAAAGGAGATTCTTCAACAAACTTTTCAGAAAAGCCTGAAAACTTTTTTTTTAAAAAAAAGCAATGTGGATTCTCCCCTCCCCAGTCGAATAAAATGAGATCTCAGCAACTATTTGGGGTGTTTCTTAGGAGCTCCTATTCACTATATCACAGTATGAGAAGGGTGAAAGCAGTGGGTGTAAAGGAATTGATTGTGGCTGTGATGACAGAGGAAGGCGGCATGGTGAGAGGAGAACTGGAGAAGGAGAAAGAAGAAATGATGAAGAAGGGAAAGTGGTAGTGAAGGGGGGGGGAGAAGCAAAGGCCAGCCGGGCATAAAGTGATCACAGTAGTGGGAGAAGGGGGAGTCCAGTGGTGGGAAGAAGAGAAGGAGGTGGCAGGGGGAAAGGAAGTGGGAAGGGAGCAATAAAGAATAAGAGAATACGGTGGTTAGAAAACATGGAAGAAGGAGAGACCGCAGGAAAGCAGTGATAGAATGAGGTGGAGGAGGCCACAGTAACAGAGACGGATGCAGCAGTGGGGAGATATGGGGGAGAAAGTCAGCAAGGGGGAGGAAGAGAGGCCATGAGGGTGGAGGAGAGAGGGTGAGGATGTAGAAAGAGGTGAGGGAGAGAAGGGCAGAGGCAGTAGTGGGGAGAAACAGGAAGACAAAATGGGGACAAACAGAGGGATTTCAGTTCCACTTATACACATCTAATTTTGAGTTGTAAAACAATCACAAAATCAATTTAACAGTGGCCAGTAGCATATATTGAATGCCCTGCCTGTTGTAAAGAAATTAGCAAGCAACAGAGCACCCCCTAAGTCCAAAATAGTCACATATGTTTTATGGACTTTCATAATTTCTGCTGGTATTATTCTAAGCTTTTTAGCCCTCTCTTAAATGCTACAAAAGAAGACAAAGAATGCGGGAGATATTCTCAAATGGAAAGTCTCCACAAGGATATACATTCATCTTTCTGTCTTAAAAAAATCAATATTTAGCATCTTATTTCAAAGTTGAAAGAGAATTTTTAAAAACCATGTGGCAGTATTGCTGAATTATCATCCCTGAATGCTAATCAGAATATTAGAATGCTCACACAAGCCTGAGAATCAAGCTAAAAAAATCTAATTAAATTACCAGAAAGTACAATTTTTTTCCATTTCTGACAGGTCTCAATAAAAATGTAGGCATTGTCAGTGACAGAGGACCTGTTTACTAAACCCTGATGTAAAAGTGTTGTACATTCGTTCTCCAGAATAAACAGTCCCTGGGAGAACATTTTAATCCTCCAGGACATTCCACTGCTGGCCTCAAACAGAGAATCTTCAAGAGGTGACTTCAAGAGGTGACTACGTGAGATTGCTGAAATGGAGTTCATTCACAAATTTAGAACAACAGCCCCCTGCCCCTCCCTCCGGCTGAATAGAGATTTAGGATTCTTATCTCACTAATTTCTGCTCTAATCAAGCTTTACATCCTGACATCTTCCTTTGGCCACCATAGACAGCTTTAAAAGGGAATTAGACAGTCATGGAGGATAGGTCTATCTGTGGCAATTAGCCATGGTGACTAAAGAGAACCTTCGGATTCAGAGGTGGTAAACCTCTGAATCCCAGTGTCAGGAAGCAACATCAGTAGAAGGCCTCACATTCTTGTTGTTGGATCTCCATAGTAACTGGTTGGCTACTGAAAGAGACAGGATGCTGGACTAGATAGATCAATGGTCTTCTTATGATCTTTCAAATTTGCTACAGCTGACACAAATGAAATTATTTCCCAACATGATTGTACTATATCCCTCACTCTTCTCTTTCTACTGTCGCTGTATTCAGTTTTGTTCTCTTGGCCCTTTTATGTTCTCTTGGCAAAAATACGTATTCCAATTCTGTGGGTCTCTGTTGCGCAAAGAGAATGCAAATTCATTCAGGGAAAGATGCCAAACCCCACCCAGACATCAAATAGCATCAAAAATCATTATTTGGACTAATCATATATCTAATAGCAAAGTGGTTCCTGCATGTGGATACTTAAATCCAAGAATTGGGATGACTTGGCTATAAAATAGATGGTTTTGCAGATTTAAGGGAACCCCCAGGTTTGCAGAAAAATCTGAAACCTGTAAAAATACATTGGAGGGTTCTTTTTTTTAAAAAAACCACATTATCTCTGTCTGCACTTGCACAGCTGCCATCTTCCCCACCTTCTGATGGAGCAGCCAAGTGAAGCCATGCAGGGCCAGGAATCAGCAGCAGCAAAAGGAAGCGGCCCAGGGGTGGGCTTTCCATGGCTTGATATAGCCAGCCTTATAGTAATGTTTTTTAATTTCAGAATATACTGTATTATGTCATGTTCTATATGATATCATGTCCTTTGTCCTGCAAAATTTTTGCCACATATGACACACCAGAGATTACATAAACACTTCTTCCGCATATAGCATAAGTGCAAGGCACTGACTGGCCTGAAATATCCCAGCCAGATAAAAGGGCCTGGGTGTTTAGCCAGCCAGAGTAACTGATTAACACCCCCTCCATGTCCTGGAGAGAGGCATAACATATGACAGTGAGGCTTCTAGGAAGCTCCTGATTCATCTCGTCAATTTCTGACATTACTTCCCCTCACCCATTTACCCTAATCAAGCAACACCCAAGCTGGGTAGCTTTTCCCATCCGGTACTCAAAGGGTCATCAAACACCATTTTCACCTATAGTCTACCTCAGGTAAACGCATCAAGCCTCTCCCAACTCCATTGTCTGTCTCCAGAGACAGCCATCAAGTTCTTGTTTTGGGAGCAAAGATATCAGCTTGCCCCAGGGAGAATTTTGCCCTATAATTGGACTTCCTAGCCACTAGTGAGTGTGTATGTGTTCTAGATCCATCCACATGCCCCCAAATTCATTCGGGCCACTTCTCTTCTTTGTGAAATGCTGGTTGTTTTCTGCTGCCTTCTACCTTCATCTTTGAGACTGGTAACTATTGCCTTCTTGAAACTGCTTTCTCCCCCTTTTTCTCCCTGATTTTCTTAGTCATGTATGTGTGCTCTGCGTGATTTCTGCATGTTTGTCCTTTTATTTCTCTTAAATAAAAAGACCTTTCTAGTTGGATATCTCCTGACTTATTTGAGAGTTAACTTAAGGGAATAATCCCCATAAACATAGATAGAGAATCCCAGTTACCTCCTCTCACTTGTCTCCATTAAGCTAATCCCCCCAACTAATTAGGAGACTGGCTATCTGGGTAACACCAAGGCCTAGTAAGAAGAGTCAATGTGCAACAGTAGACCCAAGTATTAGATTTGGACTTGGTAGTATAGCAGTCTAATAGCCTATACATCAGGAATACTGTCTCCTGCATGCTTGAAATTACCTAGAGAGGACTCCTTAGAGTGAAGGATATAATCATGTAAAAACTCATATGATTGGTTGGGGCAAAAAAGGCAACAAATGAAAAGTGAATATAATAAAGAGAATGAACAGATAAAATAACTATAATACAGAAAATGAATTAAAATTAGTTAAGAACTGCAAATGAATCCAGTAACATTTCTGTATACATTCCTAGAAAATATAGATCTAACAGTGAAATCCTAAGCAGAGTTACTCCTGTCGAACCCCATTGAAATCAATGGGCTTAGACTAGAATAACTCTGCTCAGAATTTCACTGTAATTTTGTTAGACTGAGCACCTAATTACATGGACTCTGAGACCAGGGCCTATAATAAACTAATATGCCAATTTTGTCCCTGTATGCACTCTAAGAACATAATCACTGGGTCTAACAACACCAGCCATACCAGCTCAGGTTCATTCACTTTCTCATATTCCAGTGTTTATAAACCATCAAATAACAACAATGTCCTTCTACTCTCTATATCAGACAAACAAGCCAGTTCTTAAGCAAAACAATAAACAGAAATAAATCTTACATTAAAAATTACAATTATTCAGAAACATTTTCATCTTCCAAGACATTTCATTACTGACCTAAAAGTGGCAATTCTACAAAGAAGCTTCAAAGGGAGATTATAAGAGATTATTGAACTAGAATTCATTAACAAGTTCAGAACAATGGCCCTCAAAAGGGTCTTGAAAAAATGGTGCAAGGGGAAGGAAGGAGCCCCTCCTCTCCCTGAGCCACAGTCCCAAGGAGGATTATCCCCCACAGCATTTATAACACTAGATAATTCCTGCCGTAAAATGGCTGCAGTGTTCCCAGATTGTCCCCAGTGATGCTGTATTGTCTAGTGGTGCCCTCAAACTGATAGTTTTACACAGGGCTTTTTTTCTGGGAAAAGAGGTGGTGGAACTCAGTGGGTTGCCCTTGGAGAAAATGGTCACATGGCTGGTGGCCCCGCCCCCTGATCTCCAGACAGAGAGGAGTTTAGATTGCCCTCCACGCCATGTGCGGAGGGCAATCTAAACTCCCCTCTGTCTGGAGATCAGGGGGCGGGGCCACCAGCCATGTGACCATTTTCAAGTGGTTCCAGAATTCCATTCCACTGCGTTCCAGCTGAAAAAAGCCCTGGTTTTACAGATCTTCTTCATTCTGCACTACCATCTTGCTCCTCCTGAATTCCATGAGTGCTGGTTGGCTATTAGTCACTCGGTGCATGCACCCTGCATGCCCACACACAATCACCAAACAGGCATACAGGGAACTAGTGAATGATCAGGCAGTCTGATTCTCTAGCGACTAAATTACTTTGCATCCTGAACATCTATTTCATAGGAAAGGCATGTGTTTTTTCTGTATTTTTCATGATTTAGTTATTTGAACGCTTATATCCCACCTTTCTTATTAAAAATAAATATCCAAGGCAGCGTACAATAATAAAATCCATATAGTTAACAGAGATCAAAGCCATTAAAATGACAAATGCAGAGAACAACTTTAATTTTATGTTTTTAGATATTTTTATTTCTGTAAAAAAATTATTACCTTCAGTTAGTCAGGCAGAATAAATAAATGAACATGTCAAGTCAGATTATTTACAAAATAATCAGTGAGACAAGCTGACCACAGATAGATAAAGGAAAGAAAAAAAGCCTGCCCTGGTAACTTTAGCCCTCTTTTCAGCTTGTATCTCCTGAATAAAAATCCAAATTTAGACAGCAAAAAAAAAAAATTCAGCTAGATTATGGTAGCTTGTAAACGACACATACCTTATCAAAAATTATGATCGTACACCATTAAACACTAACTTCCACTTTCCCGCCATCTCTTCTACATCCAAAGCTTTTTGCAAAATTGTTACCTTTAGTAAAACACTGATTTCATAGCTAAGAAGAACAAGCTCAACTGAATCTGATGACAAAGTATATGGAAAATGAATTAATTATTATATCCCACAAGGATTTAGCTCTTACATAGGACTACCATATACGTAAAAAGTCTGTACTTAATTGACCACAAAACAATGTTCATAGATCTTACCTGGTCTGACAGGTTTTAAAAGAGGAT
Organism: Eublepharis macularius; assembly: GCF_028583425.1. NCBI lineage: Eukaryota > Metazoa > Chordata > Lepidosauria > Squamata > Eublepharidae > Eublepharis > Eublepharis macularius. The sequence goes on along the minus strand of NC_072790.1, from coordinate 77,201,292 downwards.
ATATTTAATTTTTTAAAAACTTTCAGCATAAAAAGAGGTTTTCAGCTGATGCCAGAGGGCATCTAGAAAAGAAACTGCAATGCAGGGGTGTGTTTTCCAAAAGTGGGGCCAGCTGAGAAAACCCTCATGCAGCATCCCAAAAATCAGATTTCTCCAACCGAGGCTTCCTTGGCTGACCTCAGAGCATCAGCCAGTAGGCAGCCAGATGGAAGTAGTCCATCAGGTACTCTGAGCCCAAGCTGTTTAGGGCCTTTAAGATGAACACCAGCAGTTTGTATTGGGCCCAGAAATATTGTGGCAGTCTGGAACAAATCACTCATGCTTATTGCTGATGAGGAATGGGTGTGTAGTGTCATGAAGTCACAGAGGGTGACCTCATAGGGTTTTCAAGGTAAGAAATGAACAGAGGTGGTTTGCCATTGCCTACCTCTGTGTAGCACCCTGGCTTCCCTGCTGGTTTCCCATCCAAGCATTAACTACAGCTGACCCTGCTTATAATAATACTATAATGATAACAACAACAGTCAATTTATATACCACCCTTCAGGACAACTTAATGCCCACTCAGAGTGGTTTACAAAGTATGTTATTATTATCCCTACAACAAACACCCTGTGAGGTGGGTGGGGCTAAGAGAGCTCCTAGAAGCTGTGACTCACCCAAGGTCACCCAGCTGGCTTCAAGTAAATAAGCAGCAAATCAAACCTGGTTCTCCAGATTAAAGTCCCGCACTCTTAACCACTACACCAAACTAGATCTCAGAAGCTAAGCCAACCCTACTTAGCTTCTGAGATCTGACAAGATCAGGTTAACTGGGCCATCCAGGTCAGGGATAGTTGATAGATATTCCTTCCTGACAATATAAGTTTTATATTTTAAAGATTTAGAAAATATAGACAATTTTGTGTAAAAAGAGCCTATGAAAATGTTATACCATTGACTAAATTAATAGCTTCAAGCCAGATTTGGTTCCAAATGGTTTACTGTGGCTGTTGAGAACTGTCATAGTATTGATATATTAGCTTTTAGGTAGTACACATCTATCTTGATTTTATTTGTTGCCAATGGGCCACGCCATTTTTGTTTTCAGGAGCTCACAAATGTGAAGAGTTAATTAAAATTTATGAACCTCTCAAACAGTGCTGTAATTGCATTTCAGTGTTTGGGCTTAAGGAATAATGTTGTTACAGCATATGCTTGTTGTAATCTTCTGAGAGAACAGAGAACCCTGTTATTAGATTCTTCTGTTAAATGTTTTCATCTGTAATATTTTGTGATGGACTAATTATGGTCAGCTGTAGGCTAGCCATTGGTTTGACTGAAGAGTTAAGGATGGGGGGAACAATGTTTAAAGGCTTGAATCTCGGGGCCCCTCCCATGTACAAGTTAAAGACATGTCCCAAGACAGGGCATCTGATTTCTGCCCATTCCATCCTCTCTGCCTATTTCACCTTCATGCAACATCCTACCCTATTGCCATGACTCTAGTAGGAGATGCTTTTCAGGCACCGTGGAAATGCAGGAGGAAAGAGAAGGCAATAAAAGTTCTGTTGTGTTCAAGTTCTACTTTCTCTTTTCTGAATATAAGTCCCAGGTATATGCCGTATAAGCTATTGTGCTGAATTTTAAACTTCATGTTCTTGGACCAATTCCCAGGACTCCATACCGTACAGCAAACATATATGCATGATGTGGCATGTGGATCTTCTGTTCCTGAAAAAGATTTCTATAATTCCTTTTAGGCATGCAGAAGCCTAAAGCAATTCCCTAGAGATTTTGTATCCTGTTAACCTTTTTTGCTAGGCTGTCTGAGATCTGTTACCATCATAGAGTTATGAAATGAAAGTGTTCAGGACTTCTCATAATCATTTTATTAATTATGTCTAATTAATTATGTCAAATAACAGTGGTACTTTGAAGGTTTGTTTTGTTTTATACAACTGCAATTAAGAAAAATAAAACCGCAATCCAAATATTCTGATGAATGACATTTGGAAGGCTGTGTTGTGTGCCAGTTTATATATAAAACTGACATTTTGTAGCAATTTGTTTTATCTTGTTCAAAGAAAGATATGTTCCCTCAAGTTTAATTTATTCATAGTTTAGTTTAGTTTTTTTTAAATTAGCAATTTCCTATTTAGGAAGGTGTATGTGTCAGATCTTGGTGTCATTATTACACGTACATTATTTCCACATGTGAAGATTAAATGCTGGAAGCAGCAGGATGCAGGATATTTTAAGCAACTCACTAGACCCACAAATCCACGTGATACCCAATTGCGAACAAATAAGGAATGAAAATATTCCAGAATCACCAGTGCCAGGACTCCCTGCTTTTTGCTCAATTATAAATCACTATAAGTGGATAGGTATGATGTGAAAAATAGGTTCTCTTCGCCAATGAACACTGAAAAAAGTAAAATCTTGTACCAGCCACATGAAAGCTAATCCACAATGCCAAGAGAAAATTAACCGAGCAGGGATCAGATAATAAACCCTTTCCCACTCTAATTTAGAATGCAGTGAATGCCCCAAGGTTTCAGTTCACAGAACTCTAGAGTTTTTGAATAAATTAAGTAGAGTCTCAGTAATATTAAATATATTTCTGCCACCACAAAAATTAGAAATTAGAATGTCAGAGGAAACTTCATGGTTTCTTATTTTAAGATTTACAGCCATAAAAATTCAGCAAGGTGTTTATTTTCATACTGCACACAGGCAGCAGGAATTCAGAAAGTCACACTGCTCATTCATAATTTGCTAACCCAATACAATGGCTGATGGTGAGTTGTGAGCTGCAAAGTACCAAGTTCAATTTCACTTCTGCCATGTGAAGGGTAGTTGTTAAATTAACAACTAGGCTATCTGTTGTAGCATAGTAGTTAAATGGCTGGCCTGTGAATCAGTACTCTGCCTAGAGATGGGCACGAACTGCATTATGAACTTCAAAAACCCACGAAATTGGTGATCGCGCAATCGCGATCCGGCGGTTAGGGATTGTCCACGGCCAACAAACCAGCATTCGGGAAAGGCCTGGTTTGGTGCGTTCGGACGCAGTTCAGGAAGTCAGACACTCAGGCGCCAACAATCAATTCCCCTAGCAACGAAGCCAGGGGAATGCCTGAACTCTGTCTGCGCTCCTTCTGTCGCCCTGGAAACCCGAATGGAAGCCCAGCTTACCTTGATCGGCAGGTCTTCCTTCCAACCATGGAGCTGCAAAGTGGTTACAAATTGGGAGAAGACACCCGGGGGAGGGAGGGGGAAGGGGGTGTTCTGTATCCATGGGCACTCCAATCTCATCCCTGCAAATCCTGATAGGCAGCTCTGACGGCCAAACACAGTCCTCCTGTGTTGCTCAATGGGACCTGTGCTTATAAATAGCCATGGGCTCCCAGGCTGGGTTTCACTTTCAGCGAGCAGTGGAGTGGGACAGAGCTCTTGCTTGCCACTTGCTAGCCTTTGGGGAGAGAGACTGAGAGTATAATTGAGCTTGGATTTTTGTGGGAGTTTCCTGGGGGCCTTGGATTGGAGAGGGTATAACGCCAAGATCCCTTTTGCAATCTTGTCCAAACCTGGGTGATGGCTGTAGAAGAGCCTGCAAAAGGCTCCCTGGAAATATGGGCTCTCTGAGTGCCACGGGGGCCGTTCTACGCCACACGAACTGTGAACCGGTTCGGCAACAGAAAATGTTAGTTGCGGTTTGCGACTTAGGGATCTTCATCAGCACCAAACCGCGAACCGCTGGTTCATTAAATTTTTTTGGTTCATGCCCATGTCTAACTCTGCCATTTCGAATGGGAATTACATGAGCTCTCCAGGGGGCCTTGGGTAAGCCACTACCTTCCAACCACATCTTCCAGTTGTATTAACACTGACCTGGGGTACTAATCTGCCTAGAATAATAACACTGAGTGGGGCACTAAAAACACTGTTGTTGCTGTTATGTTTTTCCCACATGCAATATGGAGATAATACTGATTTACCACTTAAAATATTATTATAAGGCACAGGGCATGTTTTACCCATATCTACTCATAAGTCATTCAGGACTATGCCAATAATCTAGCAGCTAGAATGATTGTGTTTACTTATTTTATTTATACCCCATCTTTATCCTCAAAGACCCAAAGTAGTTTACACTGTTCTCCTCTCCTCCATTTTATCCTCACAACAATTCTGTGAGATAGGTTAGGCTGAAAGTGCGTGACTGGGTGTGTTGCCTGATTCAAGCCTGTATCTGACACTCTATATATCATGCTTACTGTCCATCTTACAAGTCCAAAACCTTTCTGTATTATAATTTGTACTGTAAATAAAACTATCAAGAGTGCATGATCTGCAGCCCAAACCTCCCTCTGTGTTTGCTTGTTTGATGAGTATGAAGAAGAGGAATTGTTTCAGATCCACTTTCTTGTACAAGTGTTGATTGCTTCACATCCACAGGTGCTAAAGTTAAGGGAACAATATATTTCAATAAGATGTCTTCACCCTCCCCAGCTTGCCATGTTTCTGACTTGACATGGGTCCAGGGGGGCATTATTTTCCCACCTGGGAAATGTACATGTACTGATGACATGCATGAACCTGGGAATTAAATTCCCATCATGGAATTCCAACTGCACATCTGGCCATGAGATTTGAAGAATGTGAATCATAAACCCTTAGGCCAAGAATTACGGACCCCAAGGTCACTCAGTGAATTACATGAATAAATATTGATTTGAACCCACTCCTGGTATGACACTCATACCACACTAGTTTCCTGTACTGTTCTGATACTAAAAGAGGTTATTATTTCTGTCTAGAAAGGCAATGAGCCCCTGCTTAAGAGTTTGTGGAGTCAACAGTACTATTCTCAGTCTACAGCAAGAACAAACCTAGACCTTGAGTGAAGTTGCTGGGCATCAGCTGTCCTGGATCACTTTCCCTATTGCCCACTGTCCAATCATCAGGTGAAGAGAGGCTTATTGCCACCATAAACCTTCTAAGTCCATTCGAGTCAGTGGGATTAGAATGGTGTAACTCTGCTTAAGATGGCACTGTGAAATAGCACTAACAATATCCACATTGAGCAGAACTACAAGTGACAAAAGGCACAGATTGGACACTTGTCTGCTTCCCTCAAGTTTTGATGGGAAATGTAGGCATCCTGGTCTCGCAGCTTCGCTCTCTGACTGCTGTCCAATGGACTTTTCAACTGTCACTTGTCCAACATTCCGCCAAGCTGCCTACATTTCCCATCAAAACTTGAGGGAAGCAGACAAGTGTCCAATCTGTGCCTTTTGTCACTTGTGGTTCTGCTATTAAAAGTTCTTCACAGAAAAGTGGCGTCCGTACTGTTCACACTTCCAATGGCATCTTGGATATTTATAGCTCAAGAAGTGAAATGTAGCTGCATTAATTGCGTAATTGGAAAGATTAATGAGGCAAATGCATTGCATATCAGCAAGGAGGGGGGATCCTTATTTAATCATGTGAAAGCATTTTCCTTCTTAATAAATAATAATAAGTATAACTAACTCTTCATATACGGGGTGCATTAGACAAAGCAAAAAGTACATACCACCAGTTAATACTGGTACTTCTATCGATAATGTCATCTCTGGCAATAAGCTGACAAGAAAGGAGCAACCAATGTTTAATTAGGTCAGTTTGTACAGCTTACACAATCCCAATTTTTAAAAAACCTGCTGCATTAGCAAACTCATCCCACACTTCAAAATAGTAGACTATCTTTTAAATCTGGTTTCTCTTCAGATCGCCTAAATCTTTTGCCTTATACACTTATCATTTCTAACTGAGAGGATATTATTAACAGAAAATGCTAAGTAGGAAAACAAATTTCTTTTCAAAACCATGTTTGGGGGTGAATAGCAGAATAGCAGATGAAGAGCATGCACATTTTCTTACTTGTTTGCTTTCTATCCCATAAATATTGGGCATATGGTTTTTTTTTATTTCACGTTAGACCATTGATCTGCCACATGGAATTTTTAGTTTCTGGAAGCTAGGGACAAGAGATGAAGGATTTGTTTCTAGTTGCTCAGGACCTCATGATCACAACATTGCAAAAGGAACCATGGCAGGGCAGTGGCTCTGCGAGGAACAACTGTGGGAAAACTCCAGTTTTTTGAGATACCTATTTGAGATAGGCCTAAGGAAGGACCCAATAGAAACTAGCAATCTGCAATCTGGAACTGATTGTTAGGTCATATGTGGGCAATGCTCAGGATAGAGGGAAGGGAAGACACTTCAAGGGCATAAAGACAATTTTATTGAACTATCTAATGTCTGCCTTCCTCACTGGGATTCAAAGCAGATTACAAGTATTATGTTTCTGAAACCAGTAGATGAGAAGGGGAGGTTCAACACTTACCTTGGACCTGTGAAGGGAGAACATACTTCTTATAGGACCTCAGTTCAAATTCAGGATTGCTGACTGACATCTATTTTGGTGCTCGAGTGGAACAAGCTGTGGCTTTTTGATGGGCTTGGTATCTGCACAATGCTTTTTCCGCTCCAGTCTGGCCCTTGTGGCTCAATCTCACAAGTTGTGTAGAACTCCCCCAAAAGGGAGGCGATAGGTTCAACCATAATGTTTCTGGGGAATCCTAGAGCATTGCACTGATGTGATTATGTCACTATCAGCTTCATATCTGAAGTGACATTGCGGTGTTGGGCATTATGCCTACTTGCGTTTCCCCACCCCACCCCCTAAACCTCCCACTGGTTTCTATTTGGACATTCTAAGGTTCACCAGGAGAGTGATGGAGCTGGATTTTGATAGCATCAGCTGTGGTATCTGTGCTGGCCACTTTCAGAAGGTAGTGCCAAAGCACTCTTCTTAGCCCTGTGGTATTCATGCAGTACAGTCTAATTGGCAAATGGTAAAGCTGGGGGGAGAGAGAGAGTGAGAGAGGTCTACCTCACTGCGTTATAATCATTGTGTTATTTCATAATTTAAATCATGAAGTTCTCTTAACAAACACATGAAAGTGGTCATGTTTAAATTCAGTTTGGTTAGAGGGGATTTTTTCCTCAAAGAACCACAAATGACTTGCTGCTTATTTAACTTAAAGGAATCATATACTTCTGCATTCATGAGAACCTGCCAAATTTGTGAGCCATGATGACGTAACTGAGGCATTTACATTTTCCCAAATGCATTTCTGTTTATCACCTACAGTTTTCACTGGTGGAAAATTAAATGGATAATCATCCAAAGCAAACATTACTAAGGGGCCTGGCCTGTGAGTTGGATTCAGGATTATGGGTACCAATGCCCGTGAGTGCATAGTTCATCTAACTGTGCCAGCAGTTGCCTCTGGTGTCAATCTATACTCTGCATTTACAACTATTGCTACTGCTGTAGAAGCACTCGCCCACCTTGTGAAGGTACATAGAGAAGTATAACAGTGACAATAAGAATTCAAAATCTTTCAATTTTGAAAAATTAAAAAATGCTAAAGGCAATACACTTCAAGTCCAGGATAAAGCATTAACTATAGCCATTATCTACCAGAACAAACCACTGCTGGCAGATCTTATGAACCAGGAAGTGTGGTGGTCCAGTAAGCATGTAGCAGGACTCCTAGTATTGTACCCATATCCTCAGGCAATAAACAAAAAGAATCCATAGAAATTTTACCAATAAAAATCTCAGGAACATCTTTAATTCATGTGGAGTCCAGGAGAGGCTGGATACAAGCAATTGCACTCAGCAAGTGTCAATCAAATTGGTCACAGCACACTATTGAGACATCCACTATTTCTTCCAAGGGGACTAGATGTAATAGGCTTCTTGCAACCTGAATAGCATTATTAGATTACATAGTTCAAAAGATTTCTTTGCCATTTCACAAATGTTCGCTAGTGTTGGATTCAGCTCAAGTATTTCTCAACCATTGTTCTAGAGAGAGCCAGGGAACATTGTGTCTTCGAGCTGAAGATGGCATTCATATCCATTACCTTCATAGCTTCCTGATACCAGGATGCAGCGAATTCTGCGACACAATTGCTGGTGAAGCCAGATGGAAAACATCCCAAAGCTGTCAAAAACGCATCTGGATCCATCTTTCTCCAGCGGTGGATCATTCAAATTGATATCCCACCCCTGTGGATGTTGTATGCAACCTTTGGAGTAAACCTTACCAGTTTATGATTTGTCCTCAAGAATGGAATGGAATTGTTCCAACCTCCCCAAAATACAAAGCACATGTGTTAACTGAGACACACTCTTAGTTGCTATGGTAGCCATAAAACCTTGAGCAGGTCAGATTAGCTGTGCTATGGATGTTGAAGTGTACCAGAACAAAAACCTGGGGTCTTCTAGCAGTTGCCAACTCAGAAGGGAAGATGAATAGGCCTGATGATTTAATGGACAGTCTTAGAAGTCCAAAATCAGGAACAAACAGATAAAATTAAAGAAACAAGTTTTCTGTAAAGGTGGTAGAATTGTGATAGACCAAAGTGATGTCCCACCACCTTCACATGGCTGAGCCTGCTGTTGCATTGAGAGATGTGGTGGTCACACAACTGAGAGAAATCTACCGCCTTCATCCAGCTGGGCCCCAGTAATGCCTTCCAGGTCTGACTGTTATCCTTAATTAAATCCTGTATCATGGATATTTTATTTACTGGCCTGGCATTCAAGCCTAAGCTCACTGGTATGATGCTAGGGTTGCCAACTAGTTGAGGGTAAAGCCTGGGGAGGACAGTTTGGGCAGGGGAGAAAACTCAGTGGAGTATAATGCCATAGAGTCCACCCTCCAGATCACCTCTTTTCTCCAGGGGGGCTGGTCTCGGTAGTCTTGCGATGAGCTGTAATTCTGGGAGGTCTCCAGGCCCCACCAGGAGGTTCAATCAATAAAGTATAACAAGTATTAGAATAATATCCAATTTATAAAGTGCAAAGTGCTCAAAAGTGAATTACATACTAAATATACTCATAGCAATCAACAACTGGATTACATCTAACTCAAGAAATATAACAATAAATATCAATAAATATCAATAAATATCAATAAATATTAAATATGACAAAGAATGGCACACAATACTCAATGAATGCACAACTTGCGCTGTAAAGCACCATAGAGCAAATTGCCATGAATATTGACAGACGACTATGATGAACTGAACCGATATGAATGTATAACTTCCTTGATGAAGAGAACAAAACAGTATTTAAACTAGCAGCCTGTCAGATGGACTTTGTTTGATTCTTCATACCCTCGGAGGTTTGGACATCTTGGCAACATTTCACAGCCCAACCAGGTCCTCTGCATTCTGCTGCACCTGTTAAACACACAAATTTCAGGGGTCAACATAGTGCACACGAGACATATTATATACCTATCAGCTATCTAATTACCTGCCAAGATGTAGTACAGAGCCATTGCAGACCCATTTGGATGTTTGTTCCAGTGTTTATTAGAGAAGCAGGATTTACAGAAGCACCAGCACACTGACGGGAGGATGTTGCATTTAGCTGCCCACGTATTTATTCATCAGCAGGTTAGACAAGTAAAGACTTTAAGTACACCCGTTTTCCATTTGTCCTGCAAGAGTATTCAAAAGGCGTGGATTGACAACGTTTTTGTGCATTCATTGTGTGCTGTTCCTTGTTATATTTAAAATTTATTAATATTTATTGATATTTATTGTTATCATATTTATTGAGTTAGATGTAATCCTGTTGTTGATTGTTATGAGTATATATATAGTATGTAATTCACTTTTGAGCACTTTGCACTTTATAAATTGGATATACTAATTGGATAAGGATTTGGATATTATACGGATGGAGTCACATTCTAACTGTAACTGAAGAAGTGAGCTATGACTCACGAAAGCTCATACCTACCACTAATTTTGTTAGTCTTATAGGTGCCACTGGACTCTTGCTCTTTTCCATTGCTACAGACAGACTAACACAGCTACACATCTTGATACTAATACTAGTTATTCTTTGTTGATGGGGACTCCACAGGGGACTATTGTTCCTAGTAGTTTGCTTGCTTATATCTGTGGTGGCTTCTGTTTGCTTTTTGTTCCCACCTGGAGGTTGGCAATCCTATTTTGTACTCAAGTTAAGAAAAGGATCAACATCACAAATGTCTGATCTTACTTCTTGTAACCTGGCCAATCTGCTTCCCAGCCCCATGCCTCCCCCTAGTCAGTGAGGAGAACACTCTAGTCATCCCAGTCCCAGTTTCTATGACTAAGGCTCTCTCACAATGCGTTCTGCTCTGTCTCTCTCAGCTAACTGCTTCCAAAATGCTGATATCTAAAGCTTGTCATCAGGTAAACCCACCTAAATGAAACATTATACATCAAAATATGGCATATAGCCAAAATGGATAAGATGTCTAAATGTGTTCTGTTGAGACCAGGTCAAGCAGCACTTATTGTTTTATGTGAAATAATAATCCATGTATTGTATTTATAACCTCCCATTATGAAGCTAATATCCATTCATATAGGTCCTTTGCTAATATTTACAGAACATTTCTTAGCCTATAAACTGTGTATTTATATTGTTCAACATTATGATTTATTAAAAATTTGTGTATTTAGTAACACATCGTAGTTTCTATAGTGTATTGCTCATATACCAGCAATTTCCAAAGATCCAGTTATTGTTCTGTTTATTCTTACAGTGAGGAGGAAGGACTATTAATGCTTTTACTAATTAACGTTTATGCTTCAATCAACTTTCTGTGGCACAATTGCCAATGTTTAACTTCATACATAAAGCATTAGCTATGATTTATGCAGCCTGTGAATGGTCTAATGGTAGATCAGCAGCATTTACAGAAACTGTGCAGTTAAACAAGAACGTAGCTTCACTGCATCAGCAAACACTGTTTTTTTACAATGTTAAATAAACAGGAAAGAGATAAATTTGTTTACATGCGGTCTTTCTTGAATTCATTACAGAAAATGAAACAAAAGGAATGTGTTGTAGATGTTGTGCCTAAATCAGTGTATCCTCATTGGTGATAGGAGAAGCTGAAATGTCTTCTGCAAGGCATGCCCAAGTTCTCTCGGTGATGTTAGTTCATGCACATAACACAAGTTGACATATTATGTTGTAGAGATCAATGACTAAGTATAAGGGAGTAAGGCAACCAAACTGGAGCACAACAGCACTCCATATATGTCATAGCACGCAGTATTAGTTTTCACTAATCTTCACATGCCTTCTTCCTACCTGATTTTCACACCCACTTGCAGTAAAGAACTTTTGCTTTATTCATTTTTTACTTATTTACAGCATTTTAATATTTTCTGTATTCACAACCATGTTTATGTAGCATTCTCATTCATATTTCATATCACCATTCACAGCCCTAGAGATCCAAGTCAACTGCATATGCAGCCATAAGGATGGTGTGGCAATCAACTCCAAAGTTCCACATATTTCCAGGGCTCTGATCCAATCCTCAAGTAAGCCCTAGACAATGGAGCCAATCTGAGCCCCTGGAGCTTCACTTGATGTGAGGGTTAGCCAGCTCAATTTAAAAAGCATAGCATTTTCCTTTGGATAGGGAGATTATGGCCTTGGATAAAGGCGTAAAATGACTTTATTTTGGGTTCAGTTATAATTTGGGGTGTCAGAGTAGGGTATGAGTCTTGTTTTTAATGAAAAAACCTTTTTGAAAAGTTTTATATCGGTTCTAAGGCCAGGTTCTCTCAAAGTTAACAGAGCAGCCTGAAACCTGAGTAGAAGCCAGTCAGTAGTGTTTATATGCCCAACCTGGAGAAAAAAGAGGAGCCCAATCTGGAGAAAAAAGAATTATTTTCACCCCTCAGCTCTTGTGTATGTGTAACAATTTACGGTGCAATCCTAAGAAGAGTTACTCCAATCTAAACCCATTGAAATCAATGGTCTTAGACTGGAGTAACTCCTTTTAGGATTGCACTGTTAGACTCAGTTCAATTAGTAATCTCCCAGTGACGAAAAGCATAATCTTTGTGGAGTTTGCGAGCTAGTTCTTGTGAGCCAGTTGTATGTTGTTTTTATTGTTTTACCATCTTTAATCTGTAACTCAAAGTGCTGGGACTCTAATCTGGGGAACCAGGATTGATGCCTCACTCCTCCACTTGAAGCCAGCTGAGTGAACTTGGGTCAGTCACAGCTCTTCCAGAGCTCTCTCAGCCCCACCCACCTCACAGGGTGATTGTTGTGGACAGGGCCTTTTTTCTGGGAAAAGAGGTGGTGGAACTCAGTGGGTTGCCCTCGGAGAAAATGGTCACATGGCTGGTGGCTCCGCCCCCTGATCTCCAGGCGGAGGGGAGTTTAGATTGCCCTTCGCGCCACTCGGCGGGCAATCTAAACTCCCCTCTAGAGATCAGGGGGCGGGTCCACCAGCCATGTGACCATTTTCAAGAGGTTCTGGAACTCCGTTCCACTGCGTTCCTGCTGAAAAAAAGCCCTGGTTGTGGAGATAATAGTAACATACTTTGTAAACCACTCTGAGTGGATGTTAAGTTGTCCTTAAGGGGAGTATATAAATTGAATGTTATTGTTTGTTGTTGTTACACCTAATTTTCTATGAATAAATGGTTGTTCTGTTCCATCTGTGCGTTGTCTGTCTAGTTAAAATAGCTGTGGAAAAGTGATTTCTAATCATCTACCTAGTAACTATGACATTATTAGGTCACAGATATAAGCCTTTTAGGGAACACAAAGCTATATGCTACCATCTAGGTAATAAAAGCTGCTGTCCTCTTTTTATGGATATTGGGGCAGCTGGGGTACACGGAAGGAAAGGAGGAGTCTGAGTGTGGGGGAATAAGATTGTATTCAGTCTAAAAAGGCAGTTTACCTCATAGGTCTCCTCCCTCAATCCTCCTGTCTTATCTGTTCCCCATCACAAATTAAAATCAGTGGCAGTTGATGTTGGCAGTCACAATATATTTTTAATAGGGGTGACAGCCAGTTGCTGTCACAGATGGCTAATTTGCATGTGCAAAGGGACAAGGTGAACCAAAGCCACAGACATTATTAGGTAGTTGGCCTTGTTTGCTATCTATGTCTTTCTTTGAAGGTACTAGAACATGGAAGAGCCGGTCTTTCATTATTTAATAAGTTGGCAATTGTTGTATCTACAAAGAAGATCCTTAAATTGTGATGAACATGTGAGTGCTGTGAAGCATTTCATCAGATGCAATGACCAATTCTAACTGTTGTGATTATAGTAAATCTCCTTTGGTATTTCAAAAGCAATGACAGAGGATGAATCCACAGAAAAGTGTTCTTTATGCCACTGCCACAATATGTGAGGAATACTTAAGTGTTAGACTGGAAACAAAAGGCAAGTGTATATTGCTTCCCTTGGATGTTCCTGTCTGGGTTTAAGTGATCCTCCACCTAAAGTGGGTTCCATAAAAGCAACCACCTCTGTTGTCATTGCCTTTTAAATATGGAGTATATGGACTAAAAGTATCAATTTGAGATTTTAATGGGGTAAATGATATTTCAGAATATGGGAGCTTAACTGCAGTATTGGCTTTATTTCGTTTTCTCTTAAGCAAGAGGTTATGTCTGCTTTGCCCTGATCCGTACTGAAACTAAAGTGTAATCTAATTAGAGTGCCATCATATGGTGTCATTTCTAGATCAACTTGTTCCAGAATCTCTGGGTGGATTCAGTGTTTGAGGCTTACATGGAAGTTAGACAGTTTCTTTCCCATAAGGAGTCCAAGGCTTCACCTGACCCTCTCCTGCTGAGACATGCACCTTCACAATTGTAGCTATTATCTGTGATCCATTTGTGCATATAATGTGGATTAAGATTTTATCTGGTTTAATGGATACTAAACAGTTGTAAAAGAAGGAAAGGCCGGTTTGGTATTCTAATTGGGGCTCACCAGCAGAAACAAGTTAGTTTGGGTGCAAATGGTATTAACTTAAGGCAAGACTGAAACATCAGGTAAAGCTATTCATTTGCTACAAGCCTCAACAGTAACTTTGGCATAAGGGAACACTTTGCACAAGCAACCAACAGGAAAGGCTAATGACAATAGAGGAAAGGCAGATGGATAATACTTATATTCTCATAACCCTTTGTAGATAGTCCGCTTCAAGACCCAACAAACAAGCATCTCTCAGAAACTCATCAGCACTACTTACACTGGGAATGGATGGACAAGGCAGTCCACACAGGTAAAAAGGAAAAGGGTTTTCAAGGAGGGTGAGGAGACCATGCCTCTAAGCATGGCTCCTATGCCTCATCTATCCTTCCCATATAAGCATTCCAAGGTGCACTGGACATTAAAACAATTATGACCCCAGGATGTCCCCCCATTTCTCTGGAATATGGAGAAGCTGTATATTGGTTTGACAACTCTTCTTTGTATAACAGGGAGTAGCATTGTTGCCCACACAGAGCACAGAGGGGAAGTATGCACTTTGCATTGTCACAGACTCCAAGTTACAGATGTACTCCCACCATATAGAGGGGAAAGAAATGAAGAATACAACTACTTTTGTAGACAAGACATATGACAGCAAAAAGAAAACAGTAGCCAGAGACAAAGTTCCAATGCAACTCCCCAGACTGGATGAGTGAGCATTGTCTTAGTGACAATGCTTCTCCCTAAACATTAGTAGCTGAATGCACAACCAATGGGAAAATGAGAAGCTGGCTTGAGACCAACATACTGGAAAAGCACTCGAATGACAGCATCCTTTTCCTATTATGCACACAACAGGTCGAAAGAGGCACCCAGTTAAAATCTCTCCATGGGCCACCAAGCAGCCATACAACATTCATGGCAGCAAGGACATTCCTCAATCCACCAGTGATTAGTAGAAAGACAGCTGTTCCTTTTGAAAGGCTCTTCCAGAACTCCTGTGCCTTTGAAAGCTGCTTGGTAGAGATAAATGTAACAGGTACAGTTTTATCCACTACCATTCAAACATTTCCCAAGGATGCAAATTAAATTAAATTAAACTAATTCTTTTCCTTGGCGACATTTTTCTAAACTACGTCATAGCACTATCTCCTGTAACCTTGCAAATATACATACATACATATACATATATATGTATGTAATATATATACATACATACATACATACATACATACATACATACATACATGTGTGTGTGTGTGTGTGTGTGTATATATGTATATGTATATGTATATGTATATGTATATGTATATGTATATGTATATGTATGTATGTATGTATGTATTTTAAATGTTAGGATGTTTATATATTTATAATTTTAAACTGTGTAATTGTTAGATGTATTTTAAATGTATGTAAATTGTAATCCACCCTGAGCCTGCTGGTGTGGGGAGGGCAGAATATAAATCTAATAAAATTAAATCTAATTAAATTAAATTAAAGTATACATTCTTCATCATCCATATAGCTTGCCTATATATTTTCTGCATAAGTGTTGTAGTTACTGGCTTTGGGGTTGGCAAATAGTTGAAACTGGAATCGCAATCCCTCCTTGTTCAACCCAAGCTTTTTTCCTTGCAAAAGGTGAATGGTTTCTGGTGAGTCTCTTATCAAGCAAATGAAGATCCCCTAAACAGAGTTACCCTTCGAGGTACTTTGAAGTCAAGAAGAGTGTATGTCTACTTAGGATTGCTCTGTGAAAGGCACTGGCAGTGGCAACATTCACTTGTGTATCTACAAAAAGTCTCTCACACACATGTATATTCAGACTTTCAGAAAAATCACCTAGGCTTCCAGACTTCTCATGTTATTTTCCATCCATTTCTTGTGAAGAAATATGGGCAATTCGTTTCTAGCGTTATTCAATTTTTGAAACCAACACATAAAAGGAAGTAACATAAAGGAAAGAAAGAATACCTCAAGATAGTGGAACATGTACAGATAACAAAGTAGTTGGTCGCTTTTATCATTTCCAGTGAAGTTACTCATGGTTTCTTCCAGCAAAACTGTGGAGAGTCCCCTCCCCTTCTGATCATGTTCAGATGATATTTATAATGCAATATGTATTTCCATCCTTTTGCCAGTATCTGGAGCTGTTAAAATTATAACAGCATAGAGGGATAAAAGTATTTATGTACTGTATCTACAATGAGTCATAGCTGCCAAATATATGCCATCTGGTATTTAAATATAAACCAAAACACGTTTTACAAATAATGAAAATGGGCTAAAATTACAATACAGAGGCTAGTATTTTTCTATGTACACATAATGCTAATGTGTGTACTCAACGAAGTGCGTATTTGCAAAAGTGTTTATTGTATAGGTATGCAAGGCTGGGAGTTAAGATTGCAGTAGCTTCCCACTGCATTTATACACAGCGGCAAACACGTATTTGTGTGTGTGTGTCTATAAACAGTCATTCTCTGTCTCTGTGTGTATGTCTCTCTTCACATACATGCAGACCCAAAGAGAGAGAGAGGAAGAGTGAGAGAGAGAGCATTGCATGAAGCGGTTTTGATAAGATCCATAGGGTGCTTTTTATCTGCTCCCTGCTCTGTGTTGTTCAACACTACTCCCATGCACCAGGTACCTTTGCAGTAGCCCCGTAGATGGCAGCATGGCACAGTTCATCTTACCTAAACAAACACCAGGGCTAGAAAAAAATTAAGCCTAGTGTAACCTTGGGCTGTTCATACATTTAGAGTGGGCAGGGCATTCTTAGATATATCCTTTTTGTTTTAGTTCATCAACACCTCTTGCCCCCTTCAGCCTTCAATGAAATCCCTCTGCAGTTACAGAACGAAGGGGTATCCTGTGGAGCAGAGCAAGTGTTTGATGTACAGGATTTCCATTACTGCCATACATGGGAAAACTACAACTTCCAATGGTGCCAGTGGGGTCAATTGCTACTTGTAACTAGTTCCACTGGATCTGACACATGAGCATATTGAAAATGGACACCTGTATAATTTTTACACAAGTGTAAGTGGGATTGCAGTTTTACTCTACATCTAGGTAGAGAAAACACTGTAGGTGAGCAAGACGAACCTAAAGCAATGAAATGCCTTAGGCATATAGGGCAAAGAATGCAAAGGGGAGAGAGGTGGGAATTAGCCACATTCCATTCCATCCACAGAACTTGTATGAAAGGGACTGCATACTCCAGCCTCCTTTTGTAGTCCTTCCAGCTCTCCATGGAGAGGATATTCTGAGCAGAGCATGGTTTTTCATTCTTCCTATCTGCAAAACCCTGAGGTAGGTCAGTAGCAAAGATTACAAATATCTGAGGGCTACTGATCTTTATTTTTGCTTTAGGGCACACAAAGGGCTTTTCAGAAGATCATCTTATTGTGCAATAAATGTACAGCATTTTGAGTTCCAGCATTTACAGACTAATGTTTTATAAATCTTATGCAGACAAGCAGCTTTGTTGAATTGTCACTTATAGTTTTATTTTAATTTCACAAAAACAGTTTTCTGAAAAGAGGGTTTCAAATTTCATTGGTACAAGATTTCATACTTGCTTTCCCTCCAAAACAGACATAAAGAGAACACACATATTGGCTGGTGTAAGCAATGCCCGCTTCACTTTCAAACCTTAAATTAAGAGAACAGGAACTGAAAGGTGTACTTGAAAAGAAAATCTTTCACGGGACAGAATGATGTATGAAAGAACACAGGAGGAAAATGGGAAAAAATGCTTTAAGAATAGGTCACAGGAAGGAATCATTCCCCATAAATAGCACATTTGTTTCACAGAATAAATTAAAGGATCCTGCAGGTATCTCAAAATAACACCAAAGATCTTTTTAGCAACAGGAGCCCCGTTTCAGGCTGCTTTGTGAAAACTGTTTCACACTCAAGGTGCCTTGTGCCAACTTGCTAAATCAAAGGCACTTTGAGTTCCCTTTTCCTCTTTTGCTTTCTTAAAAAAAACCTTTTGCCAACTTCAAACACTTCCCTTTTTCTAAGATGGTGGGTTCCTAAAATATATATCTATAACACAGCAAGCCATTTTCCTTATAATTATGAGATATCAAATGGCAAGGGTTAGAAATAATGTAAGAACAGTCAGTAAATTGTTAGTAACCAAAAAATCATCCAAACTATGGGAACAGCAGCATTTAATTATTTATTCATTTAAATGTACATACCTGACTTTCTCCCAGGCATCTCAGGACCCACGGTAAAACAATTTGATAAAACAACACATTAAAACAAAGCTGAAAAGGAACTTAAACCTGTACAATTCCTTTGCCCACCATGAGTAAGACTGCCCCCAAAGCTCTCCAGAATGGCTCCGTTTTGCATCCTAGCTTGAGGTAAGAGTCCCTCTGATCTCTTCTGGCAGGCTGTTCCACAGGTTTGAGGCAGGCACTGAAAAAGCCCAAGCTGTTCCGGCTTGGGATTAATGACAGTCTGAAGAAGCCCAAGTCTGGGCTGTCTGAGGCACTGGGGTTTTTTTGGAAAGCGAGGCGCCCGAACGCCTGCTGCCAACCCAATTTCAGGGAGAAGTTGGGCTTGAACGCTTCGCAACCCCGAGAGAGTGTGATCTCGATGGCTCTGAATCAAGGATTCTCCCCACCACCTTGAGGTCTCCTCGGAGAAGGGCGAGCTAACAACTCTGCAGTATCTCAGGAGTCATTTAATTGGCACAAGATCATCAGAAACCAAGCTTCAGTAACAGCTTTGACCAAATATAAGTGAATGAAACAGCGCAGACAACCCGCAGAAACGTCGAAAGGTAAAGATCATTATGAGACTTTATAGATTAAACAACAGTAGAAAGACCAAGATAAAAAAAGTTAAAGGGACAGAATCTAATAGAACAAACGTCAAGGATTAATTATTGAGTAAAATTTTGAATGCTGGTGAAGTTTTAAGCACAAAAAAATGGAAAAGAAATATTGTTTATGCATACCTGCAGTTAGAAGTGAGATAAGCAGCATGAGAGAAGAGCTGGGCTGGAGGAAACATCGCGAGACGGGAAGCAGGGGAGCAGAGAAGGTGCTGCCTAGAGAGGACAGCAGAGGGCAGGAAGAAAGAAGATCGACTAGAAGAAGGAAGACCCGGAAGCAAAACAAAGGAACTACTGGAAAAGCTACAAGGGCTTCAGGAACAGGAAGTACGCCATTTTAAGTGAGGTATGAAGTAAAGCCAGTAATGAAAGAGAAGAGGTTAAGAAACCATAGAGAAAAAACGCCCGACATTTTGGATTTAAAAGGAACTATTTTTAAATTGTTAAAAAAGACATTTAAATATACTGAAAGGAGAGAAGGGCTATAGAAGTCAAAACGGATTTAAGAAAGAGAGCGGACACGTGGGGAGGCGTGAAGCAGAGCCCCACGATGGCTGGAAAAAAAGCAGAAAGAGAGTGGCAAGCTCAAGTGGATGCATCGATTGAAGGATTAGAGAAAAGAGTGGCGGAGAATCACAAAGAATTGTTGCAAAAAATGCAGGAAATGCTTTCAAAAGACTTAAAAGATATGAAAGAGGCTATTAAGGCGGAGGTAAAAGATGTTATCAAGGAAGAGATAGTGGGATTGGCAAAAAATATAGATGCAATAAAAGGGGAACTGCAAGCAACTAATAAAAAAGTGGAGGAAGTTGAGCAAAAGACTAAGGATCTTGCAACGGATATAAAACAGGAAAATCAAGGGATACAAGGAAGAATGGTGTTGATGGAATGTAAGGCAATGGAAAGGCAATTAAGATTTCGCGGCGTTCAAGAATCAGAAGCACAATCTGCACAAAAACAAATGACAGAAATACTGGCAGAATTTTTAGATAAAGAACCAGAAGAAATATCAATAAATATGGATTGCGCATATCAAATTAATTCAGCATATGCACAACGTAAGAAAATACCAAGAGATATTATTGTCCAACTAGTAACAAAGAGAATGAAAGAAGAAATTATCAAAAGGCATTTTGAAAAGCCCTTAACACTGGATGGAAACAGAATTCAGATTATGAAAGAAATGCCAAAAGGTATTCTCCAGGAGAGGAAAAAATATAGAGAATTGACCCAGAAATTAAGAGGAAAGGATATCAGGTATAGATGGGAACTACCAGAAGGACTGAATTTTTACTATAAAGCCTTAAGAGTTATCATCAAAACAAGAGAGCAGATGGAAACAATTTTTGAGGAAAATGCAGAACATTTTTCCAGAACATTAATATAGTAACACAATGGAATACAAATTAATATCGTGGAATGTAAATGGACTAAACTCACCCCAAAAGAGAAAAACAATTTTTCATTGGCTAAAAAAACAAAATTGTAATATAATTTGTCTACAAGAGACTCATATTAAAGAGCAAGATATTAAATACCTAAAAATAAACAATTAGGAAAAGAATATATAACATTGTCTAAGCAAAAGAAAAAAGGAGTAGTGATTTATATTAAAGAGACTATAGATTCTAAATTAATTTTTCAAGATCAGAATGGAAGATATGTGGCTGTGGAAATTAATGTAAATGCCAAAAAAAATTGATAAATAGGTCTTTATGCACCTAATGGTGCAAAAGACCAATTTTATAGAGAAATAATGGACAAACTGGATCAGGACTCATATGAACAGATGATAATGGTAGGAGACTAATGCTGTTGTGGACTTAGAGATGGACAGGAAGATCAAAGGAGGCAACAAGAAATCTGGAAAGTTGCCGAAAGTATTTTTTGACATGGTCCAGCAAGAACAACTTGAGGATGTATGGAGAAAAGAAAATCCTAAAGACTTTACATACTACTCCGCAAGGCACTTATCATTTTCAAGAACTGATATGATCTGGACATCAAAAGAGTTGGCTTTAAATACAAAAAAAGTGGAAATTCTGCCAAGGCTGAGTTCAGATCATAATCCAATACTATGGAAAGCAACAATGGGTCAGAGAAGGTTAAGATGGAGAATAAATGAAGATCTACTACAAAATCAGGACAATTTGAATTATTTGAAAGTGGAAACAAAGCATTTTTTTCAAATAAACAACAGTAATGAAGTTTCAATCCAGATGGTATGGGATACATATAAGGCAGTAATAAGAGGAAATTTAATTTTTTAAAATAATAAGGACAAGAAAAGAAAGCAACAGAAATGGCAAGAAATTCAAGAGAAATTGTACCAAAAAGAACAGGAGTTAAAGAAAAAAACCAGGAAAAAATCAATAAGACAGGAAATCAAAATACTGCAAGAGCAAGTAAGAGCCATCAGCAACAAGGAATTGGAATGGAAGTTAAAGGTATTAAAACAGAAGTCATTTGAAGGTGCAAACAAACCAGGAAAGTACCTAGCCTGGCAACTGAAGAAGAAAAAAGAGCAGAAAATTATTAGCAAGATAATTGAGGAAGGAAAGGAATTGAAGGATCATCAAGCAATTAAACGGGCCTTCTATAAATATTATGCGGAACTATTCCAAAGTAAGGCAGTGAATTTGGAAGAAATAGATCGATATTTCCAAAAAAGAGACCTACCAAAAATATCAGAAGAAATGAAATAGAGACTGAATGCTCCAGTAACAGAGGAAGAAATTTTACAAGCAATAGAAGTAGCAAAGATTGGAAAAGCACCAGGTCCGGACGGGATCACAGCTAAATTCTACAAAGTAATGAAGGAAGACCTTGTATCGATATTAAAAAATATAACGAATGATATATTTCAAGGAAAAGGACTTCCAGATACATGGAATGAAGCGAGCATTGCTTTGATCCAGAAAGAATTACTAGACTTGACAGATGTGAAAAATTACAGACCAATTTCGCTTATAAATAATGACTATAAAATAATGGCAAGAATACTACCAGACAGACTTAAAATATGGCTAATGGACTTTATAGGAGAGGGCCAGGCTGGATTCCTACCAAACAGACAACTAAAAAACAACCTGAGAGTGGTTATAAATGCCATTGAATATTTTGACAAGCGACCAGACAAAGAAGTTGGCCTTTTCTTTGCAGATGCAGAGAAGGCCTTTGACAACTTGAACTGGGACTTTATGTTCACATTAATGGAAAAGATGGATCTAGGTAAAGAATTTATAGAAGCAGTAAAAACAATATATAAGGAACAAATAGCGACAATCTGTGTCAACGACAACCTGACAGAGAAGTTTGAAATAAGAAAAGGTACAAGACAAGGTTGTCCACTATCACCGTTGTTATTTGTGATGGTCCTAGAAATATTACTAAGGCAGATCAGAGAAGATGATAATATAAAAGGAATAAAAATAAAGGGATCTTCTTATAAGTTAAGAGCGTTTGCAGATGATGTGATGTTTATAGCAGAAGATCCACTACAAACTTTGCCAAGATTACTTGATAAAATTAAGGAATTTGGAGATTTGGCAGGCTTTTATATAAACAAAAAGAAGTCAAAAATAATAACCAAAAATATGACCAAGAAGAAGCAACAGGAACTGAGTGAATTAACAAACTGTGAAGTGGTACACAAGACTAAATATTTGGGAATAGAGCTGACAGCTAAAAATATTGATTTATTTAAGAACAATTATGAAAAGCTCTGGACACAAATTGAAAGAGATATGATAAAATGGAATAAATTAAACTTATCGTGGTTTGGTCAGATTGCCACAGTCAAAATGAATGTGTTGCCTAGGATTATGTTCCTAATGCAAACAATATCAATTATAAAAGACAAAAAACAAATTGAAAAATGGCAGAAGATATCGGAATTTGTGTGGGCAGGAAAGAAACCAAGAGTAAAGATGAAAGTACTTTGTGATGCTAAGGAAAGAGGTGGAATGCAGTTACCTGATCTTCGACTTTACCATGAAGCGATATATCTAGTCTGGTTAAAAGAATGGGTGTCGTTAACCAATCATAAATTACTAACTTTGAAAGGTTATAATAAACTATTTGGATGGCATGCATATATGTGGTACGATAAGTATAAAATGGATGCAATGTTTCAGCACCACTATTTGAGAAGACATTTACTGTTGACTTGGCTAAAGTACAAAAAATTTATAGATCAGAAGAAACCACTGTGGATTATACCAGCTGAGGTGATCAAACCAAACCTAGAATACAAAGGAAGAGAATGGCTTACCCTCAAGGACCTAACAGAAGTAGCAGATAAGGAGGTGAAACTCAAACCAAATGAGGAGTTACCATTCAAATATGGTTGGTTACAATATAGACAAATTAAAGACTTATTTAACTCAGACCAAGGAAAGACAGGTTTTAGAACCAAGAATTCAGAATTTGAAGAACTATTGTTGGGAGATAATAGTAATGCAATTTCTAAAATGTACACATTGTTATTGAAGTGGTTTACAGAAGATGAAATAGTCAAGGTACAAATGGTAAAGTGTGCTATAAATTGTAATAATGAAAGAACGATGGAAGCATGGGAACAACTATGGAAAAATACCTTAAAAATATCAACATGTACCAGTATTAGAGAGAATGGCTACAAAATGTTAAACAGATGGTATTTAACACCGAAAAAATTAGCCATAGCCAATAAACAGCTATCTAATAAGTGTTGGAAATGTAAGGAGCATGAAGGTTCTCTATTTCATATGTGGTAGACTTGTCCTAAGGCTAGAGACTTTTGGACCAAAATATGTGCTGAGATGTCTTTGATACTTCGCTATAATCTTGCTAGAAATCCAGAAATGTTGTTACTATCTTTGCATTTGGAAGATGTTAGCAGAAATGATAAGATATTGTTATATTACATGGTAACAGCAGCTAGAATAATATATGCTCAGTACTGGAAGAGAGAAGAGATACCTGAAATTGAAGAATGGACAAACAAATTGTTGTACATGGCTGAAATGGACAGACTAACAAGAAACTTGAAGGATCAAGATCCAAAAGCATTTTTGGAAGATTGGGAAAAGTTGAAAAAATATATGGAAAAGAAATGGGATGTTAAGGGACAATTATGGTCTTTTGGGTTTTTTTAATGATACTAGGTAAGATAAGATATAGTTAAGATCTTTACTAATAACAAGATAAGAACAATTTTAGTATAGAAATGTGTTACTAATAATGGGGGGTTGGAGGGCTGTTGGAAGTCAACATCAAAAAGGGGGGGAAGGGAGTGGGTGGGGAAATATATTCATGGGAATTGAAATGGATTATATTTGTATCTTAATTTGACTATATATTGACCCATCCAATAACAATTTATTATAATGAAAAAGCCCAAGCTAAGATCATAACAGAACCCATTTTAGACAATGGAAGAATAGACCTTGGTGGAAAGAATGGAGCTGCTGCACAGGAGAGAGAGGTGGCCCTTCATGTATGTGGGCCCCAGATCATGTAGGCCTTCAAAGAAAGAATCACCATGTAATGCTTTGCAAGTAATTAAGTTTGTTTTATTTCTGCTTGCCACTGTGGGGTTTTAAAAAATTGTTATTGTGAGTTTAAATGCAGGCATCTGAGGAAAGGAGAGAGGCTGCATGGTAGAATGGAGTTTGCTGTGATAGGACTGTAGCTGTACCCTAGGAGGCGAGGTGAATTGCAGTTTTTAGTCAATGTGCTGAGAGAAAGCATTCTAAGTTAAATCCAGAAAACTGTGCGGAGTTTGAGAGTCTTTTGTGTTTCTAAGAAAGAGTTAACCAGCCAGAAAATTCTGGAAAAGTCCATCTTTGGGTGTCTCAGAGAAAGGATTCTGGTTAAAGCAGACACATTGGTTAAAAGCCTGGAAGTCTAATTCTGTCTAAAGCAAACTGTGTGAGAGCCTGGGCCCATCATAGTTTGAGAGAGCTATAAAATTCTGGACTGGTCCCAGCAAGGTGTTCTCAGCATGGATGAAGTCCCCCAGGATGATCAGTGTAAGAGTGTCCAGCACCGTATCAGACAGTACGTTTGCAAATCCACTTAAAATGGACTGAAATGAATATTTAGAGTTTGAAGTTTTGTGGACTCTCATAACTTAACAGTAAGTAAAAATCTGGAAAATATACAGTGGCCATCACTTCAGCACAAAAGGAAAAGCTGTACCTCCTGAATGTCTACCTAAACTGTTAAAAGGGGAGGTATCAAAGATTTAACACTGGCAATTTAGGCTTAAGTTAAATGCCGTAAGGGCAGACATGTAAGTCACAGAAATTGCTGTGCAGACCCACCCTAATATTAAGTGAGCGAATATCAGCAATATTTTACATCCTGTTTATAATGAAAACACAGTTCTTGCCATGGGCAAAGTCACATACTGCCATCCAAAGCAGGTGTACTCAGAATCCTACACAGGTCCATTCAAGGAGGCTTACTCCCAAGGAAGTGTTCTTAGGACTGCCCCGGTAGACAGCTCATCAGTGACTATCACAGAATATGTTTCAAATATTACGTGCAGATGAGAAGTGCTGTTACATCTGTTTAAGACTGTTCTACCCACATCAGATTGCTGACTCATGAATTAATGTGTAATTAGCCAGTACTGAAAAACATTATGTTCCTGGTGAAAGCCAGTGATATGCAGGTTTTGCCTGCAGTGGTTCCTCTGCAATGACTATTTCACAGAGGCAAGTCATCAGTAAACATTGCAATCCTTGAATGACAGACATTCAATGAGCCTATAAACAATCTGAAGGGGGAGGCGGGCTATACCTCCATCTAAAGGTGGCTCCTCGTTTTGTCTTTGGGCATAAATAGTGGAGTACAAATACACAAAATATACAGCTATTTTGTCCTCTGATACCTGTACTCTGAGGGAAAACATAGAATAAGAATTTACTCAAAGTGTAAAATTCAGTCTTGGAAGTTTAGTTTACTTTCACTTCTGGCTCATTTGCACCTTATTGAGGACATCCTAAGGGACAAACACTGGGCAGCAGCCCTACTGATAGGGGGAAACAGGGAGCAAAAATATTTCCTGAATAAAGGAGAGGACACTGAAAAAAGTTAGGGGAAAAAAGAATGTATGTCTATTGATTTTCTAACTTCAGTTTGCAATAAATACAACTTGCATCAAGGCTCCCAAACCAGCACCAGTGTACAGGACTGCTTAGCTCAGGGTTCTTTTGTTGTTCTTTTTCCATTGTTTTTGTAGATTACCAAAGGATTTTGAGAACTCTTATTGATAACAAAGGAACAAATTCCTTTCCCGGCGTAAATCAATGCAGTTCTTTACGCTTCACATAACCTTATGATTTCTGAACAGTGTAGTTCTTTTTCCTAAATAAGAGGAAATGTATCCTAGCAGAAACTGTACAATTATGGTGAATTCCTATATGTGCTCTTATTTATGGTGAATTCCTGTATGTGCTGTCATTCATTGATTCTTTTGTGGTGCATACATGGTAACGTATAGAGCTTTGCTCTTCTGTCCCTCCACAAGTCACCCCCCCCCACACAAATAAGTATTGCATACTTAGTTAACTTAATTGGTGAAAAACAAGTGAAATTCAATTGACCTAAACAAGTGGAATTCGGGTGTCTAACAAGTAGATTCTACTTTGGATGCAACCCAGATATCAAAAGAAAGAAAAAGTGTCAGGTCAGTTTTGGAATTTGCCCTGTGAAGTGCAGGAGCATGCCTGCCACCAAGCGTGATGATGTCATTTCCAGAAGTGATGTCATTGTGCTTGGTGAGAGAGTGCATGCGAGCAAGGAGATCACCCCTGGTAAGTGCCAGGTCCCCCTCCCACCAGGAGGGTACGGGGACCTGGCAACCCTAGCTATGAGGTTGGTTAGGCTGAGAAAAAATGTAACTGTCTGAAGGTCTTGCAGCAAGCTTCTTCAGCAACTGAGATCTAAGTTCATATCTAACTGAGATCTAAGTGTCCCAGAGCCTACTGCGACAAGGAATAGGTTGTGGGACTAAAAAAACAAAAACTAAAAAAACTGCTACTCCCCGCACCTGCTTCTACCACAATGGCAAAAATGTACAGGTACTCATCCCTATTCCACCCCTGCCCAGTTTAAGGCATGGCAATTTTCAGTGAGAAAACAGTATGAGAAGAAAGCATAACATCTCTCCCCCTGGAGCTGTGTTCTCTTAAAACAAATGGGGGAATGATCATGGAATTACACATAACACATAGTTGTGCCCCAAAGTGCTCTGAAATATATGAGGATTAAGTGCATTGTGGTTTAAAGAGTTTAGCCCCATTCATGAAAACCCTGAGAAGTAAAAAAAAAAGTGGGTTTCTGTGGAACTGGCCTATGTCTTACAACTGCTGCCATCTTATGCAATTTCACTATTCACTGCCTTTCAGGGAAAAGCAACCGCATGAAGTTGTTTGGATACTTTTAAATTAAAACTTGGGAATATACCTTCAGTTAGTTCTATTTTAGTTTTTGTTGGGAATAATCAAAGTTTGCTCTAAAAAAAATTATACATAAGACACCTAAACACACGAATGAAAATGGGCATTTGCAAGAGTAATGGTTCATTTGAGAGGCAGCTTAATGAGGCTGTTTATAAACAAATCAATGACAACATCAACCTACTAGATGTGAACATTTTCATGGGAAAAGATGTACTCCTTTGGTGCATGCAAGGGATATGTTCTTTTGTTTTCTTGTTACTGAAACACAGCACAGACTCTGAACAGAGTCACGGTGAAGGAATTTAATTCGTTCTAGTCATTCTTCCATTTCAAATGACACCCAGTTTCTTTCCCACCTTTTAATATAAAAATCTATTTTTATAATA
The DNA here is from genome assembly GCF_028583425.1 of Eublepharis macularius. Lineage (NCBI taxonomy): Eukaryota > Metazoa > Chordata > Lepidosauria > Squamata > Eublepharidae > Eublepharis > Eublepharis macularius. Next base: position 77,173,730 of record NC_072790.1, on the reverse strand, counting down.
CAAGAACTCCATAAAAGGGCTTAAGATTCCTATATTATATATAGGACATATTCCTATATATAGAACAAAGGAAACAAGACTACTGTTAAAAAGAACACAGGATGCATTTTTAATTATTACATTTTCCCCCAAAACAATGCCACCGAATCCAAGTCTGCAATACAATAAAAATAAAATGCAAACAAATCAAGCACTTGAAAAAAAACTTTAATATAAAAATGAAACTCAAACTGTTCAAATAACATTCACCCATAAGTTTAAAGAGCTGACATATGCATGAAAGTTGGATAATTTTGATCAAATTATTTTGTTCTAGAAATATGCTCCCACCCCAGTCATTAAGGCATGCTAAAGGAGGTGACTTTTGCCTACCAAATGATACTTACCAATAAAAATTAGCTGGTGTCCTAAGATGTACTTTCAGCATACTTTTAAGAACTTGCATGCATACAGTGGAATGGATAGCACAGTGAATTCATAAACCTTTTTTCCTTGGAAAAACACACACACACACCCTGTTCTTATAGCATAGATTGCTTCTGAATCTTTCCTGAGCTTTGAATAACTAAATAAGATCCATAGACTCTCTTCAGAGAGTCTCTTATCTATGTTTAGAATCTCAAGTGCTTTTCTCAGTCTATACTTTAATGGCTGATCCTGAGCTGATCTCTTTGTCTTGTTAATTTTCTGTTTTTATTATCATAATCTTAACTATTGCCCTGAGCTACAGGCTCATATAGGCTGTGTTCTGCACATAGAAAGGGCAGCTTGAGTTAAATTAAAAAGAAAGCAGACAAGGGAGCTCTGTGTCTCCGCTAAAGACACTGTACCCACAATAAATCCCTGGCATAAAGTCTTTGGTGCTAGTCCAAATTAATGGGACTTAGGTTAGTCACATTTTCCTCTGGACTTTCTGTTGTGTTCTACTTTGAGACAGTAACACACAATGTAAACTTAATTTGGATGGCCTGATTTAAAGTTAGCTGCAAGGAACTTAACTGATTTGATTTAAAGATGGCCACAAGAAATTTCCCACTCCTGTACTGACTGTGATGATGTACCAGTGTTTATGTTTAAAACGACGCACTTGAAAACCCAGTCTTGCATCTGTTCTTGCTAGATATCAGTTCTGACCAATGCAAGGAATTCATCATAGTGAAACCCTACTGATGTTCTCAAGTAAATCTAATGGCAAATACAGCAAAGCCGTCAGAATCAACAGCAGGATGCAAGTCTACATATTTGTGCTTCTCTTTGTTCTTGCCATGTGTCAGTAGCATGCTAGAATGTGGCAAGGACTGGTTGGACTCAAGTTGTCTTCTGGCACACAGATCATTTGTAACAAAAAAGACAAGGGCAAGACTGAAAATGTGCCCAAATAGGAGCTACCATAAATTTAGGCCAAAGCAGGATTTTTTAATAACAGAGAAAAAGAGGAAGATTATGTAATTGCTTTGACAAGAAGGCTGCAGTGCTTGAGCAGAAATTATGGTGATCAATAGGTATTGTTTTGACAAGGTGTTAGAAGTTCAAATGGCAATCTGACTAAAGCAGATAAAATATCCTATCAACACACTATCTTTAAACATTCAGTAATTGTTCACTTTTACATTTAGCTTCATCACAGACATACTGCTGGACTAGAATGTGCAATCCCTACAGGCAAGAACAGCAGCACGGCTCCGTGTTGGAATATGCAAAACTGCAAACCTAATCTAGCACAGACATTTAAAGTGACACATTGGGAAGGCAAAAAATAATGCTTCTGTCTTTAAGAACATCCCCTGTCCCTGTACGTTCCATCTTTAAGGCAACAGAACTATTCATCTGCTTAAAGGTCTGGCTTACAGGATATGAGCAGACAACACAGCATGCTACAGATATTTAACCTTTGTTGTACAATTAATCTCATAAACAACAATACAATTCCATAGGTGATATGATTCCTTGGAAGTTGAAAATCATATCTAAAATTTAAAAATATAAATTTTGGCAAATGTATGCAATGTAGCTTGACTTGACAAAACATCTGAACGTCCCATCTAGAGTTTTGCTGTACTACTCCTTTTAGAATAAACTTGCCAACAAACTCTCTTGCCTTGGCCCCATAAAGAGATTGCTTTAACCTGTAGCTAAACACACCAGATCTGAAGTTAAATTGGTATGTGGGACAGTTTTTGCTTTTGTAACTTACTTCTGCATACCAACTAGATGGCAATGCAAGATTTGGATGTTCTTTATTAAGTGGGGTATACATCAGGCCATATCTCCAATGGCAAGCACATTTCAACACAAACAGCACAAATTAGCATATTCTGAAAACAGAAATATTGCAATGTTTAGTTTTTTGGACTGAAATGTTTTCAGCTTAACATTTCACTGTGTAAACAAACTGTGAGTCATATCCAGTGGAACACACAGCACTAGGTATAAAATATATCTGAATCTCTGACAATACACACACTGTTCATCAAGACTGACTGCACATATACCATCTTCAGAGCTTAAGTTAGAACATGGCTGCCAGCATCAACTTCAGATATGTTACAGAGAAGGAAGCACCCCACTACCACCATTTACCCATTGTGTGTCTGCTGTTTTAATTCATCTCTTTAGTGTCAAGCAAAATATGGATGGTGCATATTGGCTTGTGTCACAGTGATCCACTAGGGAAGCTGTTGTAGGCTGAACATCAAGGACTTCATTCATCCAAAAGAAGGTGCTTGTTGAATCCTCAATGAACTTTTCTAGGACTCTGACTCCTATTTAAGATAGAAGGTAAAGGTAAAGAAAGCTCTTTATTTCCCTTCATTTCTTCTGATAAGCTCATCTCCAGCTAAATTTATTAGCATTTGTGCCCATGAAAGGATCAAAGTACAGTCTTTCCAAACAAAAGGGTTATCAGATTGCCATTTTTAATTACAACAAGCTTGTTTTCTATGAAATATAATAGGTTATTTATCACAACTAACAAATAAACGGGGAAAATACAGAAAACTTTGGTGGAAGAGTTGCACCTTTCTAAGTTCACTGAAATATCTGTATAACATAGCACTGTAATTGTTCAGAGTTAACACACATTCTCTATTCCTTTCTCTCTCACACATACGTCCCTGTCTAAAGTAAAATATAGTTCCATATACTACGTGTCACAATGCTAGCAGACTTTCAACAGTACCAGGATATTCCAGTACTGAAGTGAATGAAACTATAGGAGGCAGGGCACTTTATGTCATATTTGCATCAAAGGTCCCAAGCCTACAAGAAATGGATAGATTGAAGCATGTGTGTTTTCATTTGTTAGGGTCTGGCAGAGGGTAGGGTGGCATTAACTGTCCCTTCAGCTCTTAAGCCAGTTTGGTGTAGTGGTTAAGAGAACAGGACTCTAATCTGGAGAGCCAAGTTTGATTCCCTACTCCTCCACTTGAAGCCAGCTGGGTGACCCTGGACTAGACACAGTTCTCTGGAGCTCTCTCATCCCCACCCACCTCACAGGGTGTTTTGTTGTAGGGATAATAATGGCATACTTTGTAAACCACTCTGAGTGGGCATTAAGTTGTCCTGAAGGGTGGTATATAAATCGAATGTTGTTTATTATTATTATTATTATTACTACTACTACTACTACTACTACTACGACTACGACTACGACGACGGAACTTCCCAATTAGAACTTCTGTCACTTTCACTTAATTTGAAAAACTGAAAGAAAGCTATTTCCACAGCTCTCTGAGATTAAAGATATTTTAACAGTTCCATCTTAAGTAGATCTGCTCAGAATCCTGCTCAGCTATTTTCAGTGGGATTTATGCTTGGGAAAGTATCCCTAGCATTGAACTGCAAATAAATACTGTACTTGTACAATGCAACTACAGTATTGTAAATTACTTATAATTACTTGTCAAAAACAAATCTTTGTATTTGTCTGAATATAATGTTTAAATGACATTAATGTAGTTTATCAATGTTTTTCCTAATTGAATATTTTAATTCACCTATTTTTTGCTACTGGAAAATTTTTTATATTACCCATAACGTATGGCTAATCTTTCAGGGAGGAGGCTAATCTTTCTTTGAGGAGAGGTGATAAATATAAGACAAATAAACAAGTTAAATGCAGTCATAATCAATACAGGGCACAAAGGAAAACAATCTAGAAAACCAATACCACTGTCTTTAAAAATACGCTAGTCAAATCAATCAGCTATTAAGTTTTAAAAACATATGTTACAAACTGAGCAAACTTTGACTGGATCTGGTTGTATTCTCAGTAGAGTGAAGAAATTTGCTACAACTTCAATAAGAAGAACAAATATTTCAATAATAAAGGGCCAAATTTGTTGATGTTCTAAGTTAAATCGAGAATAGCTCCATTAAAATCATGTGAGCAATTCTGACGTAACTGGAGATATCCTAAATCAAGGGTCACCAGCATGGTTCCTAAGGGTGCAGTGGCACCCGCTGATACCTTTCATGGTGCCCACTAACTATTTTTAGAAAGTGGGTGGGGCCAGGTGTAGCTCCTGCCCAGGAGGGCTTCTGGTTGGTCATTGGAGATCTGATTGGTTGTGCAGATTAAAATAACTTTGTTTCAGTTGCAATGTTGATTTTATTCTCTGTCACTCCTCTTTTCCAGCATTTAAAAAATTATTCCTCTTCTCCTATGCACTTGGGGTTTCTTTGTATATGAGGCTCTGCCTACTGCAACAGCTAGTTGTGTCCACCAACTCCAAAAGTATCCATAGGCTCAAAAATATTGGGAACCCTGTCCTAGATGTTCATTAATTATGAGAAGAAACCTAGTATTTGCAGGTCAAATCTCAGTGCAAATTAATGTTTTCTAGCATACCCCATGTTCATGTTCAGCTTTTTGTTCTCAGCATATACTTAAGAAAGAGAACAGTCATACACTTAGGAAAGAGAACAGACAGATTTAAAACTATAAATCATTAAACTACATATAATGAAATATTCACCTTTGATGCCAAACTAGGCTTCATCCCAAGAAATGTAAAGACAGTGTTGCTTTCCTTGGCTTCAAAAAATGAGTCATAATCCTAAAGATAAAGTGGAGAAAGAATAAGTAGTATTTCTCTTGCTATTTCCTCCATTAATATTATATGCAGACATAGGCACAGTATAATTATATTACTGATTAAATAAATACCTCTGCGGTATTAAATATGCAAGGATAATTCTACAGTTTACCTATGTGACAATAAGAAAACAAGAGTATAATAAAACAAGATAGGCAACGAATAGTAGAATAAACATCATGACTCATTAAGCATATGATTAGCACTACAGTCGTGTGAAAGAACAAAAGCACATACACTGGGTTCCCATCTGCAGGAAAGCCTAGATGTACGCACTTGGACACAAAAGCACTTTGTGCAGAGGGAGACATCTGCTTGTGCCTTTGAACATCTGCACCTCACTACTATTGAAGGAATAAAAGTAACAAGTTTATACATGGTCAAACCAATGGTACAGGCTACTATGACTAGCTGTGCCTTTTATCATCATCATTAGGGATGTGCGTTTCGGCATTCAGAATGCCGAAAGAATGCCGAAACAAAAGTGTTTCGGCTTCTTTAGGTGAATGCCGAAACGTTTCGGGGAATGCCGAAACGTTTCGGGTAGCCGAAAGAAAAAAGCCGAAACGTTTCGGGATTCTTTTGGCTTTCTTTCGGCTTTTCAATGGGAAAATGCCTCCGTCTTCCCGGACGTCTGGGGGAGGCATTTTCCCACCGAATAAGCCCAAAATTGGTGGGGACCTTCCTCTAACCCTTCTCTGACAACCACCCAAGTTTCAGACAGATTGGACTTTGGGGGGCCATGTTATGGCCCCCCAAAGCAGGTCCCCCCATCCTCCCATAAGAAAGCGAAGGAGCAGCATATTGTTAGCATGCTGCTGCTCATCTTTCTTCATTATTTCCTATGGGGAAAAAATGAAGAGGCAGGCTTCCTTTGCCAGGGGTGGCATTTTGCATGCAAAATGCCCCCTCACCCTCAGGGGCCCTTCTCCCACCCCTCCTCCCACCCCCCACCAAGGCTCAGCCTGATCCCACTTGGGGGGGCCATTTCATGGCCTCCCCAAGTAGGTGCTCTAATCTCTACCACTGACAGCTGGGGGAGGCTTGTGTTGCCAGGGGTGGCATTTTGCATGCAAAATGCCCCCAAGCCCTCAGGGGCCCTTCTCCCACCCTTCCCCCCACCCCCCACCCAGGCTCAGACTGCTCCCACTTGGGGGGGCCATTTCATGGCCTCCCCAAGTAGGTGCTCTTTTCTCTACCACTGACAGCTGGGGAAGGCTTGTCTTGCCAGGGGTGGCATTTTGCATGCAAAATGCCCCCCAGCCCTCTGGGGCCCTTCTCCCACCCTTCCTCCCACCCCCCACCAAGGCTCAGACTGCTCCCACTTAGGGGGGCATTTCATGGCCTCCCCAAGTAGGTCCTCTCAGCCCCTAAAGTCCACCCCTTACAGCCCCACACAAACCCAATTCCCCCCCAGCTGCCACACACAGACCCAAATCCCCACATTAGCCCCTCACAGACCCAAATCCACCCCCACCTGCCCCACACCCATAACCCCAGGAACAGGCTGGCAAAGGCCAGCCCTCTCCCTTTGTTCCCTATGCTGGGAACTTCTAAACTCTCTTTCCCTGGGCAATTCTGCACAGCCCAGAGGTGCCACAATGGTGGGCACACTTCTGAGTGCCAGCTGGTCCCTGTGAAAGAGCACCTGAACCACAGACACCCTCCCTCAAATTCCCCCACCACCTACAGAGATGGCTGGCCAGCCAGCCCCATTGTTCCCTATGATGGGAACCAACTGCACAACAAAGAATAAAACAAGAACAACACAAAATAAAGTTTTAAATTTTTTTTCTCCCTTCCAAAGTACAAGTAGGCAAAGCATTATGACACATTACACCAGCAGTCCCCCACACAGAAAAATTAAAACAAAACTCACTTAACATCAGAGAATCACAAAGCACAATTCCTGTCAAAAACACTTTATTTCTTGAACAGCTTTAGGTTACACAGCAGGGGGGAACACCAAAGGGCATGGCAGCACTATCTTACACAAAAATAACACAACTCACTTAACATCAGAGAATCACAAAAACACAATTCCTGGCAAAAACACTTTATTTCTTGAACAGCTTTAGGTTACACAGTAGGAGGGCACAACAGGACATGATAGCAATGTACTACAAAAAATAATACAACCCACTTCACCGTTTTTGACAGCAATTGTGTTTGTGTGATTCTCTGATGTGAAGTGAGTTGTTATTTTTGTGTAGTACACTGCTTTCCTGCTCTGTGGTGCCTTCCTACTGTGTAACCTAAAGCAGTTACAGAAATAAAGTGCTTTTGACAGCAATTTTTTGGGGTGATTCTTTAATGTGAAGTGAGTTGTGTTATTTTTGTGTAAGATAGTGCTGCCATGCCCTTTGGTGTTCCCCCCTGCTGTGTAACCTAAAGCTGTTCAAGAAATAAAGTGTTTTTGACAGGAATCATGCTTTGTGATTCTCTGATGTTAAGTGAGTTTTGTTTTAATTTTTCTGTGTGGGGGACTGCTGGTGTAATGTGTCATAATGCTTTGCCTACTTGTACTTTGGAAGGGAGAATATAATTTTTTTAAAACTTTATTTTGTGTTGTTCTTGTTTTATTCTTTGTTGTGCAGTTGGTTCCCATCATAGGGAACAATGGGGCTGGCTGGCCAGCCATCTCTGTAGGTGGTGGGGGAATTTGAGGGAGGGTGTCTGTGGTTCAGGTGCTCTTTCACAGGGACCAGCTGGCACTCAGAAGTGTGCCCACCATTGTGGCACCCCTGGGCTGTGCAGAATTGCCCAGGGAAAGAGAGTTTAGAAGTTCCCAGCATAGGGAACAAAGGGAGAGGGCTGGCCTTTGCCAGCCTGTTCCTGGGGTTATGGGTGTGGGGCAGGTGGGGGTGGATTTGGGTCTGTGAGGGGCTAATGTGGGGATTTGGGTCTGTGTGTGGCAGCTGGGGGGGAATTGGGTTTGTGTGGGGCTGTAAGGGGTGGACTTTAGGGGCTGAGAGGACCTACTTGGGGAGGCCATGAAATGGCCCCCCCAAGTGGGAGCAGTCTGAGCCTTGGTGGGGGGTGGGAGGAAGGGTGGGAGAAGGGCCCCAGAGGGCTGGGGGGCATTTTGCATGCAAAATGCCACCCCTGGCAAGACAAGCCTCCCCCAGCTGTCAGTGGTAGAGATGAGAGCAGAGCACCTACTTGGGGAGGCCATGAAATGCCCCCCTCAAGTGGGAGCAGGCTGAGCCTTGGTGGGGGGTGGGAGGAGGGGTGGGAGAAGGGCCCCAGAGGGTTGGGGGGCATTTTGCATGCAAAATGCCACCCCTGGCAACACAAGCCTCCCCCAGCTGTCAGTGGTAGAGATTAGAGCACCTACTTGGGGAGGCCATGAAATGGCCCCCCCAAGTGGGATCAGGCTGAGCCTTGGTGGGGGGTGGGAGGAGGGGTGGGAGAAGGGCCCCTGAGGGTAAGGGGGCATTTTGCATGCAAAATGCCACCCCTGGCAAAGGAAGCCTGCCTCTTCATTTTTTCCCCATAGGAAATAATGAAGAAAGATGAGCAGCAGCATGCTAACAATATGCTGCTCCTTCGCTTTCTTATGGGAGGATGGGGGGACCTGCTTTGGGGGGCCATAACATGGCCCCCCAAAGTCCAATCTGTCTGAAACTTGGGTGGTTGTCAGAGAAGGGTTAGAGGAAGGTCCCCACCAATTTTGGGCTTATTCGGTGGGAAAATGCCTCCCCCAGACGTCCGGGAAGACGGAGGCATTTTCCCATAGAAAAAAGCCGAAAGAATGCCGAAATAATGCCGAAAGAATCCCGAAAGTCGAAAGCCGAAAGAGATTCTTGTTTCGGCTTTCGGCTTTAACGATAGAGAATCTTCTTTCGGCTTTCTACTTTCGGCTATAGCCGAAAATTTTTGGCTTGCACACCCCTAATCATCATCATCACTACCACCACCACCAATTAATTAATTAATTGCCTGGATATTAGCTAGAAGCAAAAGGCTTTGGCGTTTCACCAAAACACATTATGTACTATCCATAGATCAGGCCTACTCCCTAGAAACAGGTTCTGCAGGATTTTTTTCCAGTTGGCTTCCGTTACTATTACATTTACAAGACACACGAAAAAGGGAAGAGATTATCTAATTGCCTTATGATCTCTAAGTATTTCTGGTTAAAATATTCAACATGCAATAAAAACCTTGAGGGAACACAAACTATATAGCTGAGAACCAAACATTCTTAAAGCAGACTTCTAAAATGGAAACTGGCAATCATAAGGTAGTTTATTGCAGTCACTGTCAAAAGTAGGGAAAATATGAATTTGCTCAGTAGTAATCTAAATTCACACATTGCGCCAAACCACGATTTGCACTAAGAATCCCAATAATAGGTAATTTTTAAATGCCATGCCTACTGTTAGCCACCAGCAGCAATTTCTGCCAGTCCTAGTTTTAATACCTGACCAGAATCTCTAAACCAGGAGGGCTGACAAACATATGGTAAGCTACGGTCAGCACTGTGGATCATCATAAGTGATATACAGAGATGGTCTGCTCTGTAGTAAAGCTCAGTGGCTTGGTTCTTTCTTTTGCACTTCTACAGCTGTGGCAAAGGAAGGAAGCCAACAGGGGATTTGCCAGCATTAGAATTCAGGATCATACAAAATGGCAGCAGAACCAAGCTTCTCCATATGGTGTGCACACACAAGAAAATACATGTCTGTAGTGATCAATAACAAGATGCTTCTCTTGCTATGCTGTTAGCCATATGTTGGCATCACATATTTAAAACTAAAATTGTCAGTTATTTAATTCACCACTTCCAATCCTATCTCATGGTTTTCTTCACTTATTTAATAAATGACAGACATGTTGAGCAGGATTTCAGAAACACCTGATGAATCTGAGCCTTGCTGAAATGAAATGGAGGGCCATGTAAAACACCAGTAACATAAACAGTAGGCCTGTTTACTTGTAAGGTTACCAGGTGTCCATTGGTAGTGGGTAAACTCACAGCGGTTTGCTCTTCTGCCCACGGGACGGGGCAAACTGCCCGGTGATTGCCTGCCACTGGCAGGCATCCCACGCAAACGAGTGTGTGCACCTCCATGTCCTGCTGCAATGACATTACAAAATATAGTGTTTGGGGATGACGCAGTAAGTGCTCCCCCCCCCGCCCCCGGTTTACTTGGAACCATGTTTGATGTTGCTGATGAAATGCTTTCCTAAAAGGAAAAGCCATTCACTATTATGGAACATTTCAAAGGGGAAGGGAATTGCAGACTAGCTGCTCCTAAGCACATGAAATCCTGATGCCAGTGGGGCAAGTACTATAGATTCTGATACAGAAAGGAATTTATTCATATTCACACATTCTTCTCTCTTGCACTCTCTCTCTCTCTCTCACACACACACACTTTTACCCCAGTACAGCAATTCCATAAAGTAGGTAGGTTAGGCTTAGTGACTCCAGTTCTAAGGACACTTTCCTGGGAGTAAGCCCCATTGAACACTTCTGAGAAGACCTAGTTAGGATTGCTCCCAGAATGTGTAACTGGCACAAAGTCACCCAATGAGCTTCATACGGGGGTGAAAATTCTTCTTCCACCTCAACAGACCTATAATGGCAGCCAACAGTTCCTACTGAAGTGATTCCTCATGAAGATAAAACAGTTTAATTCAAAGGCCATCCAGAACAAAAAAAAATCATGTTTCTCCAAAAGGTCTATACAGATGGTGTCAACTGCACCTATTTTATGTAAGAAATAAGAAACACAATTCATCTCCTCAAATACAGAATGTCACTTTTCAGGAAAACATAGGCAATTTCTAGAGCTATCAGATCTTAAGTTATTGACTGTTTCAATTAACAACTTGAGCAAAATAATGGACTGGATCCAGCTATGTTCCCCCTTTCCCCTCCCTACTTCGCTGCTGCCTCCCAATGTACCTGGCTGTCAGTCATTGTGAGTCTCGTGACCCAAAGAATAAAGGTGCCGAGAGTCAAAAGTGACCGCTGGGGAAAGATCAAGAACAGGCAATGCTTATTGCTGATTGATTGCCTAATTTAGCCCAGTAGTTTCACATAACTGGTATGCATTTAAGAATTTAGTTTGAAGAGCTGGACAGATGGAAAACTGAACCTTGGTCAAGCTTGGAAAACGTATGGAAAAGGGCAGAATATTCGGGGGGGGGGGATGTGTTGAGCCTTGCTTCAACTGTCAATTGCTCTGGCTGAACGGGCAGTTCAGTTCTTTGGGATTATAAATGAAAGGTCTTTCTTTGCAATACATTCAAAAGTTTATATTTTAACAAGAGTGTTTAAAATGGACACTTAGATTCTGTTTGCAGCCTCTTTATTACTTTCATATTCTACTAACATCCTTATGCACTTAAGAGATTCTTTGTTCCTGGAAGCTCAAAGATTCCAAAGAGGGCCACTCACTGTTCACATGCAAACAACTTGGGTTAAAATGCCATCCTGCAAGGGCCCATTCAGCTAAATAAGCTTTTCAAATCTGAATCTCCTATTGATATGTTTAAGTCCACGCAAGAAGTACAATGTCAATAAAGCATGATTATAACAAGTAGTTGTTAGGGAGGAAGAAAGCATTTGAAAGAAATGTATGAACAGCTACTAACTCTTCCCAAACAGCTATATAAAGCTTGCCCAAGTTGACTTGTAACTTGTGAATGCAGGAACTTCTTGTTCCAATTCTGGTTTTCAGTATGAGCTATTTCATAGGGCCTTTTCCCACTTTAGGTTTTTCCCCATGTATTGGGGTCCTCTGCACAGCTTGCCTCAAACTTGAGCTACAATTCCTTTGATGAAGGCATTAGTTGAGTAATTGACCCTGGGAACTCTTGGTTTGAGAAGAGGGGTGAGTAAGGTATTGTTGAAAACACGCACTGGTTGGATGCCTCTTGACTGCAAAAGATTTTTCTTCTGTAGGATCTGAGAGGAGGAAGATGAACTTTTGAAGGTTAGCAAGAACCTACGCAAAACAGAAGAGCTAAACAGGGGTACAGTTGCTTTAATGTCAAATGGATTAAACTTAGGACCTAGCAGGCCTCAAACTTGAGGATGTCTATAACTGCATACAGACAGTGCAATGTAAATAGCAAATAATTTTGTTTCTGCCACTTTTATTGTGGAAATTGCTGCAAGTATGTCTGCATATTGTTGGTTCATGCAGACCCCATGAATTCCAAGCATTTCCAGTAACTGATGGGTAGCCAATTGAGTGACTGCAGAACTGTCACAACATGCATGCTCCACCTAACTCCTGATAATAATTAAGCTGCAATATTCTGCACCAACTGGAGTCTCCGAGTTGACTTTGAGGGAAGACCTATGTAGAGTGGATTACAGTAGACAAGTCTTAATGTTGCCATGATGTGGATCCAGGTGTCCAGACTGGTCATGTCAAGGTAGGGGCCATCTTTCAGGCTTGACTGAGATTGTAAAAGGCATTTTTTGCAGCTGCATTAACTTGCTTTTCTAGCAGTGGCACAGGATCCAGTATAACCCCTAGGCTCTTAACTGAGTCTGTAAGGGTCAACTGAACCCTAAAGGAAGTGAGGAGCACATCAGTTGACTGAGGCTACTAATAACCATGTCTGAACCATGTATCAGAAATGCATGAACAAAATATCCCAACAGTAGGGTATGAAGATCAAATCTGGCAATTAAGAATGGGATTTAAGTCAATGGGTTTTTAAGAGTTTAATTCTGTTTAGGATTGTACTATTAATCTTGTATAACTTTCCACATCCTTGTTTCCTCCCTTTCTATCTTTTTGAGGTTTTAAAATTGTTTTCTTTGCATATTAAATATTCCTATATTTTCTGTTTCTGTATTAAGCAAAACATAAGACAGAAACGGAATTTAAACTGGAAAGGATGATAAAGGTATTGCTAAATGTTATTTTTGTTATTTTATTAAAAGCATGAATTTACTATGCAGCCTTAGGGCAGAACTACACTTTATCTCCACATTCCACAAGTGTTGTCAGGTTGCCAAGATAACATGTGGATGATGGGAGTAAGGAACAGTTGCAAAGTATAAGATCCCACACCCACCACTTGTTCCCTGCAATGACACTCCAACACCACCACACCACTTCCTTCCAGTTCAGTTTACTTTCGATTGTACAACAGGACTATATGGTGAGAGGAAGGAACGATAAAAGCAAAGGGTTTTTTTTTGTGATGATACTCCTGAGTACTGAGTACTGGCACCTTTGGGCAGGGGGGTCTCCCAAGTCCTGATCCTCATGCACCAGCCCACCCCACTCAACCAGAGAAAGAGATTTAACACTCAGCAGTGGCCTAGAATCTTTTTTAATAAAAAAAACCCCACACTGTTTAAAAGTACTTGGGAAGGTATAGGCAGGAGAGAATCACTGGGTGGGGCAAAAGGGTACCTAACTGCCAGTTCTATCCCTTCAAATAATAACAACGGTGCTTATACACCACTCTTCTAGACAGATTAGTGCCCTACTCAGAGCACTATTATTATTATACCCACATTTTAACAAGGGCTGAGAGGAGTTGCTAACCAAATACCATTTGCTGAGCTCATGGCAGTAGTGGGATTCCAAGCAGGAGAGTGCTGATTTGCAATCCCCCAGGATTACAGAAAAAAGAACCTCATAAATATGTCATTCCACTATTACATAAAACATTATCTTGGCCTCTTCTCTGTAAAATGATCTGCTCTGTAAAATATATGCAACACCCCCTCTACATGTCTGTACATGACTTAGTACATAAAAAGAGTTTTTCTCCCTCTCCTATAATACTAGAACTCAGGGACACCCAATGAAGCTGATGGGCCATATATTCATGAGGGCCAAAAGCAAATACTTCTTTATTCAACAAGTAATTGAATTGTAGAGTTCACTGCCAGTAGATGTAGTGATGGCCATGAGTGTAGACTGTTTTAAAAGGGGTTTAGGCAGATTCAGGATGGAGAAGATAATCAATGGCCACTAGCCAGCTAGCTCCAGGGTGGGAAACACCTGAAGATTTTGGGGCTGGAGCCTGGAGAGGTTTGGGGAGGGACCTCATTAGGATATAATGCCATACAGTTCATCCTTCAAAACAGTCATTTTCTCCAGGAGAATGGATCTCTATGGCCTGAAGATCAGTTGTAATTCTGGGAGATCTCCAGCCACCACCTGGAGGCTGGCAACCATAAGCCAGGGTGAGTAAAAATGCCTGTTAAGAGGCAGCAAAATTCTGAATAGAAGGTAGCATTACGGGAAGGCGTTGGCCTCTTTGCCCTGTTTGTCGGCCCTCTATGACAACTGACGAGCTGCGGTGTGAAACAGGATGCTGGACTAGTTGGACCACTGGGCTTGCATATGTTCTCATATCCTTGCAATTTAAACTTTCATGCGGGAAGGAGACGACTGTAGCACAGAAATGTTTGAAAGAAGGCAATGAAGCCAGTAAATTTATTGCAACTTTTCACAATTTGTATCTCAAAATGATTTTTCCAGGGTAAATTTAAGTTTTCCACATTTGAGGTTAATAATAAGATTAAGTACAATATTCCTACCAAATGTTATTTGCCACCTGCAGTATTTATGGAAATATGCAAATTATATTATTAATTACATGAGAAACTTGCAAATTAGCTTGATAATGTGCCTTCTTCCCAGGAGCTCAGAAGTAATTTCTGTAGTGGTTTTTATATGATCTACTGCAGAAACGTAACCTGCAAGCATGGTGCATAATTATTTGCATGGAACAGTATATGAATGGAAAATCTGAACCACTGTGAGAAGCTTTGACTAAATGGACTGTATTTAAATTGCTTTTCTACTACAGACCAACACAGCTACCCACCTGAAACTACATTTAAATTAGTTTCAGGTCAACCTGACATTTGAATCCCAGGCCTCAACAGGTAACTAAGCCTAGATGCACAAGAGTTCAGTTTTCAATCATTGACTGCCATTTTGGAGATAAGCAAGGCCTTTTACTATAAGACAAGCTACACAAATGGTCAAACACACCCGCTTTTTAAAAAACGTTATAGTGGACAGTTTGGTGTTGTGGTCAAGAGTGGCAGGACTCTAATCTGGAGAACTAGGTTTGATTCCTCACTAGGGGTGTGCACCAGAAAAAAAATCGGGTTTCCCGCTTCGGTTTACCCGAAGTGGGAAAAAAGCTTTGCAGACATCCAAAATCCTAAGCGGCAAGCTGCTTCGAATTCAGGTATTTAAATCGCTTCGGTATGCTTCGTAAAGATTCAGAGCATACCGAAGTGAGGGGGGAAGCTTCCAGCCTCTCCACCCCCACCGCCAACACCCCCCACCCCACTTACCTGGCCCTGGAAAGGGGTATTTAAACCCCCGCCGACAGCTGCTTGGCTGGGATTTCCACACCAAACAGCGAATCCCAGGGTTTAAATGGCCCTTTCCATGCTGCTATGCAGCGGCACGGAAAGGGGCATTTAAACCCCAGCAGGCTTGGATCAGCTACTTGGTGAGGATTTCCCTGCTAAACAGCTGATCCTGGGGTTTAAATGCTACACAGCAGCACGGAAAGGGACTTTTAAACCTCAGCTTGCTTGGATCAGCTGCTTCGTGGGGATTTCCCTGCCAAAGAGCTGATCTTGGGGTTTAAAATGCTCCTTCCCATGCCACTGCACAGTGGCATGGAAAGGGGGCATTGTAAACCCCAGCCAGTTTCCATCAGCAGCTTGTCTGATGGAATAGGGAAAGGGTATTTAAATGTTCCTTTCCCTGACTCTGGAAAGCGGCAGAGTCTATACAAGCTATATATAAAAACAGCTTCAGGAATCTTTGATTTGGGGTTTCCTAAATGGCCCCGGTACGCTGGGGCCATTTCAGAAATCCTGAATCTTTGCTAATTGGTTCTGATTTGGGTATTTTTCCCAAATCGGAAACTCAAATCACACACTCCTATTCCTCACTCCTCCACTTGAAGCCAGCTGGGTGACCTTCAGTCAGTAACAGCACTTCTAGAGCTCTCTCAGCTCCATCCACCTCATAGGGTGATTGTTGTTGTGGGGATAATAACAACATACTTGAGGGAGTCAAGACAGCATTATCCCTTTAAAGCAATATTATGAGTATCATCGATGCCTCATGTGGCAATAGCATGATGCCAGTTTGAACCTGAAAGAATAATCCTACAATACCATTAGAAGTGAAATAAATTATGTCAGCACTTTTAAAAGGGGATGTGGCAGACACTGAAACATACATTTTGGGAGAAAAATCTTATGGAATTTGAGGAATAAAATTCTCAACATGGGCAAATCTGTGGATACTTAAATCCAGAGACTGGACCCATGAACTAGGGTTGCCAGGCCCCCTCAAGCTCCCAGCAGGGGATCAGGGCCTAGCTCTTACCTCTGTCCTGCTGGGGGGTGCGCACGCGCACAAAGCGCGATGACATCACTTCCAGGAAGTGATGTCACCACGCTGCGCACGTGCCCCCCCCCAGCGCGCCCATGCGTGCTGGAATGCAGGTAGGGAATCCGACACAAGCTTCACTGAAGTCCAGAGTTCAACTAAGCTGACTGGGGAACAAGCAGGGAGCGTAGTCCAGGGAGCCAAATCCAAAGTGTCAGAGGCAAAAGAGCAGATAGAGCAGAGCTGGGTCGCAGTAGAACCAGGCAGGTCTTTGCGCAGGTGCTTCTGCACTGAGGGAAAGGGTGTCCTGGCTTAAGAGCAATCACCTTCAGGGCAGTGCTGCATCCTGCTAAGACTCAAGGTCTCTATGCCGCTGTTTGAGTGCCTGAAGCCTCACACTCCGTCTCCTTTCCTGAACAACAAGACGCTGCCGCCCCCAAAGCTGCCTCTCAGGTTCAGGAGAGCTTGGTGGGGATGTTGCCCTGGTCTCAACTGCTGGTGCAGGTAAGGGAACAGCTTCTGTCTCTAATTCTGCCCTGGATTCCTCAGCCTGCTCTGGCAAGGGTTCCTGCTGTTCCACTCCCTGCTGGTCCTCCATGTAGCTGACTCTGGAGGAGCTTGGAATACTTTCTCCCCTGTCATCCTCCATGAGGTCTTCATCCTCTGAGGAATCAGAGCCCACAACACCACGCTCCACAGGGGCTTGCATTGGGGGCTGCTGTGGAGTGCAGGAATGCTCCTGCACTCCACAGCGGCCCAAAACATGCCCACGGATCGGGCCCGTTTTGAGGTGCTGCAGAGCACAGGAGTGCTCTTGCGCCTCAGAACGGGCTCGATCCGCGGGAGAGTGCAGCTCCACAGGGGAGCGCGCATGGAGGGTGTGTGCCCCCCCACTGGCCAGGTAAGTGGGGGCGGGGTATGGGGGGCAAGGGTGGTGTATCCCCCGCCCCCACCAGGGGTCTGGCACCCCTACCATGAATAGACAGATCTTAGTACAAATATGAAACATGGCCTAGGTCTACCGGGGGAAAAATCAAACTCTAAAAAATATACATTGGAGTCCTCCAATGCAAGCAGAACCCATAGCTTTATGAAACAAATGCTCTCAGTTGCCATTGCTAGGCAGCCCCAACAATATTGTCAGTTGAAGCCTTGGTTTCTGCCAGGCCTATTTTGGCCCTTTGAGAGAGAACTCAAGGGGCCAGGCACGGTATCAGTCACTGGAAGGCTCAGCTGTTTGTTACTACAACAGCCACGGCACAAAAGCCAATGAAATATAGTGGTTAGGTTTTCAGTATAGAACATGGGAGACACAGGTTTTGAATCCCCCTCTAATGTGGATGACCTTGGGCCTGTTACACACTCTCAATTGTTATGATGGTAAAATGGAGGCAAGAGGAATGTAAGTTGTTTTGGGTTCCTGTTGGGCAGAAAAATGGGATATAAATGAAGTAAATAAATAATGAATATTGCTGAAGATGGGGGAAGATAAAAGATAGGTTGGCTGGTGAGTGGGAAGGAGAGAAGGAAGCAGGGAAAAGGGAGAGGGCATGGTGGAGCTGCCAGAAGGAGGGGAAAAGGAGAGCATGGAGAAGGAATACAGGGGGAAATTGTGAGGCACTCCAAAGGGATCTGTCGAGGCTAGAAGAGTGGGCATCCATGTGGCAAATGAGGTTCAATGTAGCCAAGTGCAAAGTAATGCACATTGGAACCAAAAATCCAAAATATAAATACAAGTTGATGGGGTCTGAACTGGCGGAGACTGACCAAGAGAGAGATCTTGGAGTCATGATAGATAACTCACTAAAAACGTCAGCACAGTGTGCGACTGCCATAAAAAAAGCTAATGCTATGCTAGGGGTTATTAGGAAAGGGATTGAAAACAAATCAGCCGGTATCATAATGCCTCTGTATAAATCGATGGTGAGGCCTCGTTTGGAGTACTGTGTACAGTTCTGGTCGCCACACCTTAAAAAAGATATCATAGCACTGGAAAAAGTACAGAGAAGGGCAACTAAAATGATTAAAGGGTTGGAACACTTTCCCTATGAGGAAAGATTGAGGCGCTTGGGGCTCTTTAGCCTGGAGAAAAGACGACTGAGGGGAGACATGATAGAGGTTTACAAGATAATGCACGGGTTAGAGAAGGTAGAGAAAGATGTGTTTTTCTCCCTTTCTCACAATACAAGAACTCGTGGGCACTCTATGAAATTATTGAGCAGTCGGGTTAGAACAGATAGAAGAAAATACTACTTTACACAAAGGGTGATAAACACATGGAATTCGTTGCCACAGGAGGTGGTGGCAGCTACAAGCATTGCCAGCTTCAAGAGGGGACTGGACAAATATATGGAGCAGAGGTCCATCAGTGGCTATTAGCCACAGGAGATAGATGGTATTCTCTTTGTGGGGAGGTGGTGCTCTGTTGTCTTGGTGCTGGAAGGAAGGCAGTGGGAGGGCTTCTGGTGTCCTGGCCTCACTGACAGTCCTTTAGATGGCACTGGATTTCTAGCCACTGTGTGTGACAGAATGTTGGACTGGATGGGCCACTGGCCTGATCCAACATGGCTTTGCTTATGTTCTTATGTTCTTATGAAATTAGATGTCCCATCCTTGCATGTTCCCCCAATTGTTTTTATATATTAAAGTGAATGTATTTGGTTAATCATTGCAAGTATTCCTCAAGCAACTGAGTATTTAATAATACTCAGCCTCTTATAAGTGATCTAGTAAAACAATGAATTTTCCGAATATAAACAATTTACACATCCTGACCAATTTCCCATGAGGATCCTCAGGTGATCTCAGGAGCTCTTGCCTGTAAATAAAACTGGATTGCTCATATTATTGAAGTCTTGTTTGAATTGTTTTTGACATGCAGGATATGAAAGAAGAAAAAATGAGATGGGGGAGTTATGTTGTGTGTGCTTTTTCCAGCTCTCTGAATTTACAGCACAGTTCTGCCCTATTTTTGTGTTTTATCTATATTCCTATAAGAGTAAGCTGAGGACAGCTCATCCTAGGAAAAAAGCTCACTGAGCCAGCTGTACCCCTTATGAGCTTTTATGCTTACATATCATGTAGCTTAGTTTGGCTTTTTATCCTGAAACTCCAGAAAATGTATGCAACAGTGAAACTTAAAGAAGTCGGCTTGCTAAGTCCTCACTTGGCAGCTGACTGTTAAAGAACTGGCCCTGGTATAATGCCATAGCTTCTGGGATGTGCCAGAAGTGATATTATTGGCTTAAGATGTGGATGTGCCTGACAATTGGCAGGCAGAGTCATGAATCACCAGGAGATTGCCTGCCATTGGTGGGCACCTGGCAAACCTATTAAAGAAGACAGCGAGTCCTCATTCTTAAAATGTTGTGTTTTTATTTCACTGGCCATAGTCATGTGACGGTGCAACCGGGCAACTGTTGGTGGTGGAGGTGGAGAGTGCTATCAAGTCATAGCTGACTTACTGGCAAGAAACTAACAGAGATGGTTTGCCATTGCCTGCCTCTATGTCCCTTGTCTTCGTTGGATGTCTCCCATCCAATTACTAACCGCCGACCCTAATCTAATCTGATGAGATCAGGCTTGCCTAAAACTTTAAGATACGCAAAACAATACCCCCACCCCTGCTTTAGGTTTCAGGTCACATTCATACTTTCAGTATTAATGAAGTTAACTTCTGCAAGCATTATCGTTCCTCCTATGCTATCCACTCCCAGTATCTTAAGTGTTGTGGGAAGCGAGATGCATCTATTCCTTCCTTTTAGACTGCGGATCCCATGGGTCTGCATTTTTACATGTATTTTTAGGCAAGAGCCTAAAACAAATTATGGAGAGTTTTAAAGAAAGGTTTCTCTGCCGAATCCTACAAGAAGTTTCCCCAAATTTTGATGGAACCTCGGACACAAACTTGCAATGCAGTTCTCCTACACAGTATTTATCCACAATCATGGTATGAGACGTCTATAATAGTGATGCCAAAAAAAGGAAAGGATTCCACATTGCCTACAACCTACAGACCTATATCACTTCTCAGGGCTTTTTTTCTGAGAAAAGAGGCGGTGGAACTCAGTGATACCATATACTCAGTGGTACCATCATACTCCCGGGACCTTGATGATGTCACTTCCAGAAAGTGATGTCATTACACAGGGCATGGCCATCCCTGGGAGCACTCCCGCAATTCAAATCTACTCACCTCCCTGCCCCAGGCCGTTTCAGCTATTTTGGGCCTGTCTTGGCCCAAAACAGCCAGGAGTGCGGGGGCAGTTTTGAGAACTGCTAGGACTACACATGGGCACAATCCAAAAAAAAAAATACTGATCAAGCTGTTCGTGGATCCACGCTGGTGACGAGTCCAGATCACCGATTCACTCAGATCAAGTCCCATTTCCGATCTGGGATCTGGGATCGGAGGGGCGCCCCCCCACACACACACTTAGAGCAGATGTTTTCTCACACACACACACATGCACGCACTTAGAGCAGAGGGGGGGGGAGTTTTAACCCGGCGTTTTCTCACACACGCACGCACGCACGCACACACGCACGCACGCACGCACGCACTTAGAGCAGAGGGGGGGGAGTTTTTAACCCGTCCCTGCCTCCAAATAGAGAGAGAGAGACCCCGTCAACAAGTTTCAGCCAGCTTTTTAAAAAAAGCAGGTATAGAATCCTCCATCCCACCCAATTTTAAAAGCAAGCAGCCAGTCTTCCAAAAGCATATTTTAAACGGGAAGAAAGTAAAACCAGGATCCACACGGATCCTCGCAGATCCTATGGTTTTTTAAATAGGAAAAACACAAATGAAACATCAAATCACATACCAACTTCTTGCAAAAAGCAGGCACTGGGCTGAGAAGCCAGGAGGAGAGAGATATCTCTTTTCAGTTAACTCTTTCAGCACTGAACAAACTCAGGAGAGGAGCGCAAAACAGCTTGATAGCTGCTCTCAAAGCAAGGGTTTTTTGAAAGAGTTAACACTGAGAAGAGCTTTTCCTCGCTAGGGAAAATATTATCAAGTTTCAAACACAGCTCAGGCATTCCCCTGCCTCTGTTGCCAGGGGAACAGATTGTTGGCGCCTGAATGTCTAGCTTCCCGGTCCTATCACAATCGCCCCGGAGTCCCGACTGCTGGATCGTTTGCTGTGGAAGACAACGATCCACCAGGTCACGATTGGGAGATTGCCATTATCGTGGGGGTTTTTTTATCGTAATTCAGATCGTGCCCATCTCTAGCTGGGACACCATTCCAGAGCATTAAGGCAGAAAAAAAGCACTGTCACGTCTTATTCAAGATGCTAAAATCTTTACGGCAATTTTAGCGAATCACCTCAATTCCTTTATAATCCAGTATATCAAACAGGATTTATGCCACACCATAGCAGAACAGATAACATAAGAAAAACTGTAAACATCATTAATTACTGCAACTCTAAACACCTGGAATCAGTTATCTTATCATTGGACGCAGAGAAAGCCTTTGATAGGCTAGAAATGAGATACCTAACTCACCTCTTAGAGGCAATGGTCTTTGGCAATAACTTTATCCGCACAATACAACTATTATATGCGACTTCCACAGCCCACATTAGGATCAATGGGGAGGAAAACAAGAGTTTAACCCTACCAGAGGAACTAGACGGAGATGTCCCTTCTCCCCCCTGCTTTTTTCCATCTTGCTTGAACCTCTGGCAGAGCTCATCAGACACAAACAAGACATCCATGGTATAACCATAGCAGAACGTGACTATAAAGTTAATTTTTTTGCAGGTGATGTAAATTTGGTTATGGATCCAGATTGAATCCACATATTACTCGCTTGGGGACATAAGAGATGTAATTTGGATGAAACCGAAAGATAGGCCTATCCAAGTCTTGCAAAATTAATTTCTCCATACTACCTTGCAAGTGTGAGAATCAGAAAAAAAAAATCATTTAGCTCCTGACATTTCTCCTCTTCTTGTCTTGGCCAGTCCTAGTTTTTACCTACCAAAGACATCAATTCATTCCCCTTACAGAGAGATCTCCAACTCACTCACCTCTATCACATAACAAAAAGAGGTATCCTTCTAGACAAGAAACAATTGGAAAAAGATACTCCTATCAGGTTACCTGGGTTTCAATATCTCCAAATTAAACACTTCCTAGATAACCCTAAGATGAGAGCTAACCTTCAACGCAGCCTTACCAACTTTGAGTATCTCCTGAAACTGCCCGAACTTCCTAGAAAAGGCCTTATTTCTGCTATATATAACTCTCTTTTCTCTAAAGACACAACTTCACAACTGTCTTACCAGCATAAATGGCATAGGCCTTTCCTTTACTTTGACAGATTCTAAATGGGATCTAATCTGGCAAGGCAAAACCCTACAATCTAAAGCCATTAACATTAGATTATTGTTTTATAAACTCATGTCACGGTGGTATTTAACCCCTCTTCAACTCCACCACATCAAGTCAATTTCTTCACCACTGTGCTGGAGACAATGCGGTCAGATTGGTAGTTATTTCCATTGTTGGTGGCATTGCCCAAAAGTACATTCATTCTGGAAACTGATTGTTTCCCATATCAAATTAATAACTGGTTATACTGTTCCCTTACAGCCTAAACTAATTCTTCTTGGACTATGGGAAGATCCTTCCATACATAATATTTTAAAAAATGTTAATTTATGTTATGCTCTCTGCAGTCAAAGCTTTAATTGCCACGTCTTGGAAAAATGACAAGCTACCTTCTATATCAACATGGCACATGAAATTATGGGACTTTTTCACTATGGACAAGGTTTTGGACAATCTCCAACCCATGGACAATCCGTCATTTCAGTCCTCATTCCTGGAACAGTGGATGCCATTCCTAGACTACTTTAAAAACTTAAATCTACCAAAGCCTTATATGATGTCCAAAAACTGTTCTTTTGTGTACTTTTAGAGTGATTCCATATGTTCAAATCCCTTGATTCTTATGTTGTAGACACTGTTGTCGCATGTTTGCACTGTGACATGTTTACATCAAATGTTTTGTTGTTATGATTATTTGAAAAACATTCTATAAATAAGTATTTTTAAAAAGAAAGAAATCTGTTCCAGTAAATTCTCTCAACTGTCTAAAAGGCATGTCATATGCACCAACTGTCCCTATTTATATACTCCCTGTCTTTTATCCATATCAGACGCTGTCTCTGTCTTGTTTCTTGAAGATAGCTTTCAAAAACTTCTTTCCAACATATTTACTACCTTCAAGCATAAATTTTCATAATTACCTTTAAATTCTGACCCAATCAATTCATTTTATCTCAATAAAAAAAATTAATTGTTGATTTGTGTTTTAAATGTTTCGTACAATATCCAAATGAAACAATATTTCATTTCACAGATTAAAAATCTGAATCTGCAAAGGAGACACATTATGGAAAGTATGTTTTCATTTCATCAGGATTAATACTAGGTGCTGCCACACAGTTCTTCCAAAATTTGTGAAAAAGCTAAGTAGCAACTCCTTTACTTTTCTTACTAGCTTTCTTTCTAGAGCACATTGCCTGTGTGTCGCAGCCATATCTGAAAGCTCACCGGTTACTTCTTACTATGTGCTGCTAGGGAATAGTGATGGAGAAATGTACCATACAATTATTGTGACTGCAGTATATGAAATGCCTACCATCCATCCATGTATGCCTGTCATACAACACTCAGAGCATTCCTCTAAAGCTACACAACATGGTTCCACTGGGAGACTATTGCTACGAAAGCTTTAGCAAGAATTCACATGCTCAAGCTGTCTCTGTCCACCTTGAATGTTCTGAGTAAACAAACTTGTTGTGCACCTACCAGTTTTGCTTTACCTCTCCATTGTACCTGAATGATTTGTATAGAACAGACAAATGCAATTAACCGTCAACAGTTTTTTCTAATAATAACTACAATAATTAAGCAGCAATTGTTTTTAATGACTAGTAGGCTCAGGAGGCTGTCATTTTGAGCGAAGGAAAATCATATTATAATGTATAACCCTTTCCCCTGTCAACCGTTTTCTTGCTCAAAATCAACAGCTACTATAACCTCAGCAGGTTATTAAATATATATTTCACCCTGGCAATAGCATCTGTAGCCCTACAATAAGAAAAAGAACTTGGGGAGGGTGATTTAAGTGGGAAGGAATGGTGGCAAGGAAAGAGTTTTGTCCTTGCCCCCACCCCCAATAAACATTATAATTGCTAAGGCTCCCAACCTACAATTAAAGACTTAATGACATGGAAGAAAACTTTGCTTCCCAATGTATTCACTGTAAGTTATGCTGCTGTGAATAATGCCCCAACAAGCGTAAACACCCTTGCATCCTATTAACTGAGTTAACTGTGTGTTTCAACTCAAATGACAGCATTTTAATGTAAACCTGAAGTGTCATACTGCTAACTGCTTTCATGACTAGCATAAAGAAGAGGGTTCATGGGGCTTGGAATTGGGTGGGGAGGGAGATTTCAGGGTTCTCACCTTTCCTGGATACATTAGGCCCTACTGGCATTATCCAGGGTCTCAGATCTGCTGCATCTTCATGTTATGAATAAATGCGGCTAGCTAGCCCTTCCTTCTTTAACAAATAAATAAGTGGGTGGGGGTATGAAGGATACAGAAGCACTGGAGATCAACAAGTCCTGGCACGCAGAGATGCTGTCACCATCTTATGCCATGATGTAAGGGCCTTTAGGCAGTGTCAGTGCAACTGGGTCCCAATCCAGATTCATTTTGGACTGGATTCTAGTCCAAACAACTGTGGGGGGGGGGTAGTCTCCCAAACTCCCAGGCAGAACTCCATTCTGCCAGTTTGTGGGCCCTGGGCAAAAAGCATCCATGGACCTCCAAACCCTTATGGTCATTTGCCTAGTGAGTTGGCTGGCAAGTTGCTTGCCCACCTGGCTGCCTGGCCAGTCAGCAGGTAAGTCACTCAGCCAGTGAGTTACTTGCTCACCTGGCTGGTGAATCATTCACTTACTACCAGCCAGTTAGTTGGCTGAAGAGTTACTTGCTTGGCAGTTCACCTCTTCTTCAGAAGGTGGCCACTGCCAAGTCCTGCTCCATTCCTTGTGAATATGAAAGGAACTGGAAGTAGTGGGGCTGCTGTGCTCCACAGAAAGTAGAGCATTGCTGTGGAAATTCCTGTGCCATTGTAGGAGTGCAAGTGCCACAATCTCCCGTTTTTTTTTCATGGGAGAGGAGGAAAGAGGGTGCAAAATACTCATGCTTCACTGCCTTGTTAAAAGTACTGCGGTCCGGGCCAGCCTCTGGGGGGGAACCAATGGACCCCCTGACAGCCATGGACCCTGGCACCTGCCCCATTTAACCAACCTCTGGCACTGGGCCTGCTCTCAAGGAAAGATCACTACTTGTGAATTCTCAGATGTCTCCATATCGTACCACACAAAAATCAGGTGGATGCATTGCAATACAATGTCTATGTAAAAAGAAGATTCCAATATTCCATGTTTTTGGTGAGGAGCCATCAGGAGAAACTAAGTATTCTGCCTTAGTCATAGATATGTATCTAGGTTTATACTTCTGCAAACATTCTTTGATGGGCAATGTTAACAACACAACTGATGTCTTTTGTCGTGAATTGTGATGGCTGGTTACATGCTTAATGAAGAGATTTGTTCTCTGCATCACATCTTTGTGGTTTTCATTTTCACAGAACTGCAGACCTGCTGTCTTTGAAATGTCATGTGAGAAGACTTCCTGATAAGATACAAAAGTCAGTTCGTTGGCTTCTTTTAGCTACTCTAAAATTATTCACAATGTCAAACAGGTCTTCTAAACATCAACATAAATATTTTCATTACAATGCAGTTAAATGTGAAAATTCATGTAAAACTATCACGTTATATTTTCCCTTCATATTCAAAAGCAGAGTAAGACATAAGATGCTTCACTAATAGGTTAAAAAGACTAAAATCTAATGAGGCCTGGGTTTAATCCAAAGAACCATGAGCAACTAGTTGTTAGCACTATTGCATGGATGTTTCTGTCAGGGCTTGCCGTCGCTGCCGCTGGGCGTGGCACTGGGCGGTCTGCTCCTGACGTCACAGGGGGGCCAGGGAGTCTGCAGGACCCTGCTCTGTGGAAGGAGGGGCGGTATACCTCACCCAGACTCCCTCTCAGTCCACTCGCTGGCCTGCTCAACCTGGCCTGCTTACCCTCTGCGCCCTCCTTCATCTTCTCCTTCCAGGACTCTCCTCCAAGCCTCCACCCTTGCATCTTACTGCTCTCACTCCACATCATCACTCCTCACTCACCCCCACCACCACAGGGCTCTTCCCAGCCAGCTTTTATAGGGCTTCCTCCTACTGCCCCACCCCTCTTCCAGCCTGGCCTTTGGCTGCACCAAGCAGTTGCAGCTGGGGTAGCTGATCTGGCCCCACTGACCAGCACCAGCTGTGCCTTGTTCTCTGGCTGCCCAGCCTCCCTGCCTTGGCTGATTGCTGAAGGCATGTCCAGCTGCAGTCCCCTGGCTAGCAGCCCGGCCTCCCTGGCTGAGCTGATGGCTGAAGGTGGGTCCAGCTGTGGCTCCTTGGCTGGTTGCCCAGGGCTTCCTGCAGAGTGCCTCCAATAGCCCCACCTGGAGTGGCTTGGCTTTTGGCAACTCCTGGGCCAGGCTACTATTTTCTAACTGGGGCGTGGCTTTGGGTTGTTGGGGCTGCTGCTGCTTCTCCTCCTCAGGTAAGGTCTTTGGGTGGGTGACTGCTGAGCTTCCAATCCCTCTGCCCTTGCCCCCTTCCGCCTTGCCTAGCCTTCTTTCCCTCCCTAGGGGAGTGGGACTCGCTGGCCTCTCTCTGTCTCCCCCTGCCTCCTGAGGCCCTGGGCTTTTGCCCCTTGCCCCTGGCACCGGCAGGTTCTGGCTCCATTTGCCTGTGGGAGGGGTTGACCTGCTGTCCCCCAGCTGCCCCCTCTGCCTGCCGGTCAGACCGGTTGACCTGCTGTCAGCTGGCTGACTAGTTGACCTGCTGTCAGCTGGCTGACCAGTTGACCTGCTGTCTGCTGGCTGCCCCCTCTGTTTGCCCATCAGCCCGGCTGACCTGCTGTTCCCTCCTACCAAGTCTGGGGGCTGGGACCCAGACCCCGGACAGTTTCTACATATTTCACGAGAATTCATGTAGTGCTATAATAATAGGTTATGCAGCAGTCCCTATTTCCATCTGCACACAACTTTATGTAAGCTATTGTGTATTCTTTGTGAGAGTAAAAGTATCTCTGGTGTTGGTTTCACTTTTTGGCACTATTCTTGAGCAGGGCTCCCCAATTTGGAACTCATGGACGTCACGGTACCTGCTGACACCTTGCCTGGTGCTCGCCAAATGTTTTCGTAAAGAGGATGGGGCCAGGTGGGACTCTTGGCTAGCATGACTTCTGATTGGCTAGCATGACTTCTGATTGGCTATGTAGATTAAAATAATGCTGATTTGGCAGCAGTTACCAGCACAATGTTGATTTTATTCTCTCTCACACTCCTCTTTCTCAGTGTATTTTTAATTACCCCTCTTCCCCTGTACTTTGACTTCCTCTGGGAATGTGTGTGACTCCACCTCCTGCAGTAGCCATTTTGTGGTTGCACCCACCACCGTGTATCAGAATTCCAAAGGTGCCAACAAGCTCGGCCTGTAAAAACCATTTCCAGATGCCATCCATCTCAATGCAAATCCTATAAACCAATAGTATGAGCTAATATTCATTTTAGTTTATGTGAGCAGAAGAGTTGTATGTCAAAATCCCATCTTCAGGGTCAAACAGCTAAACTGTTAGGAAACGTTCAAAAACATCAGCACCACTTCTCATTGACACCTGTCGACACAGGAAAAAAGGATTCAGAAGTAGCTATCATACAGCATGCCAACCTCAAACAACTCCTCACTTACAACAATGCACGTCCCAACATGAACACAAACTCTGGTACCAGGGCCTGCAATAAACTAAGATGCCAACTCTGCCCACATATCCACTCCAACAACACACTGGACCTAGTAGCACCAGCTATACCATCTCAAGTGCATTCACTTGTTCCTCTTCCAACTTCATAGATGCCATCAAGTGTCAGCAATGCCCCTCAACTCTCTATATTGGACAAACAGGTCAATTGTTCTTTGCAAAAGAATAAATGGACACAAATCTGATATCAAAAAATCATAACATTCAAAAACTTATAAGGAAATACTTTAATTTGCTAGGCCACTCCATCACTGACCTAAGAGTAGCTGTTCTCAACCAGAGAAACTTCAAAGGAAAATTACAATTTGAGATTGCTGAAATTGAGTTTATTTGAAATTTTGGAACAATGGATCCCCCAGGGTTGAATTGGAACATAGGATTATTCTCCCATTAAAGATGTCGATTTTACACACTTCGCATCCATGTTCTATCTAGCTAATTACAACAGGTATTATAGCCAGTTTCTTGACAATCTAATTTGCAATACCCCACCCACGCTCTGCCTGGACTTTAAAGGCTCCTACCATTTTTCACTCCATGTGTCTGACGAAGAGAGCTTTGACTCTTGAAAACTCACGCCCTAGAAATCTAGTTGGTCTTTAAGATTCCACTGGACCCGAATATTGCTCTTCTACTACAGACCAACACGGCTACCCATCTGAACCTATATTGCAAACAAGTGTTTTAACAAGAAAGTAGAGCTTGGCTGTCTTTCAAAGACGGAAAAGAAAAAAAAGAATACTTTGCAAATCAGATTTAGATCATCCCTGATCCATCTTGTCACAAGACTAGGGCTGCCATTTTCAGCTGTTTTCAAAGCTCAGCTACTCATTAAGGATAATCACACAGACAGTAAGCCAACTGTAAAGGGATTAAAACAGATAGAAGGGATTCAGATAAGCTGAAAGAAGCGTCATATCAGAATACTTCTAAGGCAGCTGTGGCATTAAATAAAGATATTAGGGCATTTCTGGCTGTTTGTTCATTTATTTATTTAAATTATTTCTACCCTGCCTTATTCCTTTAGATTTGAGGCAGCTAACAATGTAGGAGATCACAACAAAACAAAAACGATGCACAGATTAAAGATGCAAACACACCAAAGCAGTCAAATCAGTTTACCTTCCACCAAATTCCCTCTGAAATAGAACTGCCTCGCATACACCTTCTTGAACGCAGCCAGTGAAGACCCTCCAAACCCAATTTGCTGGGCTTTTCCCAAGGTTTGCAGTTGCTCTCGCCACAGAATGGCCTGTGATCTGTTACCAAACTGACAATAATTAGAAATGCCACCCAAGAGAAAGGCTGTCTGAGGAACATAACTTGTGCATGGGAATATACTGGGAGATACTGGGCATTTTCACATTGCTTACCGATCGCGCAGAACTCTCAGAACAACGTGCCTTCCTGGCGCAATTTCCTGTCATGACTCTGGTTATCGCGGGAAATCACGCCAGGAAGGCGCATCGTTCCAGGAGTTTTGCACGATCGGGTAAGCAGTGTGAAAACAGCCAGGGTTCAGAGGGTCCTAGGCTATGAAAGACTTTGAACTGAACCCATAAGTAAATTAATAACCAGAGCTATTGACATAGAACTGGAGTGCGTGTGTTCCAAGCAACTGACCCCAGACATGAGTTTCATTGCTACTTTTTGTACTAACTGAAACTTCCACAGTGTCCTCTAAAGCAGCCCTACATAGACGGCATGTTACAATATGATACAATACTACCATCTTAAAGTTATGGTAGTGTGAATCAGCATGCCTAAGTCAAAGTAAAGAGCCACATTACAAGGAGGATACAATTGAAAGGAAGTGCTCCTAATGACAGTGCTAAGCTAGTTATCCATCTACAAGTTTGGGTCCAAGATTATTTCAAGGATTGTAATTCTTCTGTGGGTGATGAAGCATCCCGACTAGACACCCACACACCAATGGTCAATTACACTCATGACTGGGAAATATCTGTTGTACATTACCAGTGAAAACAGCATCAGTCCCACAAGATAACGTGTAATTACTTCCTGTTTTGGCTTCCCATTTGATGTCTAGATGATTTTTTCTTTATAATAAGAATCAATCAACAAGTGACAATTAAAGAAAATAAGATTTCCATTAACAAACCACAGAAACCAAAATTCACTTGTTTTAGAATCTGCAGTCATGAACTTTACTGTTTCTCCACCTAACCCACCTTGCTGCATTGCTGCAAAGCTGGAGGTAAGAATTATAACTATCAGTTGAATGTTCACCTGAACGAAAATTAGGTCCTAATGTTAATTTCTAAAAACACTTAATATCAAAAAGGTGGCAGAACAGCTTTTAAACTAATCTCAGGGGGAAAGCCAACAGGAACTGGTAAGCCTTCAGTTCAGGACAAGTCAGTCCTAGAGGATGACAGTGTAAACACTCAGGCAAATATTGGTAGGAGCAGGGGTCATTTTGTAGAAAAAGAGCTGCAGGAACTCATTAGCATAACTCATTAGCACAACTCATTTACATATGCCACACCCCTTGCCATCACTGGAAGTGTGTCATTAGCATAACTGATTTGCATATGCCCCACCCCCTGACATCACCTATCCTGGCTGTTTTGGACCCAATCCTGCCCATTCAGGGCTGAAATTGGGCCCAAAATGGCAAAAAGGGGCTGAAAATGGCCGAAAAGGAGCCCCAAATGGTCAGGATTGGGCCGCTGCTGAGTGGGAGAGTGATCCACCACCCATCAGAGGCCCAATCCTGGCCATTTTAGGACCAATCCTGGCTGTTTTGGGCCCAATCCTAGCCATTTGGGGTCTGAATTGGGCGAAACAGGCCCAAAATGGCCAAAAATCAGGTGGGCGGGGCCACCTGACATGTAACCTTTTTGGATAACTACTGGAACTGTGTTCCTGTGCATTCCCCCTCAAAATGAGCCCTGGGTAGGAGCACAATAGAAGTTGGGAGTGTGAGCAGGATAACAAAGGAGAACTATGTGCACAGACTCAGGGAGCAGAGGGTTCTTGGAGAAGAAAATATATTACAGGTATCCATATGCCAATCCTGGAAGCCTCCAACCCAAAATGGGGAAGCTGGAGTGCTTGGTGCTAAATGCCTATTTAGAAATAATGAGCATCTCAGAAACATGGTGGAATGGAGGAAATCAATTGGATACAGTCACCCTGGGTATAAGCTCTACAGGCAAGACAGAAGGCACAGTGTCAAATAACTTCCCAACAGAAGTAACATGGGTGGAGATACTGGGCTCTAAGGTTACTTAAAAGTGGGAATATACTATCACCCACCTGATCAAACCCTTGAGGCTGATCATGAGATGAAGAAAGAAGTAAGAGAAGTGACTAAAGCAGATCACATTGTGATACTGGGTGAATTCAGCTACACTCACACTGACTAGGTAATTATGCTTAAGTCATGCTATAGAAATGAGATTTCTAGACATCATAAATAATCATGCATTTGAACAGTTGGTCAGTGAACAGAGGGGCAGTGATTCTG
The DNA here is from genome assembly GCF_028583425.1 of Eublepharis macularius. NCBI lineage: Eukaryota > Metazoa > Chordata > Lepidosauria > Squamata > Eublepharidae > Eublepharis > Eublepharis macularius. Next base: position 77,141,808 of record NC_072790.1, on the reverse strand, counting down.
AGCAGAGATCGAGACTTTGTGTGAGATGTAGATAATGTTGAACTAAATGGGAGCAGTGACCAGAATGCTATAAAATTAGGCGTTCATGGCAATGAGAAATCCCTGAAGTCTAATACAGTAACATTTGATTTTAAAAGAAGCACCTTTACAAAAATGAAGGGACTAGTTAGAAGGAAGCTGAAAGGGAAACACAAGACAGTCATCCCTAGAGAATGCTTCAAAACTACAACACAAATGTTCTATTCTTGAGCAAGGTGATTGAACAGGTGGTGGCTGGACAAATTCAAGTTTTCCTGTATGAGGTGAATTTACAGTCTTTTAGCCCTGATTATGGGATTGAAACAGGCCTGGCTTCCATGGAAGATATCCTGCACTGTGAGATAGACTAAGGCAGCATGACTCTGTCAATTCTCATGAACCTCTTGGTGGTTTCTGATAACAATAATTGTTATCCTTCTGGACGGACTTTTTGGGCTGGGCTGGGAAGGCACTGTTTCATGATGATGCCAGTCCTACCTGGAATGTAGGTTTTAAAAAGTGGAACTGGGGGACTGCTGCTCAGCACCTTGGCCCCTAGGATCCTTCAAGGTTCCATCTCGTCCCCTATGCTCTAACATCTACATGAAACCCCTGATTCAGATCATCTAGAGATACAAAAACAGTTGTTACCAATATGTGGATGACACTCATCTCTATCCTGCACTTCTGGTTCTTCCCAGGGTGGCTGTAGAAACATTGAGCCAATACCCGGATGCAATTTGGGAGTGGACGTGGGCGAATAAACTGAAGGTTAATCTCAACAAGATGTAGGTGTTATTGATGAGCGAAAGGTTTGACCCAAGGTTTAAGGCCCTCTGTGGCCTAGTCTAATTTAGGCAGAAAAGCAGGAACATAAAGTGACTTACTCCACAGTACTGATCATCTCTAAAAATCTGAGGGGGCAATGGGTTGCCTTGTGCCGGCTGCTTGTCTTGAGGAATATGCTTATACATCCAGCGTCTTTGCTCTTCCAACATGGTGATATCCACCTCTTCAAACTCAATCTTGTTGGCTTCTAGAAATCGTACAATGTCTTGCTGTCTCTTCTTGATCTAGGAAAATGAAAAACAACGTGAGTACAAACGCAGCTGTTGCTAAGGCAATACGAAAAGAAAGGTATGTCAACTAAGCTAAATTGACCCTATATCATTCATTTATTCTCTGAGAGGACAATGTTTTTAATACATATGTCATGCATTTAATTTTCTCATCATAAATCCAAGACAGTATGTTGGAATGCAAAATTTTCTTATCTAGGAATGTTTCCAGCTGTAGTGGCATTGCATAATGGTGACAGTCTAAATACAAACCCCTCATTCTCAAATTTCCATGTAGCCCAAATTTCCACTAGCCCAAAAATCCCTGCAGTTTTCAGACCTGTCAGAAACCTTAGGCAGCCCATCCATGCATGTCCCCCTGAGGTCCTTGGAGAAAGAATTATTTTACTGTTTAATTTAAAAATGTATATGCTGTTGCTTCAGACCTCAAAAAAGCTCAAGAAACAAGATAAACTCATAAAAACTTAAAAGCATTAAAATTAAGAAACCAATAAAAACTCAGCCAATAAAAGGCCCAAGCATAAAATAATTAGAAACCTTTATTTCATAATTACAAATATGAAAAATAAAACAGAGAATTCTAAGAGAGCATTGCCTTAGCAAATACGCTATGGACTGGCTTGAGACCTGTGATATAAGAGAGACGAAGCTGCATGTAGAAAAAACTGGAAATATAGAATGCCCAACTGAAGATTAAGATACTTTCTGTAGGGTGCCCCATTAATCTACCAATGTATTTATTTACAAAATTTACATCCCCTTTCTGCCGATATCTGGGCCACCAAGGTGGCTAAAAGATTAAAAGTATACATAGTATAACACATCTTTATAACTAACTATTAAAACCAACCAAAAACACAATTTAAAAATTAAAAACAAGTAAAAATACATATAAAAATGCAACAATAATTAAAACACTGGGGAGATTCATTTTCGTTTTCCCGGCCATGTCGGACGCTCCTCTCCGCAGGTCCGGGAGGAAGCGTCCGAGCAGCTTGACCAGGTGGTTGACCTGTGAGGGTTAACCCCCAAGACTCCCAGTCAGGGGGGTCAGGGTCCGGAGCACTGCGGGAAGAGCCCCCTGAAGTCGATGCAGGGGGTAAATTGCCCGTTTGCTCCTATGGAGGCCGGCAGACTTGCGCAGCACATCGTGTGCTGCCAGGCCATGGAGAACGGCAACAAGCAGATTTAAGGTGAAAACCTGTAAGTAAGCGAATCTCTTCTGTTATTTCAAGCATATGCGAAGGATTGGTGGGAGTTGAAGCTAAGAAGGTCTGGATATTTTCCCCTTCACTGAGTTTCGGAACTTAGTTGGCGGACTCCCCCCCCCCCCTAAGATAGCGACGAAAAAGCAGAGCCCTGCTGTGAGCAAATCGGTTTTGGCGACATTACAGGGGAAGGGAGAAACTCTTGAAGAGGTGGTTAAACGATGGTTGTTGGGGGTTTTCCGGGCTGTATTGCCGTGGTCTTGGCATTGTAGTTCCTGACGTTTCGCCAGCAGCTGTGGCTGGCATCTTCAGAGGTGTAGCACCAAAAGACAGAGATCTCTCAGTGTCGCAGTGTGGAAAAGATGCCAGCCACAGCTGCTGGCGAAACGTCAGGAACTACAATGCCAAGACCACGGCAATACAGCCCAGAAAACCCCCAACAACCATCGTTCTCCGGCCGTGAAAGCCTTCGACAATACAGGTGGTTAAACGGTCGGTCGTTGAAGCTATGAAGCCCTTTGTGGATAAGCTAAATGACATCGGACAAAGGGTTGGCTCAGTTGAGAATGAAGTGAAAACCATTAAAGATGCAGCGTTTGGGGCAGAGCAACTTGCTCGGGAAAATGCTGTACTCATGAAAGCAACAAACAAAGAAGCAAAGCTTTTGGAGAATCAATTGATAGGACTACAAGTGGATTGTGCTCAGACGGTATTGTGTCTTCAGAATGTGAAGGAGGAGGAAAGTGAAAAATTAAAGGATTTGGTATCGGAACTTTTGGCGTCATTCGCAAAGGCAACTAAAGAAGAGTTAAAAGGCGATAATTTGGAAGTCCGTCGGACATCTTCAAAATATGCAACGAAGCATCAGCTGCCTCACAAGATTATTATTGACTTTTCATCTAAGACGACTCGGGACACCATCTTATATAATTTGTACAATGTGGACTTGGACTTTCTGGGCAACAAGGTTAAGATATTGAAGGACGTTCCATTTTTAGCTCGAAAAAGAAGATTCAAATATAAAAGGTTTGCAGCTCTTCTGAGGAAACGTGAAATAAAATATAAATGGTTACTTCCAGAAGGTATCTGGTTCAGATATAAAGACCAAGCCTACAAGATAATATCGGAAGCACAACTGAGGGACTTTGTGTTTAATTATCAAGAATTCCAGCAAGAAGAAGATTCAGAATCTGATGGGGGGAGTGGGGAGGAGGGAGTGAGCGCAGCTATTGTAGCTGTTCAGAGAGAATTGAGACCGAGACGCGGGGGGGGGGGGAGACCTGACTCTGACTTACTGTAGTTTGTATTTTACAAGATCTACCAATCTAATAGCATATTAGAAAGTTTAACTTTAATGATGGTAGTATGAAGGGAATGCAATACTTGTAGATGTAGTGTGTGTGTTTTTTATATGTTGCCTTTCCCCTCTCCCCCTGTTCCCTTTTCCCCCCTTTTGTGTAGTTTTTTGTAGTTCTTTGTAGTTTTTTTTTGATGTTAGTAATTAAAAAAAATATTAAAAAAAATAATTAAAACACTGGGCAGGAAGGAGCAGTTGCTGAGGGATCACCAAACAAAACACAGGCCATTCTCACATGCACCTGTAAGATCACGCAAAACTCATGGAATGAGGCATCTTCCTAGCACGATTTCCCAGCACAATTCCCTTTAATGGCGTGATGACATCAGAAATCGTGCCAATAAACGGGATTGTGCTGGAAAATCACACTAGGAAGACGCTTCGTTCCGTGAGTTTCGCATGATCTTCTGAAGGCTTTGACTGTGTGGAAATGGCCAAAATTTCTTCACTCACTGGCAGGGTTCCCGTTAAGGTGCGCTCTGTGCAATTGCGCATGAATTTTAACCCCCCCAGCGAACAGGTGAGAAGCTCAGCGCACAGAGGGGTGCCCTGGGCCTCGCCCTCCCTGTTTCCTGCCCCGAGGGCCTGCCTGGTGAGACCCTGGCCTCACATTAATGTGGCCCGGCCTGGTGTGCCTTGCGCAGTCCCAGCCGCAGCCCCAGCCCCGCCCCCAAGCTTCCCTGTTTCCTGCTGGAAGGGCCTATTGTGGCCCCAGCCATGGCACGGAGGAAGGGAGCCAGAGTCAGAAGCGGTGGTGGACAGGCAGCCTTGGGGCCTCTCTGCAGTCTGCTGTGCGCCCGCAGCTCCAGGAGCAAGAGGTGGCGACAGTGGTGGCAGCAGCGAGGGCCTCGCAGCCTTTCCCCTCAGCCCCACTGCTCCGGGAGCTGTTAGCGCTGGCGACGTGGGGCTAGCAGCCCTGCCGAGTGGGCGCCTGCATGGCCTCTTGGCTGGCCTGCTGAGCCACCTCTCCTTCCCCTTACGGGGAGCTAGAGGAGGCAGCGGCGGTGGCGGGCGGGTAGCCTCGGGGTGTCTTCGCCGCATGCCCGCAGCTCCAGGAGCCAGAAGCGGCAGCGTGGGGTGAGGGCCTTGCAGCCTTTCCCCTCAGCCCCGCTGCTTCGGGAGCCGGTGGCGGCGTGGGGCTTGCAGCCTTGCAGAGTGGGTGCCCGCATGGCCTCTCAGCTCGCCCACTGACCCACCTCTCCTTTCCTTTATGGGGAGCTAGAGGAGGTGGCGGTGGCGGGCAGGCAGCCTCGGGGCATCTTCGCCACATGCCTGCAGCTCCAGGAGCCAGAAGCGGCGGCGTGGGGTGAGGGCCTCGCAGCCTTTCCCCTCAGCCCTGCTGCTCTGGGAGCCGGCGGCAGTGTGGGGCTTGCGGCCTCAGCAAGCAGGCATCCATATGGCCTCTCAGGTGGCCCGCCGAGCCACCCCTCCTTCTTCTCACAGAGAGCTAGAGGTGGTGGCGGCGGTGGGTGGCCAAGTGTCCTTTCTCCTGTGGCTACAGGAGCCAGAGGAGGCAGCAAAGTTGGGCAAATGGCCAAGATCGAATGGGCAGTTGCATCCTGGCCTCATCTGGCTCTCACAGAAACAACGGTTGGCAGCTCCAGGTAGGGAAATTCCTGAAGATTTGGGAGCTAGAGAGGGTGGAGGTTGAGGATGTCTTCTTCATATTTTCTTTCCCTGTGTCTCTTTTCTCATTACTTCCAATAAAAAATGTCCTCTTTCTGGACCTGTGGATATACAGAGGATAATAAGAGGCAGAGAAGAGATGGCACAGAGAAGAGAAGAAGAACTGGCAGAGCATTTCTTGTAGCCAAGGAGTAGGGGAATGGGAGGAGGATAAAAGAAGACTAAGTAAATAGAGTGACCGTTCATTAAGTCTCCCATTTCCATTACAAAACCCCATTTTGCCAGAGGTTTACAACTGAGCCATAAAAATGTGCTCTAGGCTGCAATTGGGCACACAAGGTCTCAGTTTGGGAGAACAGATTCACCCTTTCAATTTAAAAGAAAAGCTGGTTGCTTTTATTTTCATTCTGTGACACACAGTCTGACAGGAACAGGTGATACCAACAATTAACATGATCCATTTAACAAGGCTCCTATCAATAGGTTAAAGCTGTACATGTGGACTATGTTAAGCAATATATATCACATTTACTAGCATGTTTAACACACAAGCATTATCTGTGATCACTCATAATGCTTGTAGGATACCAAGATTTATTAATTTGTATGCATATATTCAGAGGACCGGTTTACCATGAAGTTGCAATGGAGACACTGAAAAACACATGAGACTGCGAAAAACACCTTTCATCTGACAGCTGTACAACAAGAGTGCTGGACTTTGTTAATTGCAGCAGAAACTCCAGTGCATTAAACTTCAGAAAGAATGAAAAGACAACAGAAGCTTAATTTTATATGAAGGCATGAGGTACTGGAGAGATATAGAATGTACAGCCAGCAAACAAAAATCAAAATTGTGGGGAAAAGAGAATTCTTCATTTTTGACTCTTGTTCTCAAAGAGGAGTTGGACAGTTGAGGACAAATAGAATAGGCATTAGGAATTAGAGGCTGCCCAAACAGACCAAATAAGTGAAAGTGATCTCTAATAAAGAGTGCCCACTGATAGCACCCAATAATGCCTCAAACAATTCAAGTCTTTTAATCAAATGGACTCTGGTTTTAGAAAAGGTGTGCTCAAAACTTGCAAGTTGCTGCTCACAAAAGTAGATTTCTGGCTCACAACACTGCACTGCTGAGAGGGAACATTGGATGCCATAGCGTTCACACTCCAAAGCACCCATTTTCTCCACAGGAACTGATCCCTGAAGTCTGGACATCAGTTGTAATTCCCGGAGATCTCTAAGTGCCACCTGGAGGCTGGCAAACCTAATCAATAAGCAACATTTTAAAAGTATATTTTAACTGAAACTTGAGGAAAAGAGATGGCATAGAAGGGAAAATGAGAGAGCTGCTGATAAAAGCAACACTTTCTACATATCAGTTATCAGATTCAAGATATACACTGAACGGTCCCTATTAGTAGGGCCATATTGACTATCCAAGAAAAGCAATCTGTGCCTCTGTGGCCATAGCAACTGCTTCATTCTAAGCACAAGAGAGATGCTCACTTTTCAAGGCAGATGTTCAATTAGTTTGGAATGCCCTACTCTTTTCAGCATTTGGGGTGTGGGAGGGAGGAAAAGAGTATCAAGCAATATGCTCTCCACTTATAAAAGCACTTTTCTTCAACAGTAAAAGGTTATTTTTTGTAAACAAACCTACAGGACTTCCTACACAAAAGGAACCATATGCAGCCCAATGAGATCAGCAAGAGCAATCTGTGTCTTTAATAAAGAGATGCCACTAAAGAGATTGCTCTTTGGAGCTCTGCGCTCTCTTAAACTAGTAATGCAATCTGTCCATTTCCTACCCCCAAAAAGGTAATGATTTTGCAACTTAAGAACAGGCCAATGAAGCTTTGGGCAGGGCTCTATGAATCATTTCCATGCAGCCTGTAAATGGTTCATAGCCTCTTTTTCTCAAAATGTAAGTGGGGAAAGGCTTTTAGTGAAGCCAACTGAAAAAAGCAAGAAGTCTACACATGTGTACAACAATTATTAAGTCACAAGATGAAGACAAAAGGCAGGTCTATTCCCAGCAAGGCAACCATAAGACACATTGTGTGAAAATGGTACCCATATGTTTTGTTTTCTTCTGATACCTGCAATTTGAACAGATAGATAGAAACTGAAGTGCATTATATGATAGGCCAAAAGACAGACAGGAGTGCTTGAAACGTAAATGAAGATTTTAAGAATAAGAAAAAAACACCCTATTCGCATCTAGAATTACTGGTATACATACAAACCATGTAATTCTCAAGACAGCACTAGAAAAGAAAGTGCCTCTTCTCACCAAAGATCAGTCAAGACAGCATATCTTAACAGACCACGTACTTTGCAATCTGAAATGGATTTTAAGCTGACTACTGACTTAATGACTGTATATACATAATACAGCGTAAGCCTTCCTGGGAAATACCAGCTCTAGCATCAAAAAGGATGCTTCAAATGCAGAAAAAACTGTACTTAAAATGGGACTTGGCTTAGGGGACTACTTGTCCTCCACCCATTATGTAAGCATTCACTTTTTGGCGTCCACTGACTCTTCCCCTAGTGAAATACATTCATCTCCTGTTCTCTGACTTAAGAGGGACACAGCGTTCTTCCTTCAGGGCTGGAAATATACTTAAGTGCTGTCTTTCACCTTCATAGAGGGATAATGAACCTGTTTTACACTCAACATCATCTAAACCCATTCATTTTTGCTTACAGCAAATCCTGTTTTCCACTTTATGACTACAGCTGCAGACCTTGAAACTACTTATATTCCTTTGGTTCTTTTTTTAAAAAACTGAACAGCCCACCTAATGAAGAATTTTAGGTAACTCAGAAGCTTGCATGCCATTTTGCTACACACACAGTTTTATAAAATTTCAGGTAGCTCTAATAAAAGATCGCACATGCCTTTTGTTTTTCCAGTTTGTGAACAAATATGGCTACTTGAAACCTTTCAAAGTATCACTTGTCAGCACAATTACCTCCCTATTCTAAAAAAATCTGAATGGTAGTCAAAGCTAAGTAGTCAAAGCTACTGACTACTTCGAAAATGGTGCATTACTATACTAAAACTAGGTACTGGATAGGATCAAGTGCAAAATTTCCTCTTGTGCAGGAGGAAATGCAATTAAGAAGACCACAGCAACAGCTCGCACTAAGTCAAACTTCTTGTATGCATTTCTTTCTTACTTACAATCTTACAAACATTTCTCCTGGCAAAAAATCTTGCACAACTAATTTCTGGGCACTATAACATTACAAGTGGGGAATCCGTAATGAACTGCGGAGAGTTTCTCATTTTTCCATCCCTGCACTATTTTTTCTGTCCCTCTTCCTGACAACACACATATTGTCACATTTCCATGCCTTCTTCTCTCCCACACACCAACCTACCTTTTAACTGCTCCCCAGCATCAGTTATATTTATTAGTTATTTACTTAATTTATAACATACCTTTCTCCCCAATGGGGACCCAAAGCTACTTACATCATTCTCCTCTCCTCCATTTTATCCCCACCCAACAACCTAGTGAGGTAAGTTAGGCTCAGAATGTGCAACTGGCCCAAGGTCACCCAGGAAGCTTCCACAGCAGAGTGGTGGTTTGAATCTGAGTCCCCCAGACTGAGTTGGAAATTCTAACCACTACCTTACACTGGCTTTTACAGAAAGGCTACTACTTAAGAGTAGCAATTAGATGGGCCTGGGTGCAAGTCACATGGCAGCAAATCACCTGGTGGTTGCTAGTGGGCCTACAGTTGCCAACCTCCAGGGGTTGCTCAAGCTCTCCCAGAATTACAACTGGTCCAGGCCATAGAGAGCAGTTCCCTTGGAGAAAATGGCTGCTTTGCAGGGTGGCACTCTATAGCATTATACCCCACTGAGGCCCCTCCCCAAACCTCACCATCTCTAGATTCCACCCCCAAAATCTCTAGGAACGTCCCAACCCAAAGCCGGCAACCCTAGGTGTGCTTGTCCCCGATGAGCCCTCCCTCAAAAGTGAGGGAAAGGGCCCTGTCCTCTCCTATCTTTTACTGACTGAAACCAAGTCTTGCTTGTTTGTTCATAGCTCCAGTCTCTGGATTTAAAATTTGGCCACATTGATGATATACTGATATAGACATATATTGATGTTGACAGAGGTGTAAGTGCTAGGTTTTGCACAAACCTTTGTGCAAGTCAAACTGTGCTATGTACACTTATGCTTCTGGTTTCACATTACTGAATCCAAGACATTGCCTATTACTGTCGTATTTGATACAGCTAAACACACTTTTTACTGTGTGTTCATTTTATAAATGTCACCATAGAGGTGAGGATACTCATAGCTAGGGTGGTGGAGAGGTTAGCATTTCAGATCAGGATAGGATTGCCAAGTCTTCCAGGGGCCAAACTGGGGGCAGGGCTGGGAGTGGGAGGCAGTGGTGTATTTAGCTCCTGCACGCACACCCCATCACACCAGAAAATGACATCATTTTGTGACGGAGGAGCTGCAGGTTGCATTGAAGCCCAATTCATTAAAAATCACCTGTTGGAGGCTTTTAATGAATTGTGCAGTACAAGCTGCAGCTCCTTCGTTACACCAGAAAATGATGTCATTTTCCAATGCAACAGAGGAGCAGAGGAACACATTGGAAGAGCAGCTTGGACTGTTTACATGAAAGGGAGGCAGAGATTCTGAGAAGGGGGAAGGTGAGCTGTGGGCTGGAATAGAGTCCAAGTAGTGGAATGATGAGGTTGTTTCACACATCAGGTCAAACGTGATGGTGTACATGTGCATATTTCACTATAGGCCAATGTGGCAAGAAGCAGAATTGTGTGTCTCTGGTATGCATACACACAGAATACAAGGAGTGCTGAAGTACATACTTTTAATCTATAATGCATAAATTGCCTGGAGAGAGAGAGAGAGAGAGAGGAGCAGCTGAAGAAACAGAAAAGGGTTTGGCTGAGAAGCACAGAACATGAACCAAGGAAGCCTCAGCTGCCACACTTGCATGCAAAAATGGAGGAGGCAGAGGCCTTAGGGAAAGTGTGTCTAAAGATACAAAAAGAGATTAGAGAGAAAAACAATCTGTGAAGCAATCTTATATAGGCCTAGGGCTGGGACTAAATGCTGTTGGAAAAAAACAAACAGACAGACCTTGAAGAGTGGCCAGTGAGGGGACAGGGAACCAAGGAAGCAGGAAGGTCCAAAAAGGAATATCATATCCCGGTTTGAACTAACCAGCAAAATGTTGCTGTTCGGCTAGATTCCTGCACCTAATTGCAAAAAGAACTAAAACAAAAAAGAGTCCAGTAGCACCTTTAAGACTAACCAACTAACCAGTCTTAAAGGTGCTACTGGACTCTTTTTGTTTTTGCTACTACAGATTAACATGGCTAACTCCTCTGCAAAAAGAACCAAGATATTGTCTGTATTTATTTTTTGTTCCAGTGACTTTAATGACAGAAGAGAAAGAAAAAGAGGAATCTTTCCAGACCAGTTATGAAAGATGGCAGGACGACAAAGGTTTGCTCTCATTAAAAAAAGAGAGAGGGAGATTTGATTTGTTTATGGAGTTGCTCACCTTCGTTAATCAGTTGCTACAGAATTGTTAGTTCCACAGAACAAAGATAAATTCCACTGAACAAAGAAAAGAATGCCATTAATCATTGCTCTTGCACAAGTCATGTTCCCCTTTCAACAGGACAATTAGCTCATCAACTAGCAGCAAACAAAGTACCAGTATTTCTGCATGCCAGAGCAAAAACCATTCAAAAGCTCAGACCCAAAGCACAATCGGCAGACAGCTAACAAGAGTAGGCTGAAGCCCAACAGCAACTTGAAGCACTTAAGATATGCAAACCGTGTCCAGAGCCTGAGGGGTATCTAGCAAGTCAAAACAGAAGATGCCAAGCTGCATATTGTTCCCTCCATGCTTCCAAAAACGGATGACCTAGAACAGCGCACTAATTTGTGTTAAATTCAGAGGTGAAGTATCATATATTTATCATACAAATTTAAACTTCCGCCAATTACTTGAGGGCGAGGGAGGAATGCCTTTGCTCGAGTATGTTCTGCTACTTAACCAGAAGCTGGGGAAAGCCATTCAGATTCTTTGCCATTATTATATTTAGCCTTTTCTTGTTTAAAGAAACAGAAATAATCAAGTTCATATAACCTATTTTAGCACTGAAAAGAAGCAGTGCAAAAATAAATGAGTTGATGCCGCCTGACACTTTAATACAGAGAACTTTGCATGGCAGAGGGCGTTGTAGTTATAAAAGATCTCTTCCCACCACCTTCTATTTGTCAAAGATATGCTTGGTTAGTGCTGTGATTTCTTATAGCACATATACCATGATCAAGAGGTGGAAAAGGGTACCTGGACTCAGTTCCTCCCTTCCACACAGTGCTGCCAGAAAAGAAAGCATCCATTATATTACTGATTTGATGTTGGACCATTGTGCACTTCTGAATGCTGAACAAGCTTAAAAGGAGTTTGCACTCTGATCTAAGGCCATTCATGGGCAAAAGCATTCCCCCCCCATTCTGGAGGGGCAGCCATGTTAGTCCACTGCAGCCAATATAAAAAAGAGACTTGTTGCACTCTGAAGACTAAGGGTGTATCATGGCATAAGTTTTTTTGTGAACCAGTGCCTACTTTATTTGAAGTTCATCTTCTAGGTGCCACAAGATTTTGTTATTTGCCCATACATTGTTGCTCATGCTGGACTGAATCTGAAATTACAACTAAAGGTTCTAGAGGTCAGAAAGAAGAACTATGACCCAAACTAATATTCAACATTAAACCAAAGCTTCTTTCTTAACATTTTGTCATTGCATTGATCTTCTAGTCATGAAAGCAATGATTATAAACTCACTCTTATCATTTAGTAAAGTTTTATTTTCAACAATGCCATCTTAATGAAAAATTTCTACTCCTGTTAAAAAGTGTTCTAGTAATTTAAATGGCACATACAAATCCATACTGACAAAGAACTACAAGCACAGAATGGTTGCAACCAAGAGTTTATTTTTTTTTACTCGTATCTCACTTTTCTCCACATATAAACACATCACAGTATCAGCTACAAAGAGCTTGTCCTGGATCCCTTTGGCTATTGCCCTTTTGGCTTGTGCCTCTGGCTCCACTGAGGCTAAATTCCTGAGGAGAAACCCCGTTCTCATGCATCTGACACAAAGATGTTCTCAGCCTTCCTTTCTTTTTTTGTAGTTTTTTTGGAAGGGAGCCCTTGAAGAGCTGTAGGCCAGTAGAAAAGCACAAGATTAATGTATAAGGTATCTCAAATTCTATCTCCAGCTATGGTCTGACAGGTTCAAAAACTAGATCGCCCATATCTGAATAAGTGAGCTGTGACACATGAAAGCTCATATCCTACCACAAATTTTGTTACTCTTATAGGAGCTACTGTACTCTTGCTCTTTTCTAGATCACCCACAGGCCTGTATCTTGGGAGTAGAGTGGGATAGCCAGTATGCTAGGCATATGAGCCAATATTTATGTTTATTTACATTATTTATAGTCCACCCTTCTGGCTGAAACTCAAGGCGGATATCACAGTGTAAGTCCATACAATCAACAGGCAATGTAAAAGGATTAAGATTTCAGAAATCTGGAACAAAGCTGAAACAGAGTAGAAGTATTAACATGACGTTAAACAATGCAGAAATTGTCATAGAAGAGCAATAATATAGCAACAGATAGTAGATAGGATACGCAGTAGTATAGTCCACAATCCCTTTCCCTTCACTAAAACATCTTTCTGAACCATTTCATTATTGTATAGCCCTATTAATTGTGTAAAAATGACTTCCTGAATAATTCAGTTTTGCATCATTTGTGGAAAGCCAAGAAGAGACTGGGAGCTCTCCTGACCTCATGAGGCAGGCCATTCCATAAGGAGGGCACCACAACAGAGAACACACATGTACAGGCAGTGGTTGATTTTGCCCATTTGCAGAGTAGCACCTGCCAGAAGGCCCTGCTCATATGACATGAAGAGCTTTGTACATGATAGCCAATACTTCGAACTGAACCTAGTAACTGAAATAGCCACAGCTTTTACTGAATAGCATTAAGTGTAGAGAGGAATCAGGACCACCATCTTCTGTTCTTGCAGAGACTCTGCCTCTTTGAAAGCTGCATGACAGACAGAAGAGCAACAGGTGCAGCTTGTCAGGCAAAGCTCTCCTGTTTACTGTCTGTCATGTACTGTAGAAAGGCACTGGAGCCCTTGACAACCTGACAAAGGAATAGCTGACTTCAACTTGCTGCTATAGTCCTTACAAGCTGTGGACATGTTCTTCCTTTCTTCTCTTTTTGTTAACTGGTTGCCTGTAGGAAAACAAAGAAAGAAGATGATTTTCTAATGGGAACCACTTGTTATCAACTTGGAATGGTGGTTAGGTGTTTATTAGTGAGTGAATAAAACTGGGGAAGGGTGCTATCCTGTAGGTGTTGTTCCATCTAAGTCCCTCAGTCTAGTTCTACACTTTTCAATAGTAATGCCCTGAATTTCTACATTCGGAGTGTCACTGAGGCAACAATACTCACCTTTCTGTTGTAGAAAATTGCACTGCAACTCAACGTTCAGTTGGCTTGTTCTGTTGCATGCACTTTGGCTGTGAGCCTACAAGTAAGAATGAGTCATATGTGTTTGGTCAGAAGTGGCAGCAGGTGCAAGAAAATACACTAACAATGACAGCTGTGCACTGTCGCTACCAGGGCAAGATAGGAAGTATCTACATTGTGGGTTTTATGGCCTACAGGTGTCTCCTTTCTGTACAGGTTGTTGTTCTTCTGTTGCTCTCTGCACAGTGGATCCTGCTACAACCTGTTAGTAAGGGAGGGTTGTTCAACAGAGAGCACACTTAGGTCGTACTGCAGAAAAGTGTGCGGAGAAACTCTTTGTAGAAAGAATGTTTGAGGTCTCCACACACCCATCACTTTACTTGGGTGATTCAGGCAGGCAGGTGAAAGAAGAGATGATTTTTGGCTTTATGACTTACCAGTGTGGAATATTTGTCCTTTTGGTTCTTCTTGCAGGACTGGGGACAGCTTTCCTGGTAGGTGCTTCAGCAAACATGGAAATATCCTTAGAAAATCAGCATTATGCCATTCCTCTGGTCTTCATTTATTTTTGGTCTCCTTGGAAGTTGGAATAAGGAACAAAGTGATGGGGCACCATGCAGTGTATCTTGAGACGCAATCTGTGTTCCTTGGTAGGGTTTCTATATTCCAGGAAGTGTGCTAAGATTTGCTGCAGAGTTAACCAGAAGTTTATCCCCTGCTGTGGTTGTAGGGCAAAGAGGAAGGAAATACACTATTATCCAGGACTGTTAATTTATTCCAAAGCAAAATGTCAAATCCAAGTGTATGGGAAAGAGAACAACCTTTAGCTGGCCCAGGCATCTGCATTCAGATGAGGCAGTAAGCTGAATTTTGAGAGAAGGCTTTTCAAACCAGGAAGCTTTCCATTGCATTCTATGCATAAGGGTAAAAAAGGGACGGGAAGGACAGATGGAGCCTGCTGGCACAGTAAACAAGCTTGTTTGTGCCCACCACATACAGAGGTTTGTAGTGACATCTGAATGTGGCTGCAATTTACAGCCCTATTCTGTTTTAACTGAAAATGAAACAGTTTTAAGTTCTGTTGCTTAAACAAGTTGTGAATTTGCCATAATAAAACATATAAGCCAAACCAAACAGGAATTCGAGGGAGAGGGAGAACCTATCAGGATAGCCCAAGTGAGTTCATCAGAAGCTAAGTAGGGTTGGCCTTGGTTAGTAATTGGAGACCTCCAGTGAAGACCAGGGTTGCAGAAGCAGGCAATGGCAAACCACCTCTGTTAGTCTCTTGCCATGAAAATCCCATCAGGCGGGGGTGGTGGTGGTTGCCATGTCAGCTATGACTTGAGAGCACGTACAAAACACTGTGCTTCCTTCTGTCTGTCAGATTAAAGAAAATACTTGAAAGCATACTCAAAACTTAAAGGAAGTCACATTAAGTATCAGGAGGGTAGCCATCTTGGTCTACAGGAGAACAGCAAGATTTGAGTCCAATAGAACCTTGAAGACCAACAAGATTCTCTGGGTATAAGCTTATAAGAGTCAAAGCTTTCCATTGCACTCTGTGCACCTGATGAAGGGAGTGTTGACTCTCAAAAGCTTCTATCCTGAAAATCTTGTTCAAATTATTACTGGATTCAAATCTTGCTATTCATCATCATCATCATCATCATCATCATCATCATCATCATCATTATGTATTACATTTCTAACCCGCCCTTCCCGCAAGCAGGCTCAGGGCGAGATACAACAGTTATAAAAATACAATATAAATATTAAAAACAATTTATAAAACAAAAGTTCATCATAAAATCAACAAACAGATAATAACTGTCCCAAGATGGGGTCAATTCCAGATTCCTGACCATCAGCATACAGGGAGAGGGAAACAGATAATGTACTGCAACCCATATGTGGGTCAGCTAACGAATGGGCACTACATAGCCCCATGCTGTACCCATACGTCGGGCAGCCGGCTGGTGGACACTGTATAACCCCACACTTAGAAGGAGACTGGTGGGAGGCTCAGTGAGGATCTCATGCTGGCCTCAATCATACGCTCGGTGGAACATCTCCGTCTTACAGGCTCACCGAAATGATAGAAGATCCTGACAGGGCCAGGTGTCCTCAGACAGAAAGTTCCATGAGGCTGGGGCCAGGACCGAAAAGGCCAACCAAGCCTCTCTGGGGCCAGGGACCATCACCAGATGTTTTCCAGCTGATCGGAGCATTCTCTGGGGCACATACAGGAAGAGGCAGTCCCTCAGGCATGCTGGTCCCAGCCCATAAGTATTTGACTGACATTTGTACAGAACTCAAAGCTGGTATTTTGAGCACAATCTGCTATGAAGCCTGCTCCATGGTCATTCACAGTCTCTGAGAACAGAAGAAAAGCCCTGCTGGATCAGACCAGTGGTTTATCCACTCCAGCACCCTGTTTTGTACAGTGGCCAACAAGTTGTCCTGAACGGCCAACAAACAAGGCATAGAAGTACAAGCCTTCCTCTAATATTGCCTGCTAACACTGGCATTCACTTTGAGTATGGAGGTTTCCTTTAGTCAATGTAGCTGGTAGCCACTGATGGTGGACCTAGCCTCCATGAACTGGTATGATTTCTAAAATCATCCATGCTCGTGACCATAACTATGTCCTATGGAAGTGAATTCCATAATTTAGCTACTAAGCTGAAACAAATGTTGGATACACAGCAACTGCCTTATTTTTTAGCTTAGCTACATAACATGGTGCTACGCATCCACACAACATTAACTTCCAAAATTTGCAGCCTCTGCAGAAATACTAGGAACCTTCACCTAGTCCGCATGTTGGATCAATACAGTACCTCGACTCACAATAAATAATTCTGCGACTTTTCCACAGATGACATAATAATACTTAGAAGGCAAAACACTCTTATCCTAGTCACAGTTGACCTGGATTAGCAATTTATCAGTAACAAAAAAAGCACATGCAGAATTACCATTGGCAAATAGAATGGTTATTTTACTGCTGACAAAAGTGAATTAACTGGCCCAGTATTTTCAAATATGGTAAAATATTCGTCACAATATATAACATAAAAACCTTTAATATTGAAGCTAATTTGCAAGAATAAATCCATTCACTGCTATTGTGAAACAATGAAATTAAATTTTAAGCTGATTATAATGAATTTTATTATTATTTCTAAAATGTTATATAAGCCTCATATAAATGGGAACGGGTCCAGTAGCATCTTAAAGACCAATTAAATTTCCCTTTGTCAGAAGGGTGCTCTGACTCTTAAAAGCTCATACCCTGGAAATCTAGTCGTTCTTTAAGGTGCTACTGGATCCACTACAGACCAACATGGCTACCCACCTGTTAAAAATGAAAAGTCAGTTTAGTAATGCCAAGAGTTAGAAGAGGTGGCCAAAAGGAAAAGATTTCCTCTGTTGCTAAATTTGCCCCTGACAGCTATGGGACTAGGGGACAAGCAGCCCTCCCTCCTATCCTTGCTAACAATTGCCACCATGATGAAATAAAAAGGTGGGCTGTCACCTATACTGCATCATTCTTGGCCTCATGGAATGTTCAATAATACCCGACACAGTCAAGTAATAGGAAGTCAACTAAGCAATATCTGATCAGTGAACTGACCTATGAGCCAAAGCTGACTGAAATCTGCTTCCCTGCGATATTAATATGAAAACGTGTGTGTGCACATGTGTTATCCACGCAAAAAGGGAAGCACACTTGCTGCCCACGAGGATGGTTGACTTGCAGTAAGTATCATGGATTTCAATTAAAAATCCAAACAGATCTGTGCAGGATCAGACCTGGAACTATCCATCCCTCACTACTGTTTACCTGGTATCTCACAAACCCACAGTTTGTAAATATGTGACAAAGATTAACCATTTTGGCACTGCATTACTACAATGTAAAATGACTGCCAAGAACTGACTCACAGTTAAAATGGAAAGCAAAGCTCCTATTATAAGTGCTCAATGACTGTGTATTGTGTGAATTCTAAACAGATTCTCTATTTACTCAGTGGGCTCCTGAAATGGATAATTAGTTGTTATTGGCTGCTAGAATGCTGCTACTGAACCCTGCATATACTACATGCCAAACTGTATCAATTTAGCATGTCAGTTCGGTTTTCATTTTGTGAATGAATGCAAAAACTGCATTGCTAATAGTGCTCTGTGTATATGGTGTAAATATTCCAAGGGAAGTAGAAAGTAATGGGTCTAGAGCCAAAGGTGCTTTTGTATAAGCAAAAGTGGCCTGTGACTTTTCCACTCAAGCTGTATCCCCACCCCACATTGTTCTCAAAGATTCAATGACCCTCCATAGAAAAGTGATGCTGAAGGAGAGGTGAAGATGACAGTAGAAGCACTGAAAATATATTCTAAAAGTGGAACTCCATTCACAATTCTTTGGATTCAATTCCATAAGGGTTTTTTAAATACTAAATACAAAGGTCACTTCCTCTATAAGTAATAACCATTATAACATAGCCCACTGATCTCATTAAGAGCACATTTAGATCAACATTTGCATTTAAAATGCCTTCACAGAAAAATTAATTGCCATTTGTAGAAGTCTCAGATCACCTGCAAATTTAATTTTACCAAGAGAATGCTATAGGGATTTTATTTGGTTATTTGTTTATATAAACATGGCTATACGCTGTTTTTCAATGCAACGGTTCTCAGTTCAGGAAACAATTAAAGCATATTAAATTACAATTCAGTATTTTGAAAAAAAAAACATTCAGATAAGACACAAGCAAAGCAACAGGTGATCCAGAAAATACAAAAGACAACTTTAAATACAGGTTGCCTTTGTGAAGAAAAAGAAGCCTAAAGCAGACAGGATCTCATCTCTTATAAGGTTCCAACAGTGAGCTCATCCCACAACGTGCAGCCATTTCAGAGAAAAGAATGCAGTGGCCAACAGATTAATAGTAGGACTTGGCAGCACAGATTAGCCCGATCTTGTCAGATCTTTGAAACTAAGCAGGGTTGGCCCTGGTTAGTACTTGGATGGGAGAACACTAAGGATGCGCGGTGCCTCTAGGCAGAGAGGCAGGCAATGGCTAAAAACCCACTTAGGTCCATCTCTTGCCTTGAAAAAACCCTATGAAGTTGGTTGTGAGTTGACAGCATGTAGCTAGCCATCAAAGTAACCTAACTGACACCACAAGAACTTTAACTAAGACCTAGTTTGGTGTAGTGGTTAAGAGCAGCAGGACTCTAATCTTGAGAACTGAGTTTGATTCCCCACTCCTTCACTTGAAGCCAGCTGGATAATCTTGGGTTAGTCACAGCTCTTCCAGCGCTCTCTCAGCCCCACCCACCTCACAGGGTGATTGTTGAGGGGATAATAACAACATACTTTGTAAACCACCCTGAGTGTTGTCCTGAAGGGCAGTATATAAATGTTGTTATAATTATTATTTAAAGATTATCTTGAATCTCTAATGATATGTTGAATTTAGTCTGGAAGCATATAGGCAAACCATGGGATTTTTTTTTCGCAGTGTTCCTCTTATAATGTTTATTGCTTAACGCGAAAACATTTTTGACTGACATATTTCCCGATTCTGTACACGTTTATTTACAAGTACGTCTCAGAGATCCGGATGACATTTACACCCAACGTCCGTGCGAGCACGACTGCAGTCTAACTATACGGTCGCACATAAGCACATTTAATCATTTCCCAAGTATTCGGGAGCAGCGTTTGCCTGTTTAAAAAAGATAAATAAACTGATCGTCACAAATGACTACGTGTTGATTTTGTAATGCTTTTAGCCATTCAGATGTCGCCAGAAAAATCAGCAACGCGACCCTTATTCTGGCGCACCTGACATTTTAAACGCTGCAGACCACAGACGAGGCATTTCCTCCTCTCCCTTCGGGGCTAAAGAAGGCGCGCCAGAGGTAGAGCTCGCTGTCCATGACATTAGTTGCAACAACAGGATTAGTAACCTGCATTCCAGCCCAGCTCAACCGTTTGCGCATGGAGAACAACAACAACAATAATAATGCCGGCCAATGAGCCACACAAAGGGAAGAAATAAGAAAACATTTACCATGTACCTCGTTCTTCCAATAAACGCACGACAGCCCCACCCTTCGCTTTACCAATCTCTGATGGACCAGAATCTCCCCCGCTTTAAAAACAAACAAACCCTGAATTCGTCGCTTCATCCTGAATACTTGCAGTTCCCGTCCAGCCAGCGACGGCTTCTGCGTGTCCCGGCGGAGACCTCCGCTCACGCATCTCTTCGTGGGTCTCTCCCCGGGGATGCCGCACTTCCCCGTTCTTCCTTCCCTCTCTCCTTCGTTTGCACTCACCGTAACGGAGCACGAGGAAGACGCGATGAACACCCGAATGACCATCCTGCTTTTCTTCCTTCCTCTCCCTGCTACATTCGCTCTGCAGGAGCTCCCGGGGCGTCGCTGGACCTCGCGCTCCTGCAGGCTTCCTCGTGTGGCGTCAAGCAAGAGGAGCGACGCGCTTTGGCTTCCACACCAACAAGCCCGCTCGCTTCCACTACTCAACGGTACCAAAGCTACACACCAATAAGGCGGCTCTGGCTCCAGCAAACTGCAGGAGCTCCAAGATAACGCCAGGGAGGGAAGGGCGCGCGGGGATGTCTGGGAATTGTAGTGCTACGGGCGCTGTCGTTGAATGAAATTGCAACGCTCCAAACCAAACACCATTAGAAAGAGACTGTTCGTCTGGGTGTACAGGAGAGATAACGGGGGGAGGGGGGGGAGACTCAGGCTTGTAAGTGTGGAGACAGGCGCAAAATAGGGAGTGCTAGCTCTCATTGGTTTAAGGATATCCAAGTGCTAGTATCCTTCAGTACTTTATCGTCAGACTGCTCGAAGCTAGAAGCGTTTTTGGTAGACCCACCGAGCCCTTTTAAAAAAAATAAAAGAATTCTGGGTAGCCGTACTGTGGTCTGCACCATAACGATACTTGGACTGAACTAGATAAGATGCCAGAAGCTTTGACTAGGGGGCCTGCAAGCAAATCCGTTTCCCTATAGATCTACTATGCTTCACTGAAGAGGGGGAAAGACAGGTACCAGTAGGGTTGTCAGCTCCAAGTTGGGAAATTCCTGGGGATCTGGAGGGTGAAACCTGGAGAAAGTGGGGTTTGGGGAGAGCAAAGACCTTGGTATGGCATAATTCCATTGAGTCCACCCCCCCCCCAAAGTAGCCATTTTTTCCAGGTGGACTTATCTCTGTGGCCTGGAAACCAGTTGTAATTCCGGGAGATCTCCAGCCACTACCTGGAGGCTGGCAACCCTAGGTACCAGATCGTCCCCTTTGAATTTAACAAACAAGCAAACGTAGAAGGCTGATAATGGATCTTCTTGTGCTATCATTTAGCCTTTATGTTCTTAAACAAGAATACACACGTAAGACTATTTAACACAGGTAGTTGGATGTTAACTGCAGATTCCTTAGTGTATGTTCCCGTTTTGTAAGTTTAAAACACATTGGCGCTCTATGAACCAACTGACCCACTCCCATCTATGTGACACTCTTTCTACATAACACAAAAGGCTGACCGTTCTTCAAGGACAAATTAGTTCAATTCACCCTTTAAGTGGAAGTTGTTCCATTGAAATCAATGGGGAATTCAGTTTTTATATTTTTGGCATAATATATTTAGACCAGGAGATTGATTGCAATTGTAATAAATAAAAGTGAAATGGTACAGTTTTTAAGACAGCTCCTGTAGAGTTTATTTGATTGCCTTTTCAATTTTATAAGAATAAAGTCAATACGGTAGAAAACTTAATTTAAATTATCTTTGGGTTCATAGTGTGTCCAACTTTGGATCTCTCTGTTTTTCCAGTGTAGATGACACTGGACCAGTGTTTGAATTACAGGGGAGGCCAGGTGGCCAGTCTACTTACCTTCTGTGAGGAGACCTCTTAGCTACTGATTTAGAAGGGTGTAGGAATACCTTTATTGAAGAGCTGCCGTGCCGCTTTCCCAATCTCTCTCCTCTGCTTTTCTGTGGTAGTCTAAAACTCCAGATCTCATAATTTTGTTCATTCTATGCATCATCACCTTATATTATGTCACCAAGCAGGGTCTCATTTTTTGCCAGCTAGCTGTCTGCCTGCCCTTCTCACACACTTTGGTTATATACCTTTCAATAAGAATCTCTTGCCATGTCCATGAGTCCCCCTTATCTGAAGCACTTACTATGGACACTGGCTGAAGCAATTTTATAGCCAAATGGAGAGTGGCTCATTAATTGCTTTAAAACTTCCCTTTTGATTGGGGCAAATTTTTCATCCAAACAAAATGGGTCTCATACCCAAAGGGGGACAGTGCATAGTTTTGAACTCCAGCAGGGGGAATAAGCAGGAGAAGGCTGAAAGCCAACCCAAATAACCATCAGGAATGTCATATGGAAGACTAGATTCTGACTATTGGGGCTGGAGCTTTTGCTAAGGAAGGAGGGTAGAACTTCTGCCCAAGAAGAAATATTGAAGCAACACCGAGAACAGGGAGAAGGGCATTAGTAACAGACCTGAAAGTTGCCAGACTCATCAAAAATTTTCAAGGAGATGCTAAGCTGGGATTCATTTTCAGGTTGAAAAGTACAAAGAAGCAAAAGTACAAAAAAGGTACAAATATTAACAATATTTATATCAGCATGAGTTTTCACAAGTCACAGCTTACTTCTTCAAATGTACAGAAGTCTACATTCCACTAGACTTGGTTAAATACACAGCAGAAGAGATGTTGAGCGTGTTATAAAGAGAAGCTGATGTAAAACAAGATCCAACAGAAAACAACTGGATTTTACTGTGTGAAATGGGAAAATCCAGTAGCAAATGCTCATTAAATTGCATTGAAATTGAATTGGAAGTGCATTATTCAGTTTGTGTGAAAGCAATCAAATCTAATGTAGGACCAAATGAGGTACATTGTTTTGAATTTCAGGCTCTAATTCAGCTGTCTCCTACACATGAAGCTCTTTTGAAGTTAAAAAATGACAGTTAAATCACTCAGTCTGTCTTGGGAGGTTCAGAAACAATGTAGAGAAACATTTTAACCTACCAGGAAATACTCTTACTCTTCCTTCAGCCTGTTTAGTTTTGATTTTCCCTGGCCACAATTATAAAACAATGTGATGATTAAGTTTTAGTTGTTGAGATTCTGAACACCCAACTTTATGAATGCTGGTCTCCAAGTCATGATACAAAAATAGTTATCAATCATTAGAGGTCTATAAACTGCACATCAACATCACCTTACAGAACATTTCCCTTGGAAAAGGGTCCATCAGACTGCCAGTCAATCTAGCCCTGTACAGTCTACTCTCCAACAGGGAATCAGGAAATGGATCTTTCTGAGACCTGGTGCTAGAGATTCTCCTACTCCAATCATACCATTTACTGAGAACCAAACTGACAGAAGAAGAGAAAGGTCTCTGAACTAGACAAGGGCATGAACCACATTACGAACGCAAAAAACCCACGAACCGCCCAATCGTCCGTTCGCGATCCAGCAGTTTGTGAGTGTCCATGGCCAACGAGCCAGCATTCGTAAGAGGCCCAGTTCATTGCGTTCTTCCGCTGTTCGTGAAGACAGACAGTCAGGCACCATCAATCAATTCCCTTGGAAACGGAGCCGGGGTCTCAGATTGGTGAGGGTATAACTCCAAGATCCCTATTGCAATCTTGACCAAATTTGGCTGCTGGCTGGAGGAGAGCCTGCTAAACACTCCCTGTGAATATGGGCTCTCTAAGTCCAACGGGGGCCATTCTGAGCCCCACGAACCATGAACCACAAACAGGTTCGTCAACGGGAAAAGTTTGTCGCGGTTCGTTAGTTCGGGTTCGGCGGCAGCACCAAACCATGAACTGTGGGTTCGGTTTTTTTTTTGTTCGTGCCCATGTCTACTCTGAACTCAGATCTGCCCCCAACCACATGGAAAGCAAGGGATGGGGTACAATTTAAAGTGTAAAAGGCACAGGTGTGAGGAATGCTGATCCCTTTTTCTGCCACCTGGCCTTTCCTCCAGCTTCTCTTCATACTGGAAACAACAACTGTAGGGAGATGAAGGACATTAAAGCAATGGGAAGGAAAGTTCTAGCACCTTTGTCCACATTGGGTGGAACCGTGGCTCAGTGGTAGAGCTTCTGCGTGGCATGAAAAAGGCCTTGAGTTTAATCCTTGACATCTCCAGTTAAAAGGGTCAAGAAATAGGCAATATGGAAGGCCTTTGCTAGAGACCCTGCAGAGCCACTGCCAGTCTGTAGACAATACTGACTTTGATGGGACCAAATGATCTGTTTGGTATAAGGTGGCTTCATTTGCTGATTTGTTGTCCCTTTGCTACTTTTAATGGCTTGCTTTATTTCTTTGTTCAATCTATACTTTTTTATGTGTACAATTTGAGGGGGGAAATGCCCAATTAAAGAAAGTTGCATAGTCATCCAATTCTAATAATTTCGTTTTCTCCTAATGTATGTTTTTACTGCTGATAGGACTCATGATATTTTTGTATGCGTGTGGGGAAAGCAATTGGCTTGAAAGGTTGTATTTAGAGTTTGATATACTAGATTAGAACTGTAAGCTAGTTATATAATGAGATTAATCCGAGACTGGAAAATTGTGCAACTCTTTTCAGTTTTCTGTATATTAGTAGCCACATGGTTTTTTGTGAGGAAAAGGAATAAGGGGTCACATCATCTTCAGCTAGAACACTGGACCTAATTTTTCTCCATATAAGAAAGAACAGTCTCTCTCTCTCTCTCTCTCTCTCTCTCTCTCTCTCTCTCTCTCGTTGTTTCAAAGATTTACAACAGTAACATGATGTTCCTTCAGAAAAAGAATCCAGTGTTTTCCACCTCAGAAGCAACCATCGAACTAAAAGGCTGGAAGTTTGTCAGATGTATCTTTTACAGCATAATATTTTGTGACATTTGCTTTTCCACAGAATCCCCCATGTTAACCAATTTAAAAAGAATGATGGACTTGGTATAGATCTGAGAGAACTTACATGGTTATATGGTCTATTCCTGTTTTTGTGAGGTCCAAAACCATACAGCCATCTCCCTATTTAGAATCTACAAAATGCTTTACAGTCCTTCTGTAATGTTTACATCAAACACTATGAAAGATGGTGCTATCTTCCCATTTTATAGATGGAGAACTGAGGAAAAGAGCACAGCCCTGGATGCTGTTTTTCAGATTTCCAGTTTGGTGTTTCTAGCACACAGCAGGGAATGTGAGAATTTAACCAGGGAAATGAAGATATTTTCCACTTATATACCTATGTAGCATTGGATTCCCAACTTTGAGTTGGGAAATTCTTAGAGATTTGGGCATGGAGCCTGAGAAGGGCAGAGTTTGGGAAGCAGAGGGAGCTCAGCAGGGATATGATGCCATAGAGTTTACCCTCCAAAAATGCCATTTTCTCCAGGGGCACTGATCTCTGTAGTCTGTAGATCAGTTTAATTCTGGAAAAACTCCAGCCACCACCTGGAGGCTGGCAACATGAATTTACACTGACTGTACTGAACTGTATGGGGATGAGTGGGGGAATGGGAAGCCAGATAAAGTCTCCCCTGTACAAATTATCAGCTCTCTCATTAATTATATGAACAGGCTATACATGCATAATTACTACAGTCAATTACTACAGGTTATGAGAATTTTCTGGCTTCTCTACGCACTAACTTGGAGGGGACAGCTCTGCCTCTGCCCTCCTGTGGATGTGTGGCTTCTGACTAGGTCAAATGTGGTTCAGATCAGTGCATAATCCACAAAAAAACAGCTGGCCTTAGGAGAGGCAGTCCTTATCAACTGTTAGGCAATCTGCGAGCCAGCTATCAATGCTATGATCCTTATTTAACTATATTTAACATTTCAAAAAGTATTACCAAATCATTTAAAATCCATATATGGACTGTAGTAGAGATGGTTGGAATATTAACACTATTTTCTTTCATCAACATACAGAAGAATAAACATACAGACATATCTGGCCTGTTTGATTCTTTCAGCCCCCCAGACCCCATTATCATTTCTTGGCACAAATTGCATATTCCTTAAAACCCTTCAATTCTGCTGTTGTCTAGATACATCCAACAAATCTGATAATGTGTTTTATAAGGGCATGTGTCTGGCTGCTTTTTTACTTTTTTCATTTGTTTATTTAACTTATTTCTATCCTATCACATCTTCTTACTCATAATGGCTAACAATGCAACAAACAGCCTGTGAGGACACAAATTATACAACATTAAAACAGATTAAAATACAGAGATTACCAATTAAAAAGGACTAAGAATTTAATTCACACAGACTTCACTTTTACATGTGTGAACTACCAAGACATAGACACATGATTTGCCATAAACATAGAAAAACTGTCTCTCTCGAGAAGTTTTTTTTAAATCTAGCATGTTTAGATAAGAATCTAATAGCAAAGAATTGATCCTGATTTTGCCATTTTTACATCTAAAAATCATTGTAAAGCTAAGTTTTTATTCTTGTGTCACCATATGTCTGAATCTCTTCCCTATTTTTTCTAAAGTCAGCTATTTGTTTTCTTAAGACTATTTGTGAGTTTTGCCTTAAGTATTTAAGAGCTTTGCCCTTGACACATATAAATCTCATCCTGCAAAGTTCCTCATCAGGTCCTGAAAGGAAGGCAACAGATGTCAAGCTGAACTCAGCCACTGTGCCGCTACCATACTAACAATCATCTTAACCACCATAGACCAGAGGGGGTAAATTTAGACTTCTTAACCTATAAAAGCTTTCATGTCAAGCTTGTTATAGTTCTGAACAACCAGCTATGATTTGAACAGGATATGACATTAGCCTCGTTACAACTTGAGCAATATTGAAGAAAGGATGGCTATGCTAAGTTTAAAAGGCTAGTGTTAAAAAAGAAAAATGTGCCTAGACTTCTAATCAGTTTGGGTCTCCTTTGTGTTAGACATAGCATTAACTTACCTGTAGTAAAATTGTGGCAGGTACTCTTGAGAGAGACCCTGTTGAGAAAGCTGGTGAACATGTTCCTGTGTCTTAGAAGTCAGCCAAAGTCTAAGAAGGATGTTGGCTCACCTAGATCAGCTTCTGAATGAAACATGGATTAGCTGAGGTATAAGTGTTGTAAGGCAACCAACAATCAGTTCACAAAGTGAGCTGAGAACATGGTGGATATGTGCACAGATAAATTAAGGTTGACCATAAATGAAGGATGGATTGAAATGTTTACTATCCACAAAAAAGTACTTTTCCCCCCTTTGTATACACAGTGGTCTTATCACATATTTAACCTCTGTGAAACTGAGGTTATTTGGGGTAACACATCTAATGCTCATGCCAATAATAAGCAATCTTCAGAATGCATAAATGAATGGGTGAATCACAAGGTGAGATCTATTAACACGAAAGAAAAAAAATGCATAGCTGGGGTGCTAAAACGAATGCATTTGTTGGAAAATCAAGGTACAAAAACTATACATTTCCTGATGCTGAATGGGTAACAATTTCTTCTCCTAGTAAGAAAACTTCATTTGAAGTTAATGAGTTTAGAATAGTATAAGTCTGTTTATGACTGTGCTGTAAATGTGCTAATGAAGACATTTTCTTTAGGTCCCTATTCTGATACATTAAACAAAAGAAACACTGTTAAAGAAAGGGCCATCACAAGAATGAAAACTTTTGCTGACAGTACATTGAAAGTGGGCTGAAGCTC
Organism: Eublepharis macularius; assembly: GCF_028583425.1. Classification (NCBI taxonomy): domain Eukaryota; kingdom Metazoa; phylum Chordata; class Lepidosauria; order Squamata; family Eublepharidae; genus Eublepharis; species Eublepharis macularius. Next base: position 77,114,196 of record NC_072790.1, on the reverse strand, counting down.
CACTTAGAGGATTCATAGACAACTGCAGGGAGATTCATTACTTTAATCTCAAGTGGATAGGCTGCGACCCCTCTTTTTGCCATACACGCAGATACACTGATAAAATAATCTTTTTGGTCACGAGTCTTAAGGAGAAGGAACAGGATGGCACTTTAGAACAGTGCACAGAGAAGATGAAAAGAAACTTTATAGTAAATCTCTTATTTTTATTGAGCATAGTTGTGAAGAATTGTGCTGACTTGTTGCACCCAGTATCTTCATGACAGGGAAGCTGTAACCCCAAATGAGAAGGAAGCCTCACTTATTTCAATTCAATTTAGCAAACGTCAAGATTTCTGGAGGCTAATTTGATATCAGGTTAGTTAGTGATTGTTCTTTTGAATAGCAGGATTTGAGTCCAGTAGCATCTTAGGGACCAACAAGATTTTCAATTATCTGAAGAAGAGAGCTTTGACTCTCAAAAGCTTATAACCTGGACATCTTGTTGGTCTCTATGATGCTACTGGACTCCAATCCTGCTGCTCTACTGAAGACCAACATTGGCTACCTACCTGAAACTGCTTTTGAATAGATGTGTATCAGCTAAATTGCCATCATCCCTGTCGCAATCATGGGTGAAATACCTACCATGTAAATACATTCAGGAAGACTAAGGCTTAAGGTTATTTTGCAAAACAAATCCCAAACCATCTGCATGCATGTAGGCTCTTTCTCAGGTTATGAACATTCTTTTGATTAATTGTTGAAAGTAGAGGACAGTACAATGCTCCTTTGTAAATAGCACATGGTGCTTCAAAGAGGGCAGTGGAGCTAGCAAGGCTACCTTGGTTACTTTTCTTCCTGCTCTGCTGCTGTCCCTTTGTTTACCTATAATGCTATTATTGGGGGGGGGGTCCTTCCTTCCAGCTAACTCCTTCCCTTGTCTTCTCTCCCTAACCGCCATGATGGGAAGACATGCCCTCCACAATCTCTCTTCATCTGAGCTTAGATCTATCTAGCTAGAACCAGTTACTCTTTCTTCCCTCTCCAGTGTGAAGTTCCTTCTCAATAAAGAACCTCCATTTTTTTTCTAAAGCAACAAACCTCATGTGGTCTTTGTTGCATAAGCAGCATCCCTCGTCAGCAGCACAAACCATGCTCTTAAGTTTACACTAATGAAGTCATATAAACCATTTGCCACCTGAAAACCTAATTTAAAATATAATTCTCCTATATACCTGGATAAAAATGTGTACATGTTTGAAATGTATCTAACTTTACTATGCACGCCTATTAAATTGCCTTTGCACTCCTTGTGAATGATGGTTGCCATCAGGGGGCTTAGTACCCCTAAGTAGATAAGGTCCCATGCATCTACACAAGGTTCTCCACCTGTACATCCTAATGTGAGTGGGCTCCATAAACATAATCTGTGCCCTCCATTTTTACAGGGCATATAGCGTACAATCGTCCTACACGTCTTGAAGAGAATACATTTTAAGCCCGTCAGATTGGACTTCAGATTTACTAAAACATCTATATACCACCTTTCCATCCAAAGAGTGTCCTGAGGTGGTGAACATCAGCCATTAAAACATTTAAAACATTAAAATAGCATTTAAAATGCATATATAAAATACAATAAAAACATATGGACATATGAAAAATGCACACACAACCAAAGAGGAGGGCCAAAAAGCGTTTACTGAGGGTATACCAAATAAAACAAAAAAGTCTTCACCAGCTGGCGGAAGACAGCGACAGAGAGACAGGCAAATCTCCCGGGGCAGGTGCATGTGGGTCATTAGGAAGGCCACCATGCACCATCTTGATACACTCACACCCTCTGTGCATTTATCTGAACATAGGTGAAATCACGCATGACTATTCTGTTGGCTTGTTAAGGTTATTTTAACATAGGCAAATCTTCTTCAGAGTTTAGTGCCCAAATCTGAACCATCTTTGAGTTACCCTGTAGGAATAAAATAACAAGCTGATTCGTTAACATCTAGATTCCACTGTGTATACCACACCATTCTTGATTTTTGTTTTCCATTCATTCAGTATTTTAATCTTATTTAATGAAGGGAAAACTCACAGAGAGATCAAAACTGAAGCCAGAGCATTAAATAAAGATTATGATAAATTCATACAAATTATGAAACAGGCTTTTGGCTGAGTGGGTGTGAAATGTACAAGCGATTTCTCATTACCTTCTGATTGCCTGAAATGTTGCAGATGTGGAAAATCATACTTATTTAAAATAAATTACAGGTCACAGTAGGCAGTGCCAAATGTGCTGCCTTGATATGTCATAGAACACAACACAACTTTCAATAGGGCTATCTATGTTCCCTGCCAAAAAGTGCAAAGGGAATATCAGCACGGGCCAAGACCCAAGGACTGTCACTATCAGGAAGATATATTGGAAAATCCTGAGAGGAAGCTGCTGAGCTATGAAAACTGATGGCAGCCTAATGTCTCATGCAGTGGGGATAATAATTTAAAAGATCCAATATATAAAACGTGTGGTCAAATCTGAGAGAACGACTAAAAGACATTCTGGAATGAAAACAGCAGAGTTACCTCGGACTGGAGTCTAAAGAGTCAGCTCCTCCTAAACGGTTACACCCTTGCTAAATCCAAAGGATGTCCATTGGAGGCCATTAAAGGGTTTAGACGGGTGATTCTGCTTTGCATACTGCTGTTAGAAATTTTCTTTGGTTTCATATAATTATTCTGGTGAGCTACTCATATTCTTCAAACATCATTTCAAACATCATCCTTCAAACATCATTTCATTAAAACAGAAAGTTTATTGTGGCATGATTCTTTGACCTATTGCTCCAGAAAATAAAAACTCTATGGGCAGCATCTTGTTCTACCTGTAAATTTCCCTGTGGCTGCTGGCTGGCTACCTGTCAGAATGAAGTTGTTACTTGGTTACTTGGAATCATTTGCCAAGCTACCAAGTCTTTGGCTGCCTTATTTGGTTCCTTGACATCCCTTCCTGTCATTCAAGCCTCCCCTAATGCTATGCTTCCTTACCATTTGCCGTTCTGATCATCTTCCTTTGTTCCTCAATTTGCTCATCTCACAGTTCATCAACACCCAGATCGCTCTTCTCTTTTCTCTGGGATAATTCCTGGTGGCACTGATGGCTTTAGCCCTGTCTAGGGTTGCCACATGACAGTTGGTTCCAGAATGCCATAAAAAGAAATGGGTCACTAAAGGCAAACTGTAGAGAAAGGCAAGCGCTCTAAGATTCCCAGAAAGATCTGGGCGGCCACTATTGCAAACAGAATGGCGCTCAGTTTGATCCTGTTCTGGTAACCATCATTTTCAAAAGCCAGCAATAAAGCAGAGTTGGGATGTCAAGATTAGCAGCAGCTGCAGAAGGCTCCCAGGGGCTGGCTAAAGGTGAGCCCCAAGGCGCACCACTTCCGGCCCAGCCTTTTGCCCTCCAGCTGAGAGCACCCTGCTGTGTGGACCCCGAGAAGCTGTCTGGATAGCAGCAACTTTCATGAGTAGTCATTTGAAGTCTTTACTATTTTCTGTCTGCATATCTCAAATTGTGTATGTTCTTCCACCAATTTTCACTCCACCTTCATCTAAATCTAATTGAACTGTCCTTATGATATGTTCTACATATAGGCTGAAAAGATAGGGAGATAATGTACATCCTTCTCTGACAACTTTGCTAACTGGAAACCATTCTGTTTCTTGGACAGAGTACAGCTTGCACATCAAAACAATCAGATGTTGTGTTATACCCATTTCTTTAAAAATGGGTATTAAAAATGGTCCATAGCTTTTCATGATCCACACAGTCAAAAACTTTGCTTTAATCTCTAAAACACAGCTTGAACACCTGGCATTTCTTTTTCCATGTGCGAGAAGCGTATTTGTTGTAAAATGTTGAGCAATACTTTGCTTGCAAGGGAAACTGATAAGCTGTTGCAATCTTTGACATCTCCTTTTTTGGAAACTGGGAGTATAGGTTGAGCATTTCCACTCTGTGAGCCATTGTTTTATTTCCCATATTTGTTGGCATATCCTTGTTAATATTTTGATGCACTCAGTCTCAATTGCTTGAAATAACTCTAGTGATGTCCCATGTGCTCCTAGTGATATTTTCCCCAAACATGGCCTTACACAAACTTCTCCCATCCAGTCAACCGTCCCCTAGATTAGAGCTGGAGAGAATGAGGGAAATACTTCCCGATTCATCCTGCTTCTTTCTCCAGCATTCCCAGCTTTCAAGCAGATCTTCCATTCATGTATGTAATAATTTCAAGAAATGGGTGCATGTATCTTAAAATGCTTGGTTTGAGCTAGGTGAAGAGTGGGGGTGAAAGAGAGGAATGAGTGAGTGATATGATTGGTTGACAGAGATTGTGGGCAGAGTGAATGGAGTTTAGACTGGGAGAGAGAGAAAGAAGTAGTCAGAAGAAAGCAGGCTAGCTGTGTGCTGCCTGAATATGTTGAAGTGTTTATAAGAGAAATATAACTTGTGTGGAACCTGAACTGAGCATGTTTGTGAAAGGACACTCAGTCAGGGAAAGAGAGGCCAGCTGTGTGCTGCCTGAGCAGGTTTAATATTTCTGTGAATGAGAGTCAGAGAAAGAGAGGCTAGCTGTGTGCTGTCTGAGGAATTTAAGCATTTCTGTGAGACAAATATTGAGTTAGAGAAAGAGGCTAACTGTGTGTGAAGCCTTAGAAGAGATCTGTGTGAATGAGAGTAAATGAAGCAACTTTAAGAACTAAGAACTACTTTTATGAAATCAATACGCTTCTTGAAAAATAAACATTTGTTTTGTTTTGTTATATCCCAGAGTCATTGTTATATCCCATTCCTATCCTCAGGGCCACATAGAACCACGAAGGAGCCTGACGCTTTGGAATGTTACCAAAGGGAAAATTTAAATAAAATATCTTGGAATAATATATTCCTGGTGGCAGCAAACTACCCAGAGGGTGTAAGGGAAAGATTAAAAGAAAAATCTACCCCAAAGAAAGTAAAGGTCATAACAATGTACTATCTGGAGGAAACATGTAGACTAGTGACAATGCTGTAATAAGACACGTGCATCACCTCAGTTGCATCACCAATCTTTCAAACTCTTGGTGTCTCATAATTATTTGGCACAGTATGGCACTTATTGGAAGGGGTTTGGGGCTGTCACAACCGGAAGGCAGGGGCAGAAGGAGAAAAAACTGACATGCCCATCTTATGTACACCTTTGCTTCATGTCAGAATCACCTAGACTGGCACACACCCAAACCCACATATATCCAGACTTGTAGAGCTGATCCTTTTCACAAATATAGTAAAAACGTAGTTTAAAAGCTGTATGATAAATATATAAATGCAGAAATGCAAAATCTTTTATATACAGTTATTATCATCTTGGCTGTATAATTATTCTTCAGTAGAGATGTGTTACAGTTGTCTTCAATTAGAGAATGAAACAGGCCTAAAAGCAAAGGGCACAAAAGATCCTGCTTTGTATGGATCCCAGATGCCAGCTAGCCTCTATCATACATTCTGTTGCCATGCTGGATTTGTACATGGTAAACAGGGTAGCCATCTGTGCTACTTCATCCATACTGGTTTTTTTCCAGAAGAAAGCTGAAAGAAGTCTAAAGGAAGCAGGGCTGTTACACTCAATACTTTGGTGGTGGTTATAGATTGGACAATCAAATTTATTTCTTACATTTGTATCCCACTTTACCTCTTCACAACAATCTATGACATTGATTAAGAAGTGACTCCGGTGAAATCTGATGAAGTTTTGTAACTCTTAGATAAAATTTAAAATTTCCTGACATTAAAATAAAATTTCCTCCCTCTTAAGTAAAAAAGGGTGGTTAGAGAAATTAAGATATATTTTGTATGATCAAACTGATGATTTAAAAAGAAAACCTTTAAAAACTACTGATGTTTGGAGGCAAATAATGAATCAAATGGACAACTAAGTCTCCTTTACATGAACTATTTGAACTACTTGTTACAGCATGGTCATCTCACTCTGAATTGTTATTGAACTGTTTTCATTATGTAAATATTTTAAAAAGTTTTTTACATTTCATTCATTGACCATACTTTACTTTTGTCTTGTTAATGGTCAAAATATTTTTTTAACTCTTCCCTGTTTTCAGAATGCAATTCCCATTTCTAAAAAACTTTTGGTTTTATTTTTAGCTAGAAAGTCAAGCTGTGAGATACCCTTACATTGGAAAGCAAACATCTGTAATGTGTTATCTTTGTCAGCATTTACTCAACACTACTTTGTTTTCTTCCAAATAAATAATTATCATGATAGATCTCTCTACCTAAGCAGTTCTGTACCATATGTCTTGGCACTAAATAAAGATTAAAAGTAGTCTCTGTGGCATTTTCTGCAGTTCTTACAACATGTCCACACTATAGTCTTAAATCAGTTTAACGACCTTTCTCTCCAAGGACATGCTTTTGATATTGAGCAAAATGAAATATCCTTTCTCATCACTGTTCACAAACTACAATTCCCAGAATTCTTTGGGAGATGCCAGGTTACCTCAAGTAGTACAAAACAACATAAGCTTGTCGGTAAAATAGAAGTCTAAAGGTATGCTCCTATACAAACACATTGATTTCAATAGGCTTAGACATATCTTTCAGCATAGGCCCAGACTGCACAATTAGTGTTTAAGTCCCATGGTAATTAATGAAATGTAATTGCATGGTTATGCACATACGCCTCAATGATTTCATTAGGATTTTATGTGCATGTCTCATAGGGCAGATATACTTTCAAAACAGAAATATTGTGGCGTTCCAAAGTAATTTTGGAACATGGATCCAAAGGAAAATAGTTATGCTTCTGTCCCATTGGTTTCAGTGAGATTTAAACAGAACTTCTTCTGGATCTGAGCTTGTAACTCTGCCCCACAAACATTGTATTGGATCCAATCCCTCTCTTTTGTGAGTGAAAAGCACAAGAGAGGAGAGGATTATTGACAAATTCATATTCTCCAAGTAGACCCTTCTGCCAACCCCCCCTCCCCCAATCTCTCTCAAGGACCCTCCTGTCAAGAACTCAAGAGGTTCATGGGATGCATTCTTAAAGTAAAACAGTTTCCACTGGAGGATTTTTAAAAAAAAAACTTGCAGGGCTATTTTTCAGCTGGAACATGGTGGAACGGTGTTCTGGCACCTCTCCAAAGTTGTCACGTGTCCGGTGGCCCCCCTACCTGATTCAGTTTCCTTTTGCAGCCCAAGGCTTCCCGTTTTTTAGCTGCAGCTGAGCCTCTGTGTGGGGAAACAGGAGTGGGCCCTACACCCCCATTTGCCAAGGGAAGTGCTGCCTCTACAACTGCTTCCTTGATTGCCCCAGCCGGAGGCAGAAGGGAGCCTCCTTAGGAGGGCAGGCCGGCAGCATAGCGTCGCACAGATTTCTGGCCAATCAGACAGTGAATGTCCTTTCCTTCTTCCCTAGGCCCCCCCGCAGCGGCATCCTGCCCCGGCGCAAGCCACAGAAAGAGGCCTTTTCAACCCCCACTGGCTTGCTTCAATTGGCTTATGGGGAAGTCCCCATGGGCCAGCTGAAGCACATGAGTTTCAAAGATTCCCTTTCCACATGCCTTGTAAGGTGTGCAGAAAGGGGCTCTTTGCAACTCTCATGCTTCAGTTGGCCTGTGGGGAAGTCCCTGCAGGCCAGCTGAGGCGCAGGAGTTGCAAAGTTAAACAGTCTTGCAAGACGCGGAAAGGAGCTCTTTAACTTTTAAACTCCTGCGCTTCAGTGGCTGTGGGGAAGTCCCCATTGACCAGCTGAAGCAAGCCAGCAGGGGTTGCAAAGGGCCACTTTCAGCGTTCTTTGCAAGGCATGTAGAAAGGGGCTGTTTAACTTTTAAACTCCTGCACTTGGCCAGCTGTGGGGATTTAAACTCCTCCTCCTCCCCTTGTGGGAGTGCTCCTAGGGGGTGGCTGCACCCTGTGCGATGACATCACTTCTCAGAAGTGACATCATTGCACGGTCCTGGGAGCACGTGCATGCTTTCCGTGCACACTTGTGGTACCAGGAGCGCCACCTCTTACCAAAAGTTGCCCTGTGTGCTGACAACCCACTGAGTTCTACCACCTCTTTTCCCAGAAAAAAAGCCCTGCATGCTTGTAATCTGCTTTGGGTCCCAATAGGAAAGGCATATTGTTATTAATAACAATAGCAACTATCAAGCTTCCTCACTGGGAGTGGGAATTGATGCTTTTGTTGTATTTCAAATATTATGGGTGGGCAATAATGGAGTTATCTAGTTGCTAAACCTCACATATGTGAACATCTGTATTTTGAGTAACTTTATGCTGTCAGTTCCACAGGTGCAGCATTCATCAGTCAATGGATATGCACAATTCACTTGTTTGACCAGTGACTGCTCCATAAACACAGGGGATATCCAGATATATCAGTGTGGCATATGCAAATGAAGAATGTAGTATGAAACAGGGCAGAAAAGTTTTTCATGAACCACAGAGTGTCAACATCCTTACCTCATGATCTTCAATAAGTATTGCATGACTTCTCATTTGATTATTACTACTACATTCTAGCTCCCCCTCTTCTTTTCTTAGATTATCCTGCTGTGGGCAAAAGCAATCAGTTTTGTTGTATGGCTTGTAAATAATTATAAAATGTGTGTGCATATAGGAGTCATTGACGGATGTCAATAACCATAAATAGACTGGTCTAAACACTAGAAGTAGGTTGCAAGTAATTTGCAGTAATGGTGGCAAACAATTATTATTTTCTTGTATGTTGATTTCCAGGTTGCATTCCCCATGGTGGTAGAAAGTGCTATGAAGTCACTGGTTACTTCATATGGTTTTCAAGGCAGGAAACCCAATCAGGGCCATCCCTGCTTAGCTTCTGGGATCTAACAAGATCAATCTCGCCTGGGCCATCCAAGTCTAAGTGCAATCGCTATACAACTGATGAATATTATCTCTTAAGGGGGAATGCAGCATGGAAGCATAGGATCTGGGGGGGGGTGCACATGTGAAATTGCTTTATACTGAGTCAGAACATTGTTTATCTAGGTCAGTATTGTCTGGCAGCAGCTCTCCAGGATCTCAGATGGAGATCTTTCACACTACCTACTACTTAATCCTTTTAGCTGGAGAGTGAACTTGGAACTTTCTCAATGTGAAGCAGGTACTCTACTACTGAGCAACAGTCCCTCCCAGTTGCTAGTTTGTTTCTTCTCCCTCACCACAGGCATGCATATTACCACAAAGCCACCACAAGGAAGACAAGAATAGGACATTAAGGTGATTTGACAAGCATGTTATGGTGCTTTTTTTGTACTTCCTGAAACAGATGTTACTAAAAAGCATTTCTCCTCTGTTGTCCAATTATTGGTTTGTCATATATGCCTTTCTAATTATGATAAGCTATATTATTTGATTGTTGCATTTCCATACTGTAAAACCATTTTGGAAATTCATATTCATTGAAAGATGGCAAAAATACTTGGTAAATGAATAAATAAATAAATACAGAATTGATTGTTTAACCTCATCAGCCATCTTGGCGGCCCTAATGAGGGCAGAAAGGCAGGATATACATTTTGTAAATAAATGTAAAGATTTACTCTGTCTGCATATGGAGGTTCACCTTTCCTCTATATATTTATCTAAACTTTAAAATCCATCAGCATTGGATGGCAAAAATCATGTATCATTAAGAAGAAAAGTCCTACTGGATCAGGCCAACACCCTATCTAATCCTGCATCCAGTAACCAACAAGCCCCAAGAACAAAGTACTAAAGCAGTGACGGATGTCAATAACTTCCTCCTGCTGTTATACTCCAGCACTATGTATTCATAGGTATACTTCCTCTGTACATGGAGATTTCATTTTGAAAAATGTATGTATGCAATCCCCTTTAAATCCATTTAAATTAGTGGCCATTGCTATATTCTGTGTCAGTGGGTTAGGAGTTATACATTGAGTGAAGAAATATTTCATTTTGTTTGTCCTGAATATCTGCTCTAGACTTTTAAGAGAAAGTCAAAATTCTCCATAACGTGTAGAATTGTATGCATTTCTTTCAAGTTCGTCCTCCATTCGTCTATCCTTACTTAAACCTCAACACTCTGACCTCTTCTTGCAACATCATTTTGAGATGGGGTGACTGTGAGTGCAACAACGAACAAAACGCGATAGTCTTTAATGTGCCACAATGGTCCCGTTTGTTTTTACACGCACACACAAAAAAATCCTGCGCTCAGGAAATCTTAACAGCATACAGACCTGGCAGGGAAGCACTTGGGACGGTGAATGCCACAGGAAAACCTGGCTGCTCTAGGGCACCTTGAGCATCTTCGTTGAGCGGGCAACCAGCAAACACAAGTATAAGTTCAGCAGGATTTGGGTCCAGTGGCACCTTAGAGACGAGCAAGATTTCAAAGTATAAGCTTTCGAGACTCAGAGCTCCCTTCTTCAGATATACAGGATCCCTGAAACTCCACTCCTCCCCGTATCTGGCAAAGAAAGGTTTGACTTTGGAAAGCTCATACTCTGAAAATCCTGTTGGTCTCTAAGGTGCCACTGGACTCAGACCCTGCTCCTCTACTGCCGACCAACACGGCTACCCACCTGCAACGAAGCACAAGTTCGGCTGCAATCCCTCCCTCTCCTCTTCTTCCCACTCCCTTTGCCATGGAACGTCCTGGCCCAGCGCTGCGACCAACAGGCCTCTTTCTCTAAGCAGCTGCTGCCCAATGAGAAGCTCCGATCCCCCATCGCCCGTCTGTTATTTATCTCCCTTCCCCGCCTCTTCCGGCCAAATCGGAGACGGCGGTTGAGGTTTCGGCGAGGATTTTGACAAGGCAGACGACCAATAGAAGAGAGCGCCAGATCTCCCTCCGCCCTCTTCTCCCCATCCTGGCCCCGTTCCTTCTCATGCCGTTACCTTGGAACCTGCGGTAAATATCCCGGGACGTGGCGGCGGCGCCTTTAAGCGGAATCCCGGCAACCGTCGGGTTGGGGGAGGGCGTTCCTGAGCCCGAGGAGGCAGGTAGGGGCAAGGGGGGCGCGCGACGCGGAGGAGACGCCTGCGAGGAGAGGAGGGAGTGCTGGCTTGTGCCGCTCTCTCTCCTTTCCCGGGTAGAAGCAAGCGGTGCAAATGGACTTTCGGACCGACCCCCTCATATTGTATATAGGTGATGTTTGCTCTCCCTCATTGATCCTACCTCGCAGGGCTGTTATGAGGATAAACGAGAGGGGAAGAGCAGGATAACAACCAGTAATTAGCCCGCTCCTCCCCGAAGGAGCCCGGAGAGTTTACCAAGGGGTTGCTCCGAAGGAGACCGTGTCACTCCGTGAGCATTGTGGTAGTCGAACTTTGGTTTAGCCGTGCGTGCGTGTTATCTGCCCGCTGAGGGCAATGCTTTTAGCCTACATAAGGCTTGTGCCTCAACAAATCCGTTCGGCTTTCGAGTGCCACAGGACTCTGCTGTTTTTCACTCAGGCTGTTATGGAGTGTGGCGTGAGCCCTCTGGGCAGTTACTATGACAACAAAACTCCTTACAGAAACAACAGTTCCTCCAGCCTTGTTTTGCAAAGCTTCAAAGCTTTTCCATGTGTGTTGTGGGGGAATTTTACTCTTTAGGGAAAGTTAGATTCAAAGGTTAAATTGTTATCTTGTTCCCTACAGACCTCTTCGTTAAGTGTACAGCTTGGTCAGGTCCTATGAATTAGACCGCAGGCTCAGCCTGGCTTTGCAGGTTGAAGAATGCTTCCCCGGAAGTAAGCCCCCTCGAATAGACCTGAGTAATAGAATTCTTAGTAGACTGGTCAGCATTGCTCTTAATATTGTAGGGAACATGTATGTTGGGGTTGCTATTGCAGAACTTCCTCTGTGGCGTATGGAACCTGATTCATGAAAGTTGTTTGTTTTGTTGACTATGATGGAACCTGATTCATGAAAGTTGTTTGTTTTGTTGACTATGATGTTTGTTTTGTTGGTTATGATGGCATAATATTGTATTACATGTTTTTCTTTGTCAGATGTTGATAGATATGCCTTCTCCAGACACTTTGTGCTTGTAGTAGTTTGTGGCTCTTTATGCAGTCTTTGCATGAAAGTGGGGAGGAGAGATGGCTTTGAAATGAGATAAAATCAATCTGTGGAATTATTTGGGTTGGTTTAGAATCTGTTATCAAGAGCAAGTTCTGTATTTATCCTAGTTTTAAGGGGAAGCGTGCAGTTTGAATTTTTTTTTTACCTGTACATGTCATTATGTAAATTTCTTTAGTTTAAATTCAGTAGTGGTTGTTCCAGAGAAAATGGGGGGAGGGAATCAAACATGTTTAGTTAACCCATATTCTCAGAATCTGTAATTTTAAATGAAAAATTCCTTGCGCTGAAAACTTCCCTCTGAAGTTCTTTGAGTTTGAAATGTTATCTATTTATTTAGACCCACCTTTCCCCCCCAGTGATAACCCAAGGTGGCTTACATCACTCTCCTCTTCTTCATTGTATTCTCACAACAACTCTGTGAGACAGGTTAGGGTGAGATCGTATGAGTGGCCCAAGGTCACCCAGCAAACTTGCATCATAGAGTGGGGATTCAAACCTGGGCCTCCTAGATCCTAGTCTGAAACTCTGACTTCTATACCACATTGGCTCTCAGTGAATGTGGACAAGATTTCTCATCCAATAATTCCAGTATGTTTCAAACACAAAAGAATTTTTCAAGGGATAAACTTAGTATAAGAAAGATCTGTGAACACTATTTCTCACATATGAAATGTTGGGAATCTTGGTCTGGATGCATTCTTACATCTGCAGGAGCATTTTCTTTTTGGACTTCAAAGAGTGTTGTTGGTGTCCAGATAGCATTGGGGGAACTTTTTAGCAGTCTGATCAACATCCCTGTCAAGAAATATGTTTTCTTATATTAAAAATGATCTGGGGTATGTGACAATGTTGCTTATGGATGTTGTTTTATTTCCTAGTTGATATGATTGCCCTTTGTTATACTTTTATATGGACTATAGATTTGTATTGTTATCCTAAATGAGTTTTGCCACTTAATTATTCATCTTATTGACCTTGACAAGGGCAAGGAATACAGCATATTTTCTGCAAATCCTTGTTCTCTTAAAATAATTCACTAGTAATTTTGTTTGCAGCTATTGGTCATTTCTTCACAATTCAAGTTGGAAACCTGTTAACACTATTTAATTCACTCACTGCCAGTAGCTCAGACAGTGGAGGCTTCTCCATAGGGGTGAATGGGTTTGGCTGCTTCAAGAAAAAAAAGAGAAAATGCATTTATAGATTTAATTGTATCACATTACTCAGTTAAAGATTTCCGTGTGACCTAAGCTAAGTCACTGACTAACCTATCCATGGATTTTCATCCTGGATGTCCAAGCCCATGGCTTCTCTCTTGGAAGGGGCCTGCAGGCTAAAGACTCACATGGCAAGACACCCTTGCAATAGTTCTCACTACCGGAAGTAGATCCAGAGGGGTTAGCTGTGTTAGTCTGTAGTAGCAAAATAGTAAAGAATCCAGAAGCACCTTAAAGACTAACCATCGTCAGATGCATCTGACGAAGAGAACTGTGATTCTCAAAAGCTTATGCTACAATAAAGTTGGTTAGTCTTTAAGGTGCTACTGGACTCTACTATTTCAGTACAGAGAGGGCTCATTTATTTGTTTCACCTTTCATCTCTTCTTCTCAGAGCTGCTGACACTGCCAGCAGTTGTGAGGCAGATTTTAGTCAGTCATATAAATCCAGTGAGCCTTGGGTAAGCCAGGCCTTTCTTGGATACCACTTCCTTTTAGTTGGCTGATTTTTGTATTGCCACTTCACACAGTCCCTAATATGGAGACTGTTTATTGTACAACATTTATATGGAAAGACACTAAGCATGTGAAAAGCTACAATAAATAGACTTATTTGTGTGAAGCAACACAAATGAACAAACACACTCATTTCCAAAGTGGTTGTGTTTCTATAACTTAGCAAGAGTCGTAACAGATTTAAAATGGTTGTGTCTGTATGTTCTCATGGCCCTGACATGGGTGGTGGGAAAAAGGTATATCCTACTGGGGTCTGGAGGGACCTGTCCCAGACTGCAGTCCATATTACCATGAGGAAAAAATTGAGGGTAAACTGTACATCATGCCTGAGAATGTTTATAGAAACTTATTACCGAGAAGGTGGGGCATCGAGTGTGACTATGCCAGACGCCTAAAGAGTGAGCTCTGACCTTCATTCCCTTGCCAGCCGCTTTTTTAAGGCTCTGCAGCAGTGATCTCAAAAATAAATGATATGAAAGACCAAGGGAAGCAGAGACAAGCCTCTAAATTTTGTTCCCCCTTCAGTAAAAGCCTTTTTCCACCTGGAGAACCCAAAAGTGGTGCTAGCTCAGAGAAGACAAAATCCACCAAGATGGCCATCACAAACGATGAGGCTGCTGTAGGAGACAACTTACAGGTACTGGACGCAGAAATCAAACAAAATAGACTAATTGGAAGACAAAATAGCGAACAGAATTGAAATCCTCCTTAAGCCCATGTCAGAGCAGTTAAAAGAAATTAAAGACTCTCTGAATCAAGTATCCCAAACCTCCTAGTCAGCTGTGGAGTTAGGCTTAATACTCCAGGAGGAAACACGCAGTTTGCAAGCTGGAGAAATATGGCTAAAGAACAGACTCATTGATATGGAAAATAAATTGAAATTTAATAACCTAAAATTCAGAGGTTTTGAAGAATCAGAGGAGGATTCAATAGATCTGGCAGCCTTTCTGGCAGGGTAGTTGGCACAGGAATTAAAACTTGAAGATGGCATTGCACCAGCCATTGAGAGCGTTTACAGACTGGGCCCTGTATGTAACTCTAAATCCAAATTCAACAGAGATATAATAATCAAATTATTGGACAGTTGTACCAAAGAGAAGGTCCTTCCAGAGGCAAGAAAAAGAGGCTTCTTCACATATAGAGAAAAGAAAATTCAAGTCTACCGAGACCTCTCTAGTGAAACTCTTCTTCAGTGCAAAGAACTTAAAAACCTATAACATCCAAGTTAAATGCTTCAAACATCAGGTATTGATGGATTGCATTGACGAGAACCCAAGTTTATAATCAGATTTATCATCAAGCCAATGATCTAGAAATAGACAATCAACTTCTTCAAGAATTAAACTTGGACCTTCAGTCTGAAAAAATTCAGAAACCAACTCCTGAGAAAAGACTCATCATTTCCAACCTTGTGGAGTAGAATTCCTGTGAAGTGAAACTCTTGACAGAGATAAAATCCTCAGAATTATTCAAATTGAATAGATTTAATTTATTTAATAATATATAGTGTTTAATAATATATAGTATATAGTATATACATGTTTATCTCATGTTTTATACATGTTTATTTCAGTCTTGGCTAATAACCTACTTATAAGAATTACTTGGTCGGTGTGGGGAGAGGGGGAGACTGACCTCTTTTGTTAGCCCTTAAAGAAGTAGGGTCCTCCAGATTGTGGGGGCATTGTACTTTAATACTTACTGACCACTTTGGTCGGTATTTCTGTAGAAGTTCCTCTTAGTGAGGAGATAGAAAGTTATTTTATTAAGGGGTGGGTGGAGGGTTTTTTGGAGGGGTAAGAGTAATGCTTGTTAAAATGAGTAATTTATATTCTGGAAAGAATTAACGTCTACTAAATATACTGGCAACAAATGTAAGGCCATGGAATGTATTATGAAAACATATTTTTGGTCCACAAAATTTATAGAAACTATGGGCAATTTTTTTTAATGCCTGCATCACCAAAAATAGCATGGTGGTTCTTTTTGTTTGGGTTTGTTAACCACTTCTGTATGCACAAGACTGCAATTACAATGATTCAAAATGTGAATTCACACCACAAAATATTATCTGTTAATTGCAGAGAATTAAATAATAAAATTAAAGGCAAAAGAATGTTTGCTCTAACCAAATTAAGACCATCAATTCCATTTCTATAAGAAACGCATTTTAAAAAAATAGCATTCCCTAATTTTTATTTCAAAGTGGTATGAACAACAATATCAAGCCTCCAACTCTTCTATGTCATGGGAAGTAGCAATCTTAATATCAAAACATACCCAATTTTTCTTGACTGCCTCTTTAAAGGATAACAAAGGGAGATTTTTGTTTCTGAAAGGCAAGTTAGATCACGAACCTGTTACTTTGCTTTCTTTATATGCACCAAATCAAGGCCAATCAGACTTTATTGAGGAAACTCTTATTCAGCTGTATAATTTTCTGAGGGAGAATTAATCATTGGAAGTGATTTTAATTTTATTATGAATTCTGAGTTAGACAAATCCTTAAGACGACAGTGGCACCACCAAAAAAGAAATAGAGCCTGTGAACTAGCAAATTTGATGAATAAATTTGATCTGCATGATATCTGGTATCTTCATCATCCTGGGGCAAGAGATTACACATACTATTCACCCACTCATAAAATACATACAAGAATCGATTATATATTTTTATCCTCTAAATTAATTAATCAGGCCTTTTCTTCCCAAATTGGAGACAAATTTTGGACAGATCATGCTTGGACTGAATGTATTTTATTAAATAAGGTTCCCAACATGAAACAATCAAATTGAAAATTAAACAAATCAGTTTTATTAAATAAAACAATTTTCTCAGAACTCTCTTTGGAAATAAAACAATATTTTGATCTCAGTTCACAGTGTGGAGTTTCCCAGATGTTTGTGTGGGATGCAATAAAAGCGGTTATTAGAGGAAAGATTATTTCAATTGCTGCCAATAATAAAAAACGAAGAAATAAAATTAGAGAGGAAATTATAGCTAGAATTCAAAAATTGGGAGCTGAACATAAAATTAAATGTAGCAAATATGTAAGCAACTCTTAGCTGAAAGAAAGTGTTAGAAAATTTATAAACCTTCCAAATACAAATGTCAAGCCCAGCCACGCCCACCTCACTGCCCCGTTGTTCCTCCGTGCTGCCTTCCACCCCGGGATGGGGTTGGGCTTTCTCCCTCAGCCTCAGAGTTGTGGTGGGGAGGGTGTTATTTCACCCTCTTCCTCCTACCAGGTTACACGTACTCTCTTTCCCTCTCTCTCGCACTCTAGCAATGCCAACCAACCTCTCCTCCCTGGCCTCACGGGGAGGAAACCCTTTATCCCCCTCCCGGTTCTCTTCTCCCTTTCCCAATCACCCTCTGTCTCTGGCTTGTCTGTCTCCCTTCCCCCTGCTGCTCCCTGCATGATGGGCTTTCTGGCCTGCCACTCCCCTCTGGTTGGCTTTTTACTCTGGAACGAGCCTGCCCCCTGAGTTGGGCTCGGCATGCTGAGATTACGGCCACCACCCTTCACCCTCGCCCCCGCTCCCTGATGATGGCCAGGTTTCGCTCTGCCTGTCCCTGCCACTGCTGTATGCTGGGGTGTTCCTTCTCTCAGCCTCTGCCCAGCTTCTGTTGCTATTTGGGTAGGCAGGGAAGGCTCTTCATGCGTTGGTCTCTTCATCCCACTCCTCCTCCGTGGCTCCTGCTGAGCTCCGACCTCTGCTGGCTGTCTCTGCCCAAGTAAGGGGTTCAGCTGTATTGGGGAGGGGTGGGCCAGGGCTGAGTCTGGCAGAGAGAGCAGAGCCAGACAACAAAAATACCTCCGCTATACTAAACAAAAATGTTGGCACAGATCTAAATCATTGAAATTTTTAGCTTTGAAGTTTTTAAAAAAGTAATCTAGCTCTGTCAAATCTATTAAAGCTAGGCAGAGCAACTTCAAACCAATTTTTAAAATATAGCCAATATATTTGCTTAATTTTATAAAAATATATATAGATCAGACAATCCAGATAAATCTGAAATTCAAAATTATATAACATCACAGAACTTTAAAATAAAAATTTCACAAGAACAACTCAGGAAGTCAAAAACATTATAAAATCATTAAAACTTAACACATAACCAGGTAGAGATGGTTATTCAGCAGAATTTTATAAGAAATTCCTGGATTTGCTGTTTGTTCTGCTGACAGCTATATCTAACTCTGTTCTATCAGAAGGCAAAATTCCTCCCTTATGGTTGGAGGTGGAAATAATTGTAATACCAAAGAAAGATAGAGATATCACTGTTCCTGGTTCATACCATTCCATTGATCTCCTATATCATGATTAAAAAATTTTCTCATCTGTGGTGGATGTTCAAGGAGGCACAGAGATATTGGATAAAGATACATGAAGAGATGCAGAAGATTCTCAAGCTCAGGTTTGAGCCAAACTCGAAATAAAAGAACAGGGAGATGATTTCTGGTATACGGTGACAGCCGTGAGAGTACTATATGCAGCAAAATGGAAAACAGATTAGTGCTCTGACATGTCTGAATGGACAGACAAGATGTTTGAATATCCATCAATGGCTAAATTAACTTCCTATGCGTACAATAGACCAATATTGGAATTCTGGAAAAAATGGAAAGATTTCTTGGATTATTTAGGTTAAAACTAAAATAGATTAAGGTAATTATGGAGATAAAATACAGAAGAGATTGGCATTAAAGTCTGGGTATAAGCAACTATGGAGAGGGGAAGAGAGAGATTATATAATTTAGTTGTGCTGTTACATACTTTAAATACATTTTTTGTTTGTTATAAGTTTCTATGTGCTTTCTATTGTTATTCATATCTTTTCTTTTTAAATAAAACCTGTACTAAAAAAAATTCTCAGCCATACTGGCTAAAAGACTAGCCAGCTGGATCAGACGGGCTTTATGCCATTAAGAAATCTGTCTGATAACATTAGAAAATCTTTAAATATTTAAATTTAATTAATTTTTGCAATGCTAGCAAATCCTATTGGCATTCGATACAGAGAAAGCCTCTGATAAGTTAGAGATATCCTGTTTGTTACCTCTACTACAAAACATGAGCTTTGGGGATTATTTGTTAAATACAATTAAAGTCTTATATGCATCTCTGCAAACAAGAGTCAAAATCGATGGAGTTACTTCAACAGATTTTCAGCCAACCAGAGGCACAAGACAGTGATGTCCTCTATCCCTAATATTATTTGCAGTAGTAATATAACCATTAGCCTCTCTTATTAGAAAACACTCTCAAATTAAAGATATAACTTTAAAAGATCATAAAGACAAACGTAGCTTATTTGCTGATGATTTTGTTTTATATATCACCAATCCCAAAAACTCATTACCAAACTTAGAATTGTTATTACTTGAATTTAGTAAAATTTCAGGACTATCAGTCAACCACTTCAAGACAGAGCTATATTCTATCAACCTATCATGAGGCTATTAATTTTATTAAAGAAATATTTTCTTATAAGTGGATTACAAACAGTTGGAATTATTTAGAAATTAAAATCACTATAAAGCTCAAAGATCTTTTGAAAAACAACCACTCAGAACTCCAACACAGTATGGCCCAGACATTATGCAGTTGGAGAAGCTTAAACTTCTGGATGGAAAAAATTAACTTAGTAAAATCTTTGATTTCCCCCAAATTTTTATTTTATTTTTGGGTTATCCCTATCTTGTTCCTGCCCAAATTGGCAGAATTTATTTAATAATTTTATATGGAATAGAAAGAAACCCAGAATAAATTTTTAAGTTATGTGTTGCTTAAATGCACAAATAGGACTGGGCCTCCCAGATGTTAAACTTTATTATGAAGCCTCTCAACTTTCTTAGTTACATATTATGTTAAACAACACAAATCAAGCAGATTAGTTAGATATAGAAAGCTCTTATACATATCCTAAATCCCTTCAAGAAACTATATGGAATAAACAGTTGGAACGTTTCCCAAATGTTCAAAGTAATCCATTCTTAATTAATACTTTACAAATATGAGACAAGACATAAGTTAGCACTACATATATCTCCATTATCTTATTTTGTAGGCCTAAATTGGTTTAAACCTGCTGAACATCAGGATTAGAGATTGGCATGAACTGGGAAAATTGTAGTTTGTGGCAGTTTATCATTTGTCACGTTCCATGAACCACAAACCGGCACAAAATTGCCCAGTTGGTGAACCAATTTGTTTGGTTTGTGGTTTGTCACTTCTGGGGGCTGTAGAATGGCCCTCTTGACAGAGATGCCAAACTTAACAGGGAGCCTTCAGCAAGCTCTCCTGCAGCCACCCTCCAAGTTTGACAAAGATTGGAATTCGGATGTCTGAGTTATAGACCCCCAAAGCAGGTGCCACCAGGCAAGTTATACTCCTTCTGCTCTCATAGAGCAGAATGAGAGCTCTCTGGTTGGCAGCCGGAACTGCCTATCAAGCTTTAGAGGGCTGACACTGGTGTTCCCAGGGTTGCAGAAAGTATGCAGAAGTCCATCCCCCCCCCCCCCGGTTGCATAGGGAATTTATTGATCAGTGACAGGCTGTCTGCAGTGATGAACCAAAAAATGAACCAAACAAACCACTCTAAAAATCATAGTGGTTCATCATGGTTCGTCAAAAATGCCCTCCGACAAACCGCTGGTTCACGAATTAAAAAAACCCGGCCTGGTTCATGACGAACTTTGGTTCGTATTTTGGTTCGTGTCCATCTCTAATCAGGACTCTTTTAGACTCTGGAGAGGCAATAACTTGACCCGTTTAATTGATATAACTAAGAATGGATATCTTTTATCAAAGCAACTATTAGAGGCTAAGATTGGTAAACAGCTATTATGTTATCAATATTTCTAAGTTAATCGCTTAGTGAATCACCCAGATGTTAAAAATGCGCTTTCATGCAAAACCAATAGATTTCGAGAACATTTTTTTAAAATTCCAATACCAACTGTAATGGTGCTGTCTCCAAAATTATATAAAATCTTAATTTCTATTGAAAATCCTAATATTTTGTGTATATGAGGGCATGGAGTTTATTTAAAAAAAAGAATTTTATTAAAGAAAGGAAATTAAAGTAAGTGCGTAATATAAAAGTTATACAGATTCTAAATTAGACACTAAATTAAGTTATACAGTCTTATACAACCAATAAGCATATAAACAATAGTTGTAATAGCTTTGAGAGTAAAACAAGCAATACATTTAAGTTTCCTTAGCCTGATAAAAAAAACATTTCATATTTGTTTTCCCTAAGCCTAAATACGTAACATTTCTCCTTCTCTCCCTCCCTCCCTTGTGTCAATTAGTTTAGCCTAAGTAATCAAAGCAATCTTTCCATTTTCCCCAGAACTCGGTTATTGGTCTGTTTTGTAAGTAGATAGTTAATTTAGCCATTGAAGCATATTCGTAAATCTTATCTCTCCACTCTGGGAGACCAGGACAGGCATCGTTTTTCCATTTTCTTGCAAATTGTACTCTTGCTGCCGTCACCATATAATGGAAGAGGTCTCCTTGTTCTTTTCTCACATTAGTTGGTAAAATATTTAGAAGCATACTTTTCACATTTAATTCAAATCTGAGTTTGAGGATCTTTTGCATCTCTTTGTGTATTTTTATCCAGTATTTTTGTGATTCCTTACAAGCCCTCCACATATGGTAAAAGGTTGCATCCATATTCTGACATTACCAACAAGAGAGCATGGAGTTTAGACTACAACCCAGACATATCTAAATCACAATGGTTAAAAATCTGAAATTCACAGACATTCAAAACAAGGTCAATAAACATATTAGAACACAATCCACTAAAATATTAAATAGATGGTATCTAACACCTTCCAAAATTCACCATATAAACAATTCAGTATCTTCAAAACGTTGGATACTCTGGAGAGTCAGACTCATTTATACATTGTTGGTGACAGTGTAAGTCTATAAAGCAGTTCTGGTGAGTTAAAGTAGTATCCCAAGTTGAACATATTACTGATTATAATATTCCCATGAACCTGGAAACAATCTTATTAAATCTATGGCCTGAATATGATTTACCAAAAGGGACAAGTAATATAATAGCTGTATTATTAGCCACAGCCAAAGCAACTCTAGCCACTGTTTGGAAGAGTCCCAACTACGGCCGGCATGCCCATTGAGGCCAGGTAGACGGTTGCCTCAGGGTGCGGGGCGCCGGAGGGGGTGCCGGAGGAGGCGCTGGGGGTGAGAGCACGTGCCACGGAGCTGCAGCCTCCCAGCCCTCCCACCCCGTGCTGCCGCCACCACCAACACATGTCCCTGGCTGGGCGCAGCAGCTGTGGGGAGGCTTCTGGGGCGGCGAAGGGCAACCGAGTGGGAGAGCTGGGAGGCCACCCGCGCGCCGTCCCAGCTGCCCACCGCAGCAATTGGGCCACCTCGTGCATACGCTCGTGTGCACACATGTCGTCATCACACAGGCTGGTGTGTGTGCGTGCGCGTACCCAGCCAGCCAGCCACAGGGGCCAGAAACCCTGGCGCCGCTCCTGGTCCCAACCTCCAACAATGAAAATGTGGCACAGTAAGATTTGGGATCATTATCTTATGGAAAAGATTACAGACCAACTTATGCTATAAGAATCACCTCCAGTCAAGCTTTTTGGAAGACTGGCTGCCAGTTATAATGACTAATCTAAATATAAAAGCCAACAAATTATTTCAGTTCAATCCATTTGTTGTATAAATGGTTATTTAATTAAACTTATTAGCATTGTTATAAGTAAGAGGTTCCTAGTATAATTTTTCAATTCAAATCTATGTTGTTACTTTATGATATTATAATATGGGACAGTTCAAGTTCTTTCCTTAATCAAGTTTATGTTTTTGGTTATTGTTGATATTGTTCTGTATTGTTAATTAAAAAAAATAAAAGTAAAACATTTTTAATTTAAAAAAAAAAAAACTTATTTCCTTATATCTGTTGTCCAGATCTTATGAGATTTGCTGGAGGTAATCAGAAGCAATGTTAGAACAGCAATCTCAAGCAACATGTTCAACTGCGGGTCCTCCTGGGTCTATCGCATCAAGAACTACCAGTAGTTGCAGAGTTCCTTTTGCATAAACAAGAGGGAGAAACACCTGGTGGGAAGAGCAAAGCAAGGATAGTGGGACAAGTGCTGTTGGTTCTTCTGGTAGAATTCGCAGCCTTAAAATACGTGTGTCTAATTCATTTACAAACAAACATGTTCCATGCTGCCATATCTGGTGGTGGTTATAAATACAAACCAGGCAGTCAGAAACATAAGAATGTAAAAGAAAGGGAACAAAAAAAGAAGCTACAGGAAACCAGTCTATCCTCCTGTTTTTCAAATCAAGCAAGGCCTTTTTGCAGTCAGGCAACAATACAGTAACTAGAAAAACAGAACTACAAAATCAAGATGAAAATGATCTCTGGCATAATTTTCAGTGAAGTATGCATAGCCCTAGGGATTCATTGCACACTGCTGGGACCATGGAAGAAGCTGAAAGAAATTCCAGCAAGATGGCACTCATCAAAAACTGCAGGTGTTCAACAATGGGGCAAGAATGGTCAAGCCACCTAGCCATCTTAAGTGTGAACTTGCAAGAGAAATTGACTGGGGTGGGCGTGTAGTTCATGATTTTGCAATGATAACGGCCAGAAAAATAAAGCTTTGAGTTAATTAGCCTAATCTTTGCAGCCATATGGTTAATTAGAATTTTTTAAAGGCATTAACAGGATAATCCCTTTTTAGTGACCAAAATTTTATAAAATAATTGTCAGACTTGTAAGGGCTCTCAGGCTTGTTGTTATTATTAAACAAAAGTTGCAAAACCAGGCATTTTTCAGCTATGTAGAATATGTAACAGTAATTTCATAACTAACTTTTTTCATGACTCATGAGATTGTATGTATGGGTTGAGGAATTGGTGATACTAGTGTGGGTGGGTGGGGTTTTTTTTACAAATTTGAACTGAGTCTGGAAAAGTTATGCTTGGGCCCTCTATGCTGTTTTATTTATTTTGTAGGAAAGACTTTATGTATGAGAACTATGAAAATTGGTACTGAATGCAGAATAGTATAATATTTGTTTAATGTTTCTGAGGGCTCAAAGTACTTCATTGGTATACTTTTATGAACCATGATAACAGTAGTGTGACATAGGTTAATTGGGGAAATTTAGTTAAGCAATATCAAGTTGGCTACATGTTAGGTTCTTCATACAATCATGATTGCTTTGAATCTTTAATGTAAGGGGATATCCCTTCTTCATCTTTGGCAATCCCAAAGGCCTGGCCTCACGGTGCCTAACTTAATTTACAGAAATGTAAATACACAAAGGATAAGTATCGGATCTAGTGTGATAATGCAAGAAGTGACTATTGGTCATCATTTTGCTAGAGTGTCAGATAATGCTTTTGAAAAAAATATTACAGGGGAAGTTCCAGTGAAGTGGTTTTGTTTGTAATACAGTTGTTATCCAAATGTGTACATACCCACAAGAAAACTATACAGGTGTATCGAACACATGCACCCTTGTAACTGCTGTAGTGATGCCTGAGCAAAAGAAATTGTTTCCACCATTGTCAGCTGTCACTGAGCTCAGATGTCACAAAATAAGTCAGTGCTTCTATCAAAAATTATTTGTTTTCTGACTCAAGCTGAAACTGCTGAATCAGTTGAGAATTGCCATTGCATCTATCCCCCAGTTCTCAATCTAATTATAGGAAGAAAGTAACATTGATTTTTTCCTGATTTTTTTTGATAAGTGCAAAAGATAAATACAACTAAAGTTATGTGAGAGAAAACAATACCAATATACATGTAAAATAAATATAATGTATCAATGTGTTATTCAGCCCAGGAGAACCCTAATGTGTCTACAACACAAAACACAATTAGATGAAGATGTCTTCATTTTCTTTTAATTTGAATCCCATTTCCAGTCAGTTGCTTTATATCTGCCCACCTTCTTCCATAATTCAAGAAAGTTTTTAGTTAATTTCAACAGTTGCTTTCTGTTGTTTACAGTCTTTTGTCATAATAATTTCAGTTAATTTTGGAAATTTGGTAATTTGCCAAATCATGTTACTCTGTATTTTAAAAGGTAGACTTTCAACATTGCACCAGTTTTGGGCAACAGTAATTTTTTGTACCTGACACAGTAAACCTGTCTCTATATTACATTACAATGTTTGTGAATAACATAATCATTAACGGAACCCAATTGAATGACTTTAGGATCTGTTGGTAGCAAGGTACACGTGTATGTGTGGTCAAGTTGCTTCCAACTTCTGGTGACTCAGTGTATTAATGACCTCCATGTCCTGTCATTGACAGCCTTGCTAAGGTCTGGTAAACTGAAGGCTGTGGCTTCTTTTATTGAGTCAATCCATCTGTTGGTTCTTCCTCTTTTTCTACTGCCTTCAACTTTTCCTAGCATTATTGCTTTTTTCCAATGATACTTGTCTTCTCATGATGTGACAAAAGTACAATAGTCTCAATTTAGTCATTTTAGCTGTGGGGGAGAATTCAGGCTTGATTTAATCTAGAACCCACTTTATTTGTCTTTTTGGTGATTTGTGGTATCTGTAAAACTCTCTTCCAACACCAAATTTCAAATAAATCAGTTTTCTTCCTGTCAGTTTTCTTTATTGTCCAGCTTTAACATCCATACATAGTAATGGAGAACACCAGAGTATGAATTATTTTTATTTATTTATTAGTTCAATTTTTAGCCTGCCCTCCGTGCGAAGGGGCTCAGGGTGGGATATAATAAAATGCTCAATATGCATTTAATATATATATATATATATATATATATATATATATATATATATATATATATATATATATATATAAATAGATTTAAAATCCAAAGAACATAAATACATAAAACAGCATATAAGATGGCAGCCCCCTCCAATTTCCCCAATCATAGTGTAAAAACTAAATGGAGTGGTTGGGGGCCATAGTTTAATAATAGTCTGACTGCTCTTATAGGGGGCAGATGACTTTGTTGCCCCCCTGGCAGGAGACCGGTAGGGAGGCTCTTAAACCAGTCAGCTCAGTTATCTTGATCTATGTCTCCAGAAATGCTTTCTTATACTTTAAGGATCTTTTATAGTTCCTTTATAGCTGCCATTCCAAGTTTCAATCTCCTTCTAATTTCTTGGTTGCAGTTTTCCTTTTGGTTGAAACAT
Source organism: Eublepharis macularius (assembly GCF_028583425.1). Classification (NCBI taxonomy): domain Eukaryota; kingdom Metazoa; phylum Chordata; class Lepidosauria; order Squamata; family Eublepharidae; genus Eublepharis; species Eublepharis macularius. Next base: position 77,088,153 of record NC_072790.1, on the reverse strand, counting down.
GGCACCTACCATTCTTTTATTTGTGCTGTAATTTTCCTTCAGGAATTTTGAACGATAGGGCATTTCTGCGATGCACGTAAGGAATTTGCTGAGACTTATACATATTTCCAATCATTTATAAAAATTACTCCCATCCGTTTTATTTATTATTAGTTAAATATAACTATAAAAATTTATAGAGATTGTCCCACATATTTATACGAATCACCTTAGATGATCTTGAATTAAATATTTTATTCCCACTCAGAATCAGTATTCAGGACTTCCCATGTATAAATTTAAATCTAACTTTGGCGGTGTTCTGTATTTCCAGCAGAAATTGGTATTTTGCTAAAAGACCTCTTACCACTTTTGATTTAAGAATTAATCCTTCAGATTTTCTTGGTGTGATTCTCAGTCATTGTTCCCTTATGTTTGAATTCATAATCCTCATAGCTGAAAATGAAGTGCTGTTCTGCATTTTGTTCTGTATTAGTTCTGGAATGCTACGCTGTCCAAAGAGTTCCATTGATTGTAGTGGATCTTGCTTCTAAGCTGGTATTATTAGATTTCATACTAACAGTACAATTTTATCGAGTTATTCCAGTTCATTAATTTGAGTGAGTTTATTCTGGAGTAACTCTGTATAGAACTGCTTAGTTAACCTAAACACACTTACCAGGAAATAAGCCCTAGTAACCTTCACAGGTTTACAAGTAAAGCTATAAAATTATTTAGTTCATTCCTTAAGTCCTGAGCTGCAGCTCTCTGAAAGCATAATTTTGGGTACTTCATATTCTCTTAACAGCCGTGAAGATACATTGGAAAATGAAACCCACGAGGAAAATGGCTATATAACTTCCAAGTAAGTCTGGAAAGGACTTGAATTCTGAACAATGTTATCAAAATTAGGAAGGAAATGTAGATAACCTTGAAGATTTAACTTACGTGTGCTGAAATTAAAATGACTTCATAATTAAATGAAAGTGTTCCATGATAGTTAAAGGCAATGAACCAAGGAGTTTCTTAATTATAAAAGTCCTTATACTTGCTGAAGTAACTCAAATTTCAAAGCAATTCATTAGCCTCTCAAATGAACAGCACTTCTTTCGTCTGATGAAATTACTTTGCAAATTGGCAGGGTACCAAGAGGATGAAACTTGGCAGAGAAGTACTTGATTTTATATGGAGAAATAAGGTTCCTAATATATAAAACCTTTAAAAATGTACCAGAGTTAAAAGGCCTCTTGTAGAATCCCTTTCAGGAATTATTTGAGCATTTGCACCAGCAGATCTTATGCAATGGAACAATAACGTAACAGCTGGTTATGTTTTGTGATACACTGGTGTTCAACAGTTTTCTTCCAAGGACTCCTTTTGATTACATACGGTATTGTGCTTTTCTCGAGCTTAAAAGTATATTGATCTCACTGGAGTTTCTTTTTCTCTTTAGAATAAACTTACAAGGACATTTGAGCTTGAACTGAAAACTTCTGCAGCTTGCCCATCCTTTATCAGTACTTCATCAAAAAAGCACCAAGACTGTAATAGTCAAGCCACATATTCTGGAATAATTGCAGATAATTCAGTGGGACTTTAGTAAATCTGTTTGAGATTAATAGTGTAATCCTAAACAGAGTTACTCCCACCTAAACCCAATGGTCTTAGATTGGAGTAACTCTGTTTAGGATTACACTATAATGATGATAACATTCAATTTATATACCGCCCTTCAGGACAACTTAACACCCATTCAGAGAAGTTTATAAAGTATGTTATTATTATCCCCACAACAATCACCCTGTGAGGTGGGTGGGGCTGAGAGAGCTCCGGAGAGCTGTAACTGACCCAAGGTCACCCAGCTGGCTTCAAGCAGAGCAGTGGGGAATCAAACCCGGTTCTCCAGATTAGAGTCCCATTGCTCTTAACCACTACACCAAACTGGCTATAAATGTGTCCTGCTTTGTAGCCAGAAAGTGTGAGAAGTTATAAAAGTGACTTCTGCTGCAGTTGTATACAGTAAAACTAGGTTGACAGTTGGCATGGAAAGGTGCATGCCCATGGGGATTAATAGGTTTGTAAAAGTTAATGGGGATGAGAAACTGAAACCTCTTCTGAGAATTACTTTTCTGTGACACTCTAGAGGTAGCTAGGTCAATGACCGACGCATACGAAAGACACATTATGTATTCTTTAAAATGTACCCAAAACTGTTTACTTTACTTTAGATAGTGTTATAAATTCTGATTTCAGCATTGTAACATATGGGGTATATATATAGTTGATTGATCAATGAAAAATACATATTTTTATGTACATGCTTTGGCAAACGTACGTTTTCTTTGTGTCAGGATGGTAATACATGATAAACACATCACGTGCAGAACAGTTTTCATGCAGTATTTTATAAGATTCACAGGGGGACTGTCCACTAATTTAGATGGCTTTTTAAAAAAGATAAAGCAAATTTAGGGAGTTTAACTTCAGCAACAACTATATAGACCTTGATATAGGGCAGGGTTTTGGCTCGGGGGCCACTTTGTGGGAGCGGAGGTTAGCGGAGGGCCGCACCTTTTAAAATGATTGCATTCATTAGTTAACTTTGCATTTCAGAAAAGGCATAAATTGTATCATAAAAATCAATAAATATAAATTAAATAAAATAGTGGCAGTTTTATTCAATTTATTTATTGTGCTAATTTCATATCATCTATAGCTGCAAGTACATTTAATTTTAGAATCAGTTTAATGAGACAAATGTACCCTATCACACTTTTCTACTGTCTTGGCGGGCCACAAAAAACTCTGTAGCGGGCCGCATGTGGCCCGCGGGCCACAATTTGCCCACCCCTGATATAGGGCTTTCTCACATGCTCAGCTTATTTCTGATTTTCTCAGCAGTTGATCCCCAAGCATTTAAATCGGTTTGAGTACAGTTCTTCCACACATCTGCCCTCGCCTCCCTTTGCATTTTTACAGTCATTAAAACAGTTTACTTTCTTCCTCACATGCCTTAAATAATCAGGATTTTCAAGTGATGGTACTGTTGTCATTGGTGGCATCATTGGTGATGTCACAGCACTTCCCTTTAAATTTTTTTTGTGCAAGCTATATTGATATAAGGGATGAATTAAAAAAAACAGAAAATGAACACTGCCAGTCTTTGCATGGGAAAGCATAAAAGGAGAGTAGCTCTACCACCCATACCTAAACCAGTGAGTTCCATCTGGGCTGGCCCACAGCGATGAGCTTTTCAAACCATACTTTTTTTCTAGCACCAGAAGCGGCCATGCACCATCCCCTTGGCCGTTAGGGCTTTTTGATTTTTTTTAATCATCAATTGCATATCCATATATTTTAACCTACTGTTATAATAATAAGTGCAGCAGGTTGTCTGAATTCCCAGCTTCCATTTTTAAAAAAGAAAATCCCTTGCAGAGATATAAAGATAAAGACATAATCTTCGCAATGGAATGGGCTAGGGAATTCAGAGAACCTGCTGAACCTGTTATTAGTGTAGGTTGATATATCAATATGAAATTGGTGATTTAATAAAGATCAAAAACAAAACCGGGGGGGGGGGGAGAGGAATTACTATTATTCTAATTATTGCTACTAGAAAGTCTAGTCCTAACATCTTCACAATTGTGAAAAAAGGATTGTAGTATGCAAATGAATATGAGCGTGACGATGGTTGTCATCACTACAAGAAAAATCTAACCTTTACCCTAACATAAACTCCCATTTGTCAGAATTTCATTATCCCTTTGAAAAGCTCTGTTTAATTGAATATTGGAGCCAGTAGGTAGGCAGCTGATTCAGAAATAAATTGAACCACCAATGCTGAAGGGTATAAAGTTAGCATAGAAACAAACAAGGACAGGAACTTTCTGCACGTACTATTTTTGTGCCATACAATAAAACATATTCTGATGGGAAATAATTGTAAGTTTTATACTTTACTAAGGATTGTGAACAGGCTGGCCAATAACATCATTGCAGGAAATACTAGACACCACAGTGACATTTCTAGGCATCATGGGGACCTGGCATCTGGGATTTGTTGAGCTATTAGCCATTACAACTAAATTAACTCAATATTGGAAGGGGAGATTACAATTGCCTTCATATTCTGCTTGTTGTGAGCTTTCCACATCTTGTTATCCATTGTTAGCGTACTGGATACTCTTTATATTTACCTGATGAACAAAACCTATTCAAATATTAAGCTAAAACATGTTTACTGTAATGTTGTTTAAAAACCAGAGTTTCCCTGATGGTAACTTAGGTTTTATGAATACTAGTTTATACTTTCTTCAGCTATAGCTCTATTTATTAATTTTTCAGATACTGCATATTTGGATTCTTTTGTTCAAATTATTTGATGTACTACCTCAACCACTTCCTATTATTGCCTTTGAGCAGAACCTCACTGTATGTTATGAAGCACTCCTAAATAGGGGTGTGCAAGAAAAAAATATTTTTGGTTTTCCCAGTTTGGAATTTCTGAAGTGAGAGAAAAGTCACTTCATAAGTTACTTATTGACCAGCTTCAGTATGTTCCGTAAAGATTCGGAGAACACTGAAAAGCTTTTAAACTTCCAGCCTCGCTGCTTATTTCACCCGATGGGAGGAGGAGGAAGGGGTTCCCTCCTTGCAAGTGCCTAGAGAAGTTTATTTAAACCTACCCCTGCTCACTTGGCCCGCTGCTGGAACAGCCAGGGAATCCCCTGACACATTCTGCAGTGGGTGAAGGGAAGTGGCAGGGAGATAGGCTTAAGCCTGCAGCCCTGCTGCTGGGTGCTCAGTTGGCCAGCTGCTGGAAGGCCAGAGAATTCCCCGACCCCTTCCACATCAAGCAAAGGAAGCGACGGGACTGTAGGCTTAAGCCTGCAGCCCTGCTGCCAACGCTCACTTGGCCCGCTGCGCAAGGGGCCAGGGAATCCCCCGGCCCCTTCCGCAGAGGGCGAAGGGAAGCAGCGGGGCTGTAGGCTTAAGCCTGCAGCCCTGCTGCCAACGCTCACTTGGCCCGCTGCGCAAGGGGCCAGGGAATCCCCCGGCCCCTTCCGCAGAGGGCGAAGGGAAGCAGCGGGGCTGTAGGCTTAAGCCTGCAGCCCTGCTGCCAACGCTCACTTGGCCCGCTGCGCAAGGGGCCAGGGAATCCCCCGGCCCCTTCCGCAGAGGGCGAAGGGAAGCAGCGGGGCTGTAGGCTTAAGCCTGCAGCCCTGCTGCCAACGCTCACTTGGCCCGCTGCGCAAGGGGCCAGGGAATCCCCTGGCCCCTTCTGCAGCAGGCGAAGGGAAGCAATGGGGCTGCAGGCTTCAGCCTGAAAAGTGCTGTGCCCAAAGCTTCCCAAAGCAATATAAATTGCTTCGAGAAGCTTTGCTTCGGGATTTCTGAATCAGCCCAGCAATGCTGGGGGCACTTCAGAAATCCTGAAACCTTCTGAATTGGGCCCGATTCAGGTGTTTTACCCGAAGCACACACCCCTACTCCTAAAGCAGAAAATTTTTTCAGTAACTTTCAATTACAAATCATAGTCCAAGAACTAGATATCTGCCTGCTGACTCAGTGAGAAGTCTGACTCTCACAGAGTCTTAGTTTAGATTACATAGAGAAATTCTAAGCTACTATATGTTGTCAACTACAACAACTATCATATGTTTTTAGAATACTTTTATTGATTATAAAGTGCAAACTTAAATTACAATCATGTTTTTCCTTTCTGAATTCAGAGAGAATTATGGATTCTGAATGACAGCTACTGATTGCCAAAGTAAAACCTATCATTGCATGTGTAATGAAGGATAAGAAGCCAACAGTGACTGTGAATTCTACTCTAGCAAAATGAAAATCCTTGAGGCAAGGTCTTCAACTCAGTGATTTAAAAATGGAGGAGGGAGGAAGGAGTCTGGATTCTGGACATAACCAAAAATCAGAAAGTGATAAAAGCAGTAATTCCTACTATTCGTATGATGATGATTCTTCTTGTAGCTCTGACTGTTCAGCAACAGGAAGCGCTCAGTCTACAAACACTGAAGGAAAAAATCATAAAGCACAGAATCTGAAGACCTTTGCACATTACCAAGGTAACAACAATAACAACAACATTCAGTTTATATACCACCCTTCAGGACAACTTAATGCCCACTCAGAGCAGTTTACAAAGTATGTTATTATTATCCCCCCAAAAAACACCCTGTGAGGTAAACTGCTGATACTTTCCAAAGTATCACAAAGTGTCTTCAGGAACTTTTCTTCTTTGCTTTCCATCCATATCAGCTTAATTCATGCTTTGCTTTTTAATCTGTTTCCTTCTCTTTCTTTGTCTGGCTACTAAAGCTACAACATTTTATCATTTCCTAGCCCATGTCCATCAATCATTCAGGAATGGCAGGAAGAAATGTGGAGCTTCTGAGATGTCTGATGCATGCTGTTGCCTTAAGAACACTGGAATGCTACCACAAAATTTAAAATCCACTGAGATCCTGTGCAGTTCTTAGGGATCCAGATGTTACTATTTATTAATATTATTTTTATGATAATTTAAGTAAAATGGTAATAGAATAAAGTTATTTTATTTCTGCACCTAATAATTTCTGTACCATATAACCAATTTTGATTTTTTAAAACGTATTACCTGTATGCTGAATTCTCAGTACCATACATAGAGACAGCTTCTGTGAAAATGAAATTGTTTCCTATGTTTCTGATAAAGGATTCTTACTGAGGACACTGAACTGTGAAGCACATTGTATATGAGACTGTAGGAATCTAGTTATACTTTTCAGTTTCACCTGCATGTTTTTGTGTATTAGTTCAGGCCAGTTTACCAACAAACGTATCTTCTTTTAATCACATCTGTCACCTATTTGGTGGCTAGTATAATGTTGTGTTAGGCTTCCTGCAAATGTTTAATTCTTAGCAGTTTATTATTTATTTCATTTAAAATATTTCTGTGCTGCCTTTCCACCCAAATAGGGTGCCCAAGGTGGCAAATATCCAAACATTAACATTTGAAATATTTGTACAATTTGATAAAAATATGTAAACCTATAAACACAGCACAAGTGGGAAAGAGGGTTAGTAAGAGTTTACTGGGGATACGCCAGATGAACCCAAAAAGCGGAATGAAGAAAACAACAGAGGGAGACAAGGAGTTCCGATGCCACAAAGAGGGCACTTTCTTGGGTTGCCAGTGCCATTCATCTTGCTTCAGTGAGTGGGGAGACATGAAACAGGACTTCCTAAGATGACCAGAGTGGGCAGGTAGGTGTGTATGGGAGAAGGCAGCCTGTAAGGTATGCTGCCCCCCAAGCTGTATAGGACTTTAAAGGTCAGTACCAGGACCTTGAATTGGGACCAGAAGCAAATTGGGAGCCAGTGTAGATGGAACAAGACGAAAAGCTATATGGTCCCTGTGACCCATTCCAATCAATATTCTGGCTGCTGCATTCTGTACTAATTGTAGTTTCTGGACAGTCTTTAAGGGCCGCCCAATATAGAACACATTGCAATAATCTAATCTGGATGTTACCAGGGCACACAGAAAATCTTTTCCCCCTAGAAATGCTGCAGCTGGCTAACCTGTTGGAAGTTGATGAAAGCAATGTACTGTTTCAAATCCTAAAATCAAAGAGGCATGATATGTTGCAGAATTGCGTTAAAATAATTTCATAACTAAATAAAAACAGTAATTTTACAAGATGTAAAATGAACAGTTACAGTTTGATATTCTATTCTTCTCCGGTGGTTCTTAGGGTGCTGCAGACTAGACTTTTGGGAGAAGTGCCTCCTCCTGGACACACACAGGGTCATGAGCCTTTTCCTGACTCTAGTGGAAGGGGCTTCCTCTCTGTTTCCCAGTTCAGTCCTGTTTACTTTACCTTTCTTGATATTCTTTCCTCTGTCCTTTCCCTCTTTCCCTGAATCATAGAGCCTCTCTACCTGAGACATTTTACATGAGAACGCTCAGGTGTAGAGAGATGCAATGTTAGCTGGGAAGCATAATTTAAAAAGACAGAGCCAAAGGCTCTGTCAATTTCACTTCTATAGAGCCAGCAAAGGTGGTTCCTCAGAGGGTTTGTTAATTTTCTGTTTGCCTCCTCAAAGGGGAAGTGAAATTGACAGGGCCTTCTGAATGGTGAAGAGGAAATTAACAAACCTTCTGAGGAGTGATATTTGCCGGCTCTGTAGAGAGGTGAAATTTAAACTATGCTTCCCGGCTCCCTACACTTGAGCGTTCTCGTGTAAGATGTCTCGTGTAGAGAGACTCTTAGTTGTGGGGAGTGGGGATGCAAGGGCTTTGTAATGTAAGCTGAACCAAGTAAAATGGAAGTTTCACCCAGAGGGCCTCAAACAGATAAGCAACAGTTTTGAGTCCTCTCCGTAGATATCTTTGTGCCTTAGGTGCCGGTAAGCAAGAGTTGGCACTTTCTTGGTGAGTGGCCATCAGGGCTGCCATGTAACTCCTTATGAAAGTAGTTTAAAGAGTAACAGATCAAGAGGCAAACATAGCCTTGACAACTCCCCCCCCCCAACACACACACTGCCTGTAGCTTACTTTGAAATTGTTTTCCTAGTGGCAATTTTATCAGTATGTAGGTTCCCTAAAACGTGACACTTTGTCTATATACAGAGAATGGTGGGACTTATGCTAAGATGGAATGGCCCTTCCAACCAGGGCTTTTTTTCAGCAGGAACGCAGTGGAACGGAGTTCCAGAACCTCTTGAAAATGGTCACATGGCTGGTGGCCCCACCCCCTGATCTCTAGACAGAGGGGAGTTTAGATTGCCCTCCGAGCCGCTCAGCGGCATGGAGGGCAATCTAAACTGCCCTCTGTCTGGAGATCAGGGGGCGGGGCCACCAGCCATGTGACCATTTTCTCCGAGGGCAACCCACTGAGTTCCACCACCTCTTTTCCCAGAAAAAAGGCCCTGCTTCCAACCAATTGGATAATTATTCCTACAATAAATTTGCCTTTTAATAGATCAGAGGACATACAGTTGCCTTCATTCTGACATCATCAAGTGCACCAATAAAAGAGGGACTGGCACTATTTAGATGTTCAAAGGGCCTTCAATTATCAATAATCTTTGAGGTTAATTTGGTCAGAAAATTTCCTTTGGGATTGTGAATCTCCATGTTGATGCTGAGATGTTAGACTAAAGGCTGTACATCTCCAGCATGCAAGTCACAGGGTAGAGATCTGCCAGAGGGCATTATGATTCATTCTCATAGGGGCACAACTACTTCTGTGGTCAATTGGGTTTTTCTGCCTTCAACGGAAACCGTCTGTAGGGTATTCACATGGAAATCTGTCCATAAGTTTACTTGGCATTATGGTATAATCAGCCTGACATCTTTGGTTGCTGTCTTCACTAGAAGGGGCATCCAACAAGTGGTGGCTGATCTATAGTTCAGTGGTCTCACCCTAATGTTGATGGATTTTCTATGCCAACAGTCTAGACTGCAACACCCTAGCAACCATGAGACACGGAAATTTTATTCACTTACCATGAATTTCCCTTCTCAGTGGCTCTAGGGTGCTGCAGTCTCCCCTTCTTCTGGTTCATAGTTGTTGGGATCACTGGAATAGGTGATACTAATAAGTTCTCTGAATGGCTTCTTTTGGGAGGACCAACATGTTTGCTGTAGCTCTAGGCAATTAGAGTTGGGTGGGATACTCTATTATTATTATATATCTTTACTTCCCTTATATATAAACCTAGGTGAATGTGCGAAACTGGGATTGTTATGTTATTTGTTATGCTGAGTTGATTTGTTAGGGGCTTTGTTAGGTCCTTCTGGGAACAGAGAGGAAACCACTCCCACTGGAGTCCAGAAAATGCTCATGACCCTGTCCATGTCCTGGATAAGGCGCTTCTCCCAACAGTCTCCCTGCAACCACTGAGAAAGGAAATTTATGATCAATGAATAAAGGTATCTATATATATGGCAGACATACTTTTCTCTCACTCTGGAGCCTTTTTGCACTACTCAGAAGGTGCTAACATCCCCCCCCCCACACACACACACAAAACCAACAAGCCCGCCCTCTGCCTCTGTGCTTTCTGGCGGGCTGAAGAAAATATGGAGGCAGAGAGAGGAGTGCCCCCTCCCATATCGGGCTTGCTGGCTTCCAGTCTAGCAAGCCAGTGGGTGGGGGCACACTCTTCTTGCTGCTCCTGTACCTTATGACTCATGCCAGAAGGGGGTGGGGAGCAGGGTCATTTTAAATTCAACGTTATTGTGGAATCTTCAGTCTTCTGTTTTTTAGCAGGAGGTCAGCTTACATTTGGAGTTACACTCCTTTTGGGTAGATATAGTAGGGTTTTTCTGCAAAAGGCCTTTTTCTCTTCAAAAAGAACTGAGAATGTACTTATTACATGATACAGAGCTCTTCCCCCCCCCCCTTTTTAAGGGAAAGAGATTTTTAAAAATGCTGGTGGGAGAAGAGGCCTTGTTCGAGGACCTTGTTAAGATCCTGTGCAACTGAGATACTTAGTAGCTTTGTCTGATTTTCATAGTAACACTTGGTTACTATGCTTTGTTTTATTCTAGCCTCTAAACAAATTGCCGGTAAATATGCACCAAGCAAAAAAGGGATGCGCTGTGGCTTTCGCTCCCAAAGTTTCAACAGGGACTCTTCTGATATTAGTCTCATTACAAAAAGAGTACTTTCTGCCCGACTACTGAAAATCAATGAGCTTCATAATGAACTGGCTGAACTACATGTAAAAGTTGATGAACTGCAAAAAGAAAACAGGACACTTAAGCAGCTTCAATACAGACATGAGAAAGCCCTGCACAAGTTTGAAGACACAGAAAATGAAATCTCTCAGCTCTTGGCACGGCATAACAATGAGATTCGAATACTAAGGGAGCGCTTAAGAAAATCACAAGAAAGGGAACAAACAGCTGAGAGAAAGTTGAAGACTTCAGAAGAGGAACTGTACAAAGTCAAAAGTACCTTGCAGAAACTGAGAAGACTTGCAGAAGACAGGCACCTCCCTGAGCGTGATGAACTAGCCAAGAAGTTAGCTTCAGCAGAAAGCAGACTGGATGACAATGAAAAAAGAATTAAGGTGTGGTATTAAAACTATTTATCATATAAAGTCTAAAGAAAAACGTGATTTGAGTTGAGTAGCACCTTAAAGACCAACAAGATTTTCAGGGTATAAGGTTTCGAGAATTAAGATGACAAAGGGAAAGCTTATACCCTGAAAATCTTGTTGGTCTTTAGATTGCTACAAAACTCAAATTTTACCCTTCTACTGCAGACCAACATGGCTACCCACCTGAAATTAAAATCTATTGAATTTCTTATGGTGCAGTACCTCATGTATTTCAAACAATTACTGACAAATCTTAAAGAAAAAAAACAACTATAAATAGCTACAGCAGATCGTAGTTCTTCAAATTAAAGTTCCTCTAAAGTAAAGGAAGGCAGTAAGCCTACAGGTAGGCCTCTTTAAATTGTGTGCCAACCTGGTAGGTTTGTATGTTTTTATATGATATCCATACTCTTTCACCCTACCCTCAGCTATTTATTTCCAAAACTTGTTAACAGCTGTTTCAGTCTTGGTTAATTCATTAAATAAATTACCATTTTCTCATGCTGTACTTTTCCACAATAAACATTTTAGTGGTTCCATGTAATGATGATGATAATGATAAGTGTGCTTATATACTGCTCTTCTAGACAGATTAGTGTCCACTTAGAGCGGTGAACAAAGTCAGTGTTGATATTATCCTCACCATACAGATAGGGAGCTGGGGCTGAGAGAAGTGGCTTACTCAATGCCACTTGCTGAGCTCGTGGTTGCCAAGTTTCTCTTACCTCCCACTGGGAGGTAGGGAGAGCTGGAACTTACCTCGTGCTGCTCATGAGGATTCTCTTTGTGTGTGCGTGTCCCAGGGCTGATGCGATGGCATCACTTCTGGTAGTGACATCATCGCGCTGGCCACACACATGCTCTGGCACTCTGCACAAGGCCGATTCAGTCCATTTGGGGCCCAAATCAGCCCCAAATGAAGCGCGGGAATGCTCCCACACCTGGTGCAATGATGTCACTTCCGGAAGTAACGTTGCTGTGCCAGTTGGGGGAGCGCGCACAACTGGTGGCGGGCAACCTCAGGGAGCTTGCCTCCTCCTGCCGATCATTGGGTGATTGGCGGACGAGGGGCAAATCCTCGGGAGTTTGTCCGCCACCGGCAGGCACCTGGGAACCCTAGATAGCACACAGCAGCATTTAACAAATAGCAACAATGAAATTTGTCAGTGCTGAAAGACTTCTATAAAAACTTTTCTTAAATCCAGGGTCCCCAATTTCTAGACTCTATGAGCACTTTTGGAATTTTGAGAAGGGTTATTCTCTGCAAATGATTGTGGTGGGTGGGGAGAATTTGGGGTTTTATTTGGGGGAAAGATTTATTTTATTTATTTACTTCTTTTATGCCCTACCTTTCTCCCCAATAGGGACCTAAGGTGACTTACATCGTTCTCTTTTCCTCCTTTTTACCCTCACAACAAACCTGGACAGTGGATTAACCTTAGAGTATATGACTGGCTCAAGCCTAGTAGTGCACATATAACACCAGTATTGTGCCAGCTGCATTGGTTACCTGTGGAGTACCAAATCAGATTCAAGGTTTGGGTATTAACCTATAAAGCCCTATGCAGACTGGGACCTGCATATCTTCGGGACCGTCTCCCCCCATATGTGCCCCAGAGGATGCTTTGATCTGGAGAAAAACAGCTATTAATGGTCCCTGGCCCCAGGGAGGCCAGCCTAGCATCGACTAGAGCCAGGGCCTTTTCGGTCCTGGCTTCAGCCTGGTGGAATGCTCTGTCTAATGAGACCAGGACCTGGCAGGATTTGTTATTCTTCCACTGGGCCTGTAAGAAAGAGCTGTTCCACCAGGTTTACAGCTGATGCTGGGCAGGGCCCCCACCGGCCAAATTTGAATAGAATGAGGTCCTTCCTATCTGAGCATCCACCCCAAAGAACTCTCTTTTAAAGTATCTTTTAGTGACGGTAGTCTAACACACAGCGTCAAACTAGATTGTGCTGCTGTGTCTTAAATACTTATATTGTATTTATTGTGGTTTTAATTGTGGAATGTAATTTTAACGTTTTATTAATGTAAGCTGCCCTGAGCCTGCTGATGCGGAGAGGGCGGAATAGAAATTTAAGATAAATAAAAATAAATAAATAAAAAACCAGGAAGCTTCCGTGGCAGGGGAATCCGGATCTGCCAGATCCTAGTCCCAACGTTCTAACCAATACGCCACATTGACTCTGATGCTGTTTGATTTCAATTTCCAAGAAAGGGGAGGGTTTGCTGCTTGCATGGCCGCAAGGAATGATTGCGAAGCCCAGAGACATAAGAAAGTCTGTGTGTATGACCAAGCTAAGAAAACACAGCTGTGACAGGCCTGAGTGGGATGAGCTCAGTGCTTGCTAGTCAGACTGCTGGTACGGAGTGACCCAAAGCTCCTTTTTAAAAAATCCATTCCATTCAAGACTTGGATTTAACCTCCCTCCCTGAGACTTGAGAAGCAAGCAGATACAAGGAAACACACTGGCCTTCTTGTTAGAACTCTTTTAAGGGGCAATGAAGTCAGGACAGGCAATCCACCCTGCTTGAAGAAAGGGACTTCTCAGGGCCCATCAGTCTACTTTATTCAGCAGAAAACATTCTATCAAGCTTATTGGCATTTGCCTGCCTGGCCAAAAGAGGCAGAACAGGTTATCTGTCTGCTTACACTGCTGAATTATAGGTGCAATGTTCATGTTCTGGAGTTGTCCAGTTATTATCCCCTCTTTACCTGGACACTGTTTTCCAATGTGCTAACCTGTTTTAGAAATGATATACACCTCTTTCATATAGTATTTTCTTATAACCCAAACTCATGGTGTTTCTTGTGACTAAAAGAACAGTTCTCTGTCAGTGATGAAAGCCTTCAGCATCTCCCAACTTGATGTCACCAGCTAGTAAGCTAAATATTTTAGCAGTTTCAAAAAGAAACATTAAAGAAGAAAACGATTTTGGATACCATTATGAAGATCTGAGCTCCTTTCTGTAGTGTTTTGTGGACAACTAATGTAAGGAGCTTACATTTTTACTCCCCTTTCCTTCCTTTCCTGTTTCTTCTCGTGTCTCTCATCTTAAGGAACTATACATATGGCAAGCATCATAAGATGAGAAGAAGGTAAGATAGCAAGTGGATATATAGCAAGGGAATCGGGTAGATAGGAAGTGAAAGCTTGCTACATATCAAATAATTGCTTTTACCTATTGTTCTTCCACAGTAGTAGTCTCTGGGGATGAGTTCCGTTGTTTGTATAGAGAACGAATGTTAACAAAAAATCTAGAAAAGTTCTCATGTAAAAGCTTTCTATTGTTTCCAAATAAACACTAGTGTTTGTTCATCTGGTTCTCTGTTTGTCTGTGCTTGGCTACTTCTATGCATTGTAGCAAAAAGTGTTATGTTTCTGGTTTCAAGCTCTGGTTTTCTCAGGGCTACCCAGTGAATCTATGCATGATCTGGGAATGTATGCTCATAACATAGTATAGTACCACCTTTAAGAGAAATTATTGTGAAAATCAGTTCAGTTTATTGGATTGTATCTACCACATGTTTTCTACTAGCACAAGGGCATTCTGTTGGATGGGGGTAGCCTTTCCACTGATTCCCCCTTCATAATTGCAGATCCCACATTGCTGTTCCAGGGGTTCCCTGAATCCCAGGGGCAATGTTTGGAGGCTGCAGCAAGAGGAAGGCTGTGAAAAATTATCCTTGAGGGAAACCGAGCTTGTGGTTCATCAGATGCAATACATTGCATCTATACAGCATTCTGTGCTCTGTAATCTGATAGCAGCATCATTTTAAAAAATGTTTATTTATAACCTACCTTTTTTGCTGTGACTCAAGACAGATGATATGATATGACATTAAAAATGCAATCAGACAGCATTAGACATGATGTATCATAAAGCAGAAAACAGAATTTAAGAAGTAGAAGACACTGCAGTTAGAGTAGGAAAAAATCATCATTATACATTGGACTACAATCCCATTCCTTTTATAAAAAAGCATCCTGAACCATAAATACATATGCTTCTTAAGAGATTGACCTAATTTTTACTTAGAATGATTTTATATATTTTTTTCTTTTAAGCAACGTTTTAACATTTTACAGTGATACCTGGCAAACAGTTTCCCATGCAGTGAAGGAAGGTTAAGTATATAGTATTTAAATATCACTAAAATGATCAGTCACTTGATTGGACAGACTTGACCGTATACCACTGATTCAGAGAAATGGTGAAAGATACTGCAGTTACTCTGCTTCCTCAATCATAAACCCAGTCATACTAGCTTGAGAGGAGGCAAAAATAATGTGCTCCAAAAATGTATTCCTATAGAATCATTCTGTTTCTGTTCCTGGATCTCCAGCTGTGCGTTTTCCATATTAACAAAGGACGATCTCAATTCGACTTGTGCTTTAATGCCTTCAGGAGGCAGAAAATGGCATTGTTTGCTGCGGCTGAAAGGCCATTCATTGCAGATACTTTATATTTCAAGATCATAAGACCGGGAGGCATTTTCGAGTAGAACCAATATTTCACATTTTTTTAAAAAACTTCCTGTATGTGAGAATTCCTTATTTTTGCTCTCTTTGTAAATATGTAGTATTTCCAAAAACTGATGTGTCTAATATATTGAATTTTAGGAGTTGGAAAAAAACCTTGACCTTAGTAATCATAGTTTCCAGAGACAACTGCATTCTGAAAAAAAGAAATTATATGAGGCACAAGAAGAAAAAAAAACTTTGCAAGAGGAAATCCAACAACTTAGCCAAAAACTGAAGGTAAAAACTGCAGATTTTTTTGGATATTGAATAACTTTAT
The DNA here is from genome assembly GCF_028583425.1 of Eublepharis macularius. Taxonomy (NCBI): domain Eukaryota; kingdom Metazoa; phylum Chordata; class Lepidosauria; order Squamata; family Eublepharidae; genus Eublepharis; species Eublepharis macularius. The sequence goes on along the minus strand of NC_072790.1, from coordinate 77,072,252 downwards.
GACATTTCTCTCAGTGGTAATAAGTTTAAAGTACTAAATTAGCAATTAGAAGTGCACAGCATAAAAAGAGCCCAGCTGGATCAGACGAGTGGTACCCCTCTAATCCAGCTTTCTGTCTCAGGCAATGGCCAACCAGTTGCTATGGAGGGCCAACAACAGGGCATAGAGTGTGAGGCTTTCTGATGTTACCTCTTAGAGCCAGTTTGGTGTAGTGGTTAAGAGCGCAGGACTCTAATCTGGAGAACCAGGTTTGATTCTTCACTCCTCCACTTGAAGCCAGCTGGGTGACCTTGGGTCAGTCACAGCTTCTAGCGCTCTCAGCCCCATCTACCTCACAGGGTGTTTTATTGTGGGGATAATAATGGCATAGTTTGTAAACCACTCTGAGTGGGTGTTAAGTCATCCTGAAGGGCAGTATATAAATCGAATGTTGTTGTTATGTTATTATTATTGGTATCCAGAGGTATACTGCCAGTAGCCACTGATAGACCTATCCTCCATGAATCTCTCCATTACTCTTTTAAAGCCATATGTGCCTGTGGCCATCACTGCATCCTCTGGTAATGAATTCTATATTTTAATCATGCATTGAGCAACAAAATATTTCCCTTTGTCCATCTTGAATCTACTGTCCATCAATTCCATTGGATGCCCTCAAGTTCTAGTATTTTGGGTGCCAACTATTGAAGATTGGATCTACAAATTGCTGTATATGGCTGAAATGGACAAGATGACAAGAAAACTGAGAGATCTGGACTCAGGGCAGTTTAACACAGACTGGGAGAAGCTGAAACAATATCTGGAGAAGAAATGGGAGGTGGGAGGAAAACTGTGGCAGTTTGAGAACTACTGAAGTATAATAAAAGTATAAAAGAGAGGGGTGACTTTACCGGGGGAGGAAGAGAAATGTGAATTTATAAGCAGTTAGATTAATTGATTGAGATATATATAGATATGTATAGGTTAACTGATAGAACATTGATAGAGAATAATTAATGATAAGGTTTAAACATGAGGATTGAGTAAATAACAATATTTTCTTTCTTTGATAAGATTTATATGCACCAAACTGAATGTACAGAAGAGTTAAATTGATTGATTATGCGAGGAGTTATATAGATTACCATAAAAAGTTGAAATGAGTAATATATAGAGAACAAATCAAATTGTTTGATTTAAATGTGGGAAATTTTTATGGTTTATGATATATAGGTTTATATAGAAATATTCAAAACTGGAAAATGGGATAAATTGTTTATCTAAAGACGTATAGTTTGGGTGTATAATAAGTAAAGGAGTTAAAGATGTACTGCTTAATATAATGGAGAATGTATATCTGTTTTAGACAGAGGAATTTAATAGAAGTAAGGGAAAAGGGACAGAGGGTGGGAAAGCTGTTGGAAGTCAAAAGGGGGGGAAAGGGAGGGGGTTAGAAACGAAAAATTAGGGGAAAATTGACGGTAATGTAAAAATAAAAATGTTCTAACCCAATAAAAAATTTTCAAAAAAAAAAAAAAAGTTCTAGTATTTTGGAAGAAGGAGAAGTTTTCTGTGTCCATTCGCTCTACCCTGTGTATAATTTTATAAACCACTTTCCTGTCCCCAGTTAGTTGTCTCTTTTCTAAACTAAGAAGTCACAGATTCTTCAGCCTTTCCTCATAGGAAAGCTGTCCAGCCACTTAATCATCTTGTTTGTCCTCTTCTGTACTTTTTCCAGCTCTGCAATGTCTTTTTTTGGAGCTATGGTGACCAGAACTGCACACAGTATTCCAAATGAGGCTGCACTATAGATCTATACATAATAATGTTAGCTGTTTTATTTTTCATCCCTTTCCTAATATTCCCCAGCATAGAGTTTTCTTTTTTTACTGTTGTGGCACATTTTCATTGAGCTATCCAGTACAGCCCCTTTTATTAATTCTTACTTTCTGTTTCCTGAGGTTTTTTTAATCCATAAGAGGACTCATACTCTTATCCCATGACTGCTAAGCTTGCTCAGGAGTCTTTGGTCATGTAAGAATTTTGTTTGCAGGAGCCATGCTGATTTTCCCTCCGTAGGCTTTGTTCCTCTGTGCACCTAATAATTCTGTCTTTCCTCTTTGGACCCTTTTTTTAAAAAATGGTGTAATATTTGCTACTCTCCAGTTCCCTGGTACAGTTGCTGATTTTAGTGATGATGTTACATATACAAGTTAGTGGATCAACAGTCTCCCATCTGAGTTCCTTAAGAACGCTCAGGTGCATGTCATTAAGACCTGGAGACTTACTGGTTATTAATTTCCCCAGACTTCATTTCTCACCATCTCACTTGACTCAGTTCTTCAGACTCCCTTCCTGAGAATAGTGGCTGCAGTGTTAAGTACGCAGTCCACACATTACACCATGAACACAGATGCAAAGAATTCATCTATCTTCTCTGCCATCTCTCCATCTTCCTTTTATTTATTCCTTTTATTATTGAAAGTAATCCCTCATCAGTGAAAATCTTCTAGCTTCTTTTAAATCTTTTGTGTAGTGGTAATGAAATATTTAATAGCTGGCATGTAATCCTTGTAAAAGTTTTCGAGGATGGTGATAGGCAGCTGGTGGACTATGAGTGGCTTCATCAGGGTTACAGCATGGGTTTTTTCCTGGCTGCTGCAATCTGTTAACAATGACCTATCCAGAACAGAGTGTTGGAGAAAGGTGTTTTTGGGGTGGTGGTGGGGAGACAATATAAGGGAAAGAAGTATCCTGGACATTACCATCGTGATATTTTCCATTCCACATGGGCATGAGAAGTCCTTCTAGCTCTGGTGATGAGAATGCAATTGTGTTCTCTCAGAAGATGGAAGAAAGTTACCAAGACATTTCCAGCTCACATCTTCCTTACATTTATTGGATCTGGCAAAGAGATTATCATTGGGGATGATTCAGCCTCCATAGGGTGTAGAAAGTCAGCCTGTATTGATGTTGAATAAACCAAATACTGTTTTCTGTCTGATTTGCATGTGTAATATATGTGGCATTTAAAACTGGTAGTAGTATCAACTATTGTTCAGTTTATATACCATCATTTTGTACACACAGTTGCTTCTATGTTTTAATCAAGGAGGCACTTCTGAAAAACAAGTTGGAATTTCATAAAACAAATGAACAAAAAAGAATTTTCAAGAAGAAAATTGGTTAGCCTTGACAATTTACTTCACACCACTTCTGCTTTATTTTTAGGACAAAGAAAGAGAACTAGATGTAAAAAATATATATGCTAATCGAAAGCTAAAACCTTCACCCAAAAAAGACATGAATATTACACCAAGGAAAAAAGGTAATCATTTTCTTAAAATGCCTTCTGTATTTGTTTGAATTTTGATCAGACCCTTTCATTGTTCAGCTTTTCAATCTTTTCATCGAAACATAGGGTTGGAAGGTACCTCCACGGTCATCTAGTCCATCCCCTGCACAATGCAGGAAATTCACAACTACCTCCTCCCCACACCTCCAGTGACCCCTGCTCCATGCCCAGAAGATAGCAAAATACTGTCAGGTCCTCTAGCCAAACTGGCCTGGGGAAATTGGGAAGATTTTCCATCATTAGCAGTGTTGCAGGCCCTGACCTGTAGAGCTGAAAGATGCATGTATAACAGGATCCTACAAGTAGACGCATGTATAACAGGATCCTACAAGTAGTTGCAGTAGAAATGCTTATGCAACCTGCTGGGGGAAATGCAGTTCTTCCCTAAAATTATTTACTGGTAGAGAAATGCAACAAACAAGCAGTGTCTGAGAAATGAGAAGCAAATACATGTTTATTGTTTGGAAAAAACAAATCAGATATCCTTCCCACTTCTTGTATAGAACTGACTATAAGATAAACACTAACATACAATGTTAGACACAATAACATTATATCTCTTTGTATTGCATTTGTGTGTGATTGTGTAAATACAATCCAGCTGTTATTCGCTTACCCAAGATGCTTTGGATTTTTTGAAAAATCAGCTCATACACCTGAATTTGTATGTTTCACAATGCAAGTAAGGGATTATATGGCAAATGCATACTTCATAGTTTCTTATTTATTTTGGTTATGTGATCAAATGATTTTGGTTATGTGATTAAATGGTTGAAAGCAAACAAATTGAAACTGAACCCAAACAAGATGGAAGTCATGCTGTTTAGGAAGGTGGAGGTCTTGAAGGGTGTTCTGCTTCCCTCTTTCAGTGGGATTCAGTTGAGTCTTGCATACTTGGTTTAAGAGCCTTACAGTTATACTGGATCTATCACTGCTGCTAGAGAAGCAAGTAAATGCAGCTGCAAAAAAAATGCCTTCTTCCAACTCAGACTTGCCTGGAAGATGGCCCTCTACCTTGACACGGCTAATTTGGTTTACAGGGATTAATGCCATGGTAACATTGAGATTATAGGTCTCCCTTCAGAGTCAGCTTGGAGACTTGGCTGGTGCAGAATGTAGCACCTCAGTTATTATCAGGAACTAGGTGGAGTATGCGTATTACTCCCAATCTGCAATCACTTCATTGGCTACCCTGCAGTTACTGGGGCTCAATTCAAGGTTTTGGCCATCACATATAAAGCCCTTTATGGCCTTGATCTCTCACATTTTCAAGACTGTCTCTTTCCCATGCAAGGCAGCGGGCCATCTTCCAGGCAAGTCTGAGTTGGAAGAAGGCATTTTTTTTGCAGCAGCATTTACTTGCTTCTCTAGCATGCTTCACTCTAGTAACTTTGTTCATACGAATAAGGCCTTATGCAGATACCAACCCTGCAAATGAGCAAAATCAACAGCTGCCTGTACACACACGTTTTCTACTGTGGCCCCCACTTTATGGAATGGCCTGCCTGAAGCAGTCAGGAAAGCTCCCATTCTCTTGGCCTTTTCAAACTATGCAAAACTGAGGAGGGTTTTCTTAGGCAGTATGGCTGTGCTGTAAGGAAGTGGTTCATAGTTCCGGTAAAGGGACAGAAACCATAGACTATGCTACTGTATACTGCTATAGATATGCTCCTACTGAGTATTTTCTGCATTATTTCATATGTTGCGTTAAATTACTTCTAGTTTGTTTCATTCATGTATTGGAATTTATGCTTCTTCTCAAATTTCTACAATGCGTACGCTATTGTATTGTTTATTGAATGTCCCAGCAGTCGATCATGACTTACACTATGTAATCTACCTCGAGTCTCTAGAAATAAATAAATACTAGTTAGTGAGACGTCACAAAGCCTTTTAATGAGTAATACTTATTGATCTTGATGAACAGCAACAAAAACAAAACAACAATAAAACCTTTCCAAAGATCTGTAACTTTTTCCTTTTGTAGGTCATAATTCCATTTCATATTTCCTAACATATGGATCCTATGTTTAGTGTATATTTAATTAAGTCAGATGAATAAAGGAACAAATGGGCTTCATTTTATATTTTAAAAGACTGTTCACATTGAGTGTATTTATTACAGGCGTGGGTAAGAACACTAAAGGAGAAGAACAAACAACAAAAGGAGTACAGACCTCTGGATATTTTTCTCCTGTAGAATTTCCTCCTCCACCAGCTTTTCTTTCTGAATCTGTTTCAGAGGAAAAGAAAGAAAATGTACATCTAAGAACGGTGAGTTTGGTGTGCATTTTAGAAGTCATTTGTTCTCAGTATAAGAAAGCGTAGGTTCTTAATATGGAGTTGGATCCAGTGACCTGGCACCAGAAGGTCTCACAGTTGTGGATTGTTTCCACATTCCTCTCTCCACAGCAGTTCTTTCCAGCCACGGGAAATTTTAATCCCAAGGGTTGCAGGACCAGCATGGATGTGAGCTGTGAAGCTGCAGTAGAGAGGGGGGTGGAACAGGGTAAAATTGCCATTGACTCATCTATTAGCGCAGTTCTGCTTACAGAAGAGGGAGAGGAGTGTGATTTCATCCCCTTCCCCTTCCCCACTGCAGTCTCCCAATGATTCCATGACCCTTTCCAGGGGATAACAATAACTGTTACAGAGATAAATTAATTCTGTTTATTTAAATATATGCAGGAAAGATCCAAAGTTGCCTGTCCACAGATTGCTGTATCAATCCCACAGGCAATGCTGTACTTGTGTGTGTTGAACATATAGTGACAATTTGAAACTATGACTTTATTAGTGAAAGGATGAACAGGTATATAAAGTATATTCTACAGTACTGAACAGGAATATTCTGTTCGGAAATGGCTAACCTGAACAAGGAACCTTAACGGCACTAGTCTCTTGTTCAGGAATTACAGAAAGAGACAGAAATTTCAGAAGGGCGAAAGAGAAGGAAAAAAGACGCTTCTTTTTTTCTTTCTGATTCTTCCAAATCATTCTGCTGTGGTACTACAGAGCACTGAAGGGCTCCAGTACTGGCTGCTCCAATCTCTCTCTCTCTCTCTCTCTCTCTCTCTCTCTCTCTCTCTCTCTCTCTCTCTCTCTCTCTAGCATCCTGGTTTTGGGGTGTGTGTGCCAGCCCCCATCAGAGGATTTTATTTATTGCTACATTGTAAGGGGGGGGGGAGTTTTGTTTTTAAATTTGCTCTCCTGGAACTTCCTCGCCTCATTTTTTGTGTTGTTTCAGTCCTGAACCTGATTGAGCCAATGAAATTGCAGTTGGCATATGCACGCCTGAAAGAACATATCTTATGATCTTATTTTTACATTCTTGTAGAATCTTTTAAGTTCTAAAGGGAATATTTTCCATTTACAACTTTGGGGGAAGATTAATTAGGGTGAGTGCAAGAGCTTTGCTTTTGATCCAAGTGAAATTTGCAAAGGACTATTTAATTTACAAGGCAGATAGATTCCTTACCGGTTTCAAAAAATGTGGAATGGACGACCCACACCCCACCTCAGTTTTCCTTCCCTTCTTAACCTGTACTGCAAATGGCAGCTTTGTTATAGACCCTTGTCTTTTGCAGGTATTGATTGGAAAAAAAAGGCCTGGAATTTGCTTAAGTTTTATATTTGCAAAAGCATATACTTTCTCAGCAAATTTTCTCACTTTTACATCCTTGAAGGAGTCAACTTTCAGTGGCTGTGCTAATGCCTATAATCAAATCTCTGAACAAGTTGATATAAAAGTAATCAGTTTGTTACATTTATTTCTATGGGGAAATTCTTTTAAAGTTCAGAGAAAGCACTGATATATCATCAGAACTAATGAATAGGAAGGTTTTGATATGATCATGAAGGTTTCACATAATTGAGTACATGTATAGGCCGTTTTCACACATCTTAACTGTCGTGCAAAATCACGCAAAACTCACAGAACTACAGCATCGTCATGGTGCAATTTCCCTTCATGATTCCATTCATTGTCGTTCTTCAGTGCAGTCCCAAATGGGACTGCGCATGCGCAGGCCTGCCACCGGAGAATTCTTCAATGCATCTTAGAGCCTGTTAGGGGCCATTGCTCATGAGCCACATAGTAACCGTTTCCCGCCAAACGGTCATGTGGCTTAATGGCGAGCAGTGGCCCCTTCCCTTAGTTCTCTTCTTGCCACTTCTTGGAGAAGGACTTTCGCTTTCAAGCTCCGTTACTTTCGTTTCTGACAGATTTTTTTCTGATATAATTGGACTTGGATTGGCTTTTGACTTCAATTTCACACTCTGATTTTGACTACGGCTGTCTTTGGTGTGTTCTGACTCAGTTTGTTAACGGCGTGTTTGAGGTACAGACTTATCTGTCCTCAGTATTGCCTCTAACGCACCTTTCAGGCACTGCTCCAAGTTTGGTACGAAGATGACCCACACAGATGAGCATGATCTCACTTCAGCTAGGGGCATGGCTGGTTGAGATCAATGGCTCTTCCTCCAAAAACCAGAGCCAGGATTGAAGACTTGCCTTCTGAAGATGATTCTGTGTTCTCCACTAGAACAGATGAGGCCCTTAAGAAGAAAAAGGAAAACAGGCAAACAGCCAAGTCTCTGGGGATCACTTCTGCTGAAAGGGCCACTTATAAACTAAGGTACTTTCCTCGGCATAGCCCTTACCAGTACTATGGCAGGCAGCAACAATGCCAGTACTACCAACAGCAAGCAATGCCACACCGTCTGTTTCCTACCTCGCAGCAGTCTCGCAGGCACAGACAGTGAAAGGCTTCTCAGCCTTCTACCCATCAGAAGGTGCTGCAAAACAGTTCTGACAGGATCCAACGAACTCTAACCTGAACTTTTCTGAGAGATTGACACCTTTTCTTCCAGACTAGGAATCAATTACATCTGACTCTTGGGTCTTAACTATTGTTAATTGGGTTATGGGTTAGAGTTTGTGGAGCTGCCTGATTGCGTTTGGCTGTTGGTGGCTGTCAGTAATACTATGGTTGAGTTAGAAGCTGAGTGTCAGGCTATGGATGACAGGCTATGGCAGATAGATCCCTGTACCATTGCAGCAAGAATCCAGGCTCTTGGTTAAATGGTTTTATTCAGAAATCAAATCATGTCCACAGAGATGTCCATATAGTTACTCAGAAGCAAGGTAAGCAACTAAGCAGTGAAAACAGGTTGACAGGAATGGCAACATGTGGGTAAACCATTCCTCTTAACTCACACATTTACTCCTTCACCTTCCCTTCAGCCAAACAGGACTTTTGGCGTGAACGCGTCCTGAGAACGTCTCACATATTTGTACTATCAAGTCTAGCCACTGAGAAGGCAGGAGATCAAAGTTGTAACAGAGCAGTGCATGGGAGTGAGCGGGGTACAAGGTTAGAAGCACTGAGTTTCTACAGTCCGTTAGATAAGACACCTGCAGCTTCTATAAGCCTGTGAATGCAAAACAGTTATGGTATTAGTAATATGACATCAAGTTACAGCATGAAACATTGGTTCAGAACAGCATCACTGGTTCAACATAAAAATAATGGCATGGATGGGGCACAGACATGACACTGAGATTCAAACTTTCTGGGCTAAGGGTGCTATTCAGGAGGTGCAAGGCAGTGAGGTGGTACCAGGTTTTTTCTCATGGTTCTTTCTTGTTCCCAAGAAGTATGGGGCCCTTCATCCTATCTTCGATTTAAGGGACTTGAATGCCTTCCTTAAAGTGTTGAAATTCAAGATGGTCATCTTATCATCTGTGTTACCTTTGTTGAAGCATGGAAATTGGTTTGCTGTCCTTGATCTCAAGGATGCATACTTTCACATTGCCAAACACCATGACAGCTTGTTTGCATCCCTTTAGTCATATGGCCGCTGGGCAAACTGAAGTCTTATGCCAGCATTCCACCCTCATGATTTTTGTGTTCCTTGCCAACATTAAAAACAAAATGTTTGCAAAACTTTCTGAGCATTTTGAATGTGGGGTCAACGAGGCACGTCATAGTGAAGGTGGCCACTTTCCAGTTTCGCTGACATCTATGCTAAGATAGCATAGACATAAGGAAGAAACCTTCTTTCCTCCACCTCATTCCTATGCTAATCCTGGTTTAGGATTTATATCTAGTTTAAGAAACAGCCCCAGTTTTGGCAGTGACTCATACAAGTAGCAAAAAGATCTGCTGGCAAAGTGATGAAGCTCCTCTGCAACTTTAGAACAAATACCTAGAATCTGCATAGAGTGAAGTCAGAAACTAAGTTTATGAAGCACAATAGTACATGCAGCTGATCTTAGAAATAAACACTCAATAGGTGAAAATAATGTCAAGCATGCTGTGTTAAAATGCCCGCATTAAGATGAAAATATTCCAGGCACCCACATGCATCATGTAACATATTCCACTTAAGAATGGAAGACAAGAGTCCAAAGATATCAACCAAGAAGATAAAGCAGAAGCTTATAGCAATCTCTGCAAGCAGATGCAGGCAAGGTCTGCTTACTAAGGCAGTGGTCTGAACATCCAGGAAATAATTGTCCAGAAGGGAAGAGAAGCAGAATGAGTACCTCACAGCTACACAAACAATAAGTGGTTAGGAACCAATCGAAGTATGTTTGGAGCCAGAATTTGGCTTCCATTATAGATCTAGGGACTTACATAAAGGACAAAAGATTATTTTCTTTCCAGAGTGGAATAGTGAGGAGGGTGCTAGGTGAGGTGACAAGCATGTATCAAGATTAGCTAGAGGTATGAAGGAGAGAGATCTTGAGTCATAGGAATACTTCCAAATAAGGAATGGATCTAAATGTGTATGGCAGAGTGAATGTTTGGAAACAGTATTAGGGAGTAATCCCAAGCAAGTCTGCTCAGAAGTAAGTCCCATCTTATTCATTGGGGCTTACTCCAGAAAAGAATTGTAGGCTTAGGCACCTCACTGAGGTGGGATTTCTATTGGGAAATTCAACAGTCCAAATTATATCAATCTGAATGAAAACCCTTTCAATGGAAAAGGTCAGAGTGCTAATATGGAGATTCATTAACTCATTTCATTTGTGGTTCATTAACTGCTGGGTAAGGTCCGTTAATGATATGATTACCAGGTACTGAGTGTCTCCGGCAATTCTGTGATCCTCAGTAACTATGATGAGATCAAGATGTGATCCCATCCCTTCTGCTAGCTCTTTAAGTTGCTAATGATTAGAAACTCTGCTCTTGATCTCATGTGACTTTTGCTTTTATGAACAGTATTCTAGGATGGTACTAAATTAGCTTAAATCTAACAGGTATGATCTTTCAATATAGGACCGTGGAGAAACTACTTGAGGAAGCAGCAAGGGTTGCACATTAGAAAAGAAGTTCTGAAAGTCTTTCTCCCCCTTGTGTCCTATAAATGTACCAGAATACTGTTCAAGCTAGAATCTCTCAATTTTGTCTGCAAAAATCATCTCCAGAGCAGGAAGCTAATCGGGAGCTGGAGGAAAATCCACAGATTGGTGAATTTGCTCTTTGGAAATGTGATACTGGAAAAAGCTAGAAGAAGGAGGTTTCCTTTAGCTTTCACAGCAGTTTCATTTGTAAGTTCTGCATTATATCACTGAGGATCTGGCAGTGTTTGGCTCTACCAAATATTCAACCAGTGCAAATTTTATCCAAAAAGGGTTTTTTTGGTTGTTGTTAATCTCCATTCTATATTATACTTCCAGAAGGAAGAGACTGTTAAAGAAGACTGGAAGGAACAAACAGACCATTTCAGTCAAGAAGAAATCAGAGAAGAGGAAAAGAGGCTGAAAAATGATCAAGAATTGCAGGTACTAGAGGAAGCAGCCAAGAAAGTTCGAGACGGTAAGAATAGGCACTTTGTTGTGCAATATAAGCTGAATCATATTATTGTACTATTCTCAAGTAATCAGAATATCATCACATATGAAATATTTTTTTCTTCAAGAATATCAACATGTGCTAGTTATTCTCACAATCATTATCAAGTGCCTTACTCATGAGAGAGCTCTTTCTTCTTGGGTTCTAACTCTGGTTTTTTTTTAAGTAAACATGATATACAAGATATCATATATACAAGATAGTATAGGTCTTCTCTGCCTTTGTAAGAATAATGGGAAGAAATGAGCTTTGACTCTTGAAAGCTTATAGCCAGAAAATCTTGGCGATCCTTAAAGTATCACTGGAATCAAATCTCTTTGTGGAAGCAAAGAAGGTATTGATGGCCATATAGCGATATACATTTTTTTTAACTAACGTGGTATACTATAGTGTAGAAAACATTGTGTTTTTGCACATTCTGCATATTTTCAGAAACAAAGGTTTGTAGTACCACCACATTCCTTGTGTTTCTAGATCTCTTTCCCCTCTGAAATTTGTGTTTAGTTATGCATGCTTAATCCTTATTGAAGTCAGGCCACATAACTGCATGCCACCAAGTCCTTGTTATTAGCTATGGGTGGCTGCAGAATGGTTTGAATTCGTTACTAAAATTAGAGAAGCCTACTTAGTATACTATGGCAAGTAGGTTTAGATGTGAATTACTAGCCATAAGATTGCAACCTTGGTATAGAGTGCAGGTCTGCTAGCTTAACAATGTAATGATTTTTAATATGTGAGCCTAGCACAGTATAAGTCCATAGGAGAAAAAGAAGTTTGCTCAGACTGTACACTCTGTTCAGGAAGAATGGCATAGGCACACCACAGTGTTTTCTGGAAACTGATGGATTTTTGCCCACAGGCTGTGACTTTTTTACCTTTCCCTTCTCTGTGCAGCCCAAAATGCTGTTCCTGGGGCTCCCCTTTCCCGCTGTAGCAGCTTTTCCGACGCATTTTGGGCTGTAGCCGGAGGGTGAAGACAAATCCCTCTATCCATGATATTGCGTCAGTGAACCTAGTCCAAAATATTCATTTAAGTAAAGCTCCGTTTCACTTAGTATATGCAGTAGAACTGCTTTGAACTAGTTAATTATGGAATTGAATTACTTTTTTTTGTATTTGAAGTTGATCATTTGCCTATACCTATTGGCATACATTGCTGCATTGATGATACGTATTTTAACTTGGGCAAAACTTTGTGTAGGAATATAAACACATGTAGATACTTCTCAAAAGTTTATCTTTGCTGATGATGTCTACCAAAATTGAGCTTTACTTACTTTCTTGCACTTAAGAGATACACAAAGTTCTGTAACAGACTCAGTTATTTATTGAGTAATCATAAATATAAATGATTGGATTTGAACTTCTGTTTACTTTAATCACTTTTTAAAAATTACTTAGAATGGAAAGGAGAAGAATCTGAGAGAAGGAAGAAAGAAAATAGTCTTTTGTTGAAGAAAGAAAAGAAAAGAAATATTCTGGAAACAGAAATATATAGTCTGGAAAATGAGATGCAAAATAGCAAAAGTGCAGAAGAAAGGAGACGGAAGGAAATGCTGCTGACGAAAATGCATGAAATGGATAAAGAAGCTCAAATCAATATAAATTTAGCTTCCCATACATCCACCTCAGACACAATTGCGACTTATTCTTTGGAGAAAAGTAAAAGACCATTTCAGTTCCCAGAGACAGCAGACAAGATATTCAATGGATTTCCAGACTATGACCAGCACAATGGGGTCACAAAAGGAGAAATCCAGAACCAGCATAATGTAGGAGCCACCGATTCAAGCAGTGATCTGATATTTGGTAGTTATGTGCCTTCCTTTGCAAAAGGGTCAAGAAGGCCAAACTGGCTTAATCAAAAAACTGATGTCCTAGAGGACACTGCTAAGGAAAATGTAGGTCTCAACATTAAGAGAGACAAAAAGACGAATTTAATGGAGCAGTTGTTTGGAAGCAGTGCCAATGCTATCACTTCGTCTAAGGCAAATGACTTCGATTTTTTTGTTCAAGGCAGTAGTACAGACAGTTTTCCTCAGGATAAAGGTACCACAGGCAAAGTAAAAGATGAAAGTGATGTTTTCTTTAGTGAAGGAAAAAGCTTTAATCCCAAAAGGCACCGATTGCAGCACATGGCAAGTAGATCTTCAGTTAAGGCTGTTAATTACTCAGAAGATGAAATTGAGGAAGTGCTACTGCATTGATGACTACCACCGATATTTATTATGCTGTTTGTAGTTTTTGTGCTATTTATAGTTTTTGTCCTTTTCAAATATTGTAAACATGAGGTGATGTCAGGAATACAGCTGTTCATTCAATGTTCTAGATTATTTGAAAGAGATGATGACTTTGTTATGCATGTAGCAGTCATCTTTTCTACAGCAATTTCTTAGCATGGCCTCATTCAGTCTAGTTGGGTGTTGCTATTTCCCCAAGTTTTCATTCTGCAAACAAAAATAATCTATCCCTCTAAGAAACCTTTTTGTTATCTTTTGTCAGTCATGTTTAAATGTTCACAGCTCATTGGCACAATGCCAGCAGAGGACTTAAAGTGATCCAGTACAGGCATCATAATATAGTTTTCTGCATTTGGCCACAAGAGGAAGTAACCAAGAGCTTTTTGTATTTAGACATGAAGCTTCTTTCCTCCATCACTTGTCTTTCTTTTGTCTCGCTGAGGAAACAGTGAAAGAAATATTAGAAACTTTTAAAACATTGAGGGTGATCCAATTCCTCCCCTGTGCCAGCAAGGGAGGAGGCCTTCCATGTAGAGAATCCCCTTTTCAATGTGTAGAACTGTATGTGCAACCTATGGATCCAGGTTTTCTTCCAAATTTTGTTACCAGGACAGCAAAGATTCGGTGCAAACAATCAAGTAATTGATGTTTTTCCTTCAGTTCTTTATATTACATAAAGATTTTTTAAATTAAGCTAACGATGAGAGTAGTATGACAGGTTACATGTTTTATATATTATGGAAATCTGTTGTTGACCTATCAACATTACATTGTTAATTCATTCTTGCACAGTAAGCCTTAAATACTTCAGAGGAAAACTAGTACAGAAGCTACTTTTAAAAGTGGATCTCAATTTCTTATGTAAGAGAGTGGAGAGCTTGATGGAGTTTAAATAATGAATTACGACAAAATTAAGATCACACATCTTATTTTAATATGTACATGAGAAAACTATTTAATGGCATGACAAAGAAACACCCTATTTATATGAAAATTAATCTAGCATTTGTTTAATTTTCCAGTAGTCACAACTCATTTATACCAAACCAATTCCATTGCATTTAACAAGTCTGTTCTATAATAAATTACTTGTGGACTGCAGCCAGTGGGCGCAACTATACAACCTTGGTACATGTACAGATGTTTCTATTGGGTTGTACCAAATGTCTGTTGCCTAAAGCTATTGGTAAAACTGAATTAAACTTTCTGGCATTACTTGCTGTTTCATATATCCATAACAACAAATATAAGGGCAAGTTAATTTTAATATTAATACCTTTACAATTTTGTTTTAAAACTTCATTATTTAATGTAGCAAATTACAGGAAATATATTACATAAAATCTCTGAGCATCCAATGATGCCTGGTAAACTGTGCATTTGGTATCCATTCATGCTTAATTTTGATGGGAATGGATCTTGAAATATGAACAAAAAACTTCCTTAGCTAACAGCATTTTAGGTTTCTGATTAAAGAGGTTCCTGCACTTCTGTTTTCTTTAACTTTACAATACTTCCTTACTTTCCTTTTGGCTTAAAAAAATTGTCTAGTTGAATGAAACTAGTTCTCATGAAATCAGATCTAGGCCAAGAACAGAAAGCTACTGAAGGATGAAAAGCACCACCCTGAGTGCACATATAGAAATCATCACCCTCATGCTTTTAACTGGTGTGTTACCCTCATATGCTTCAGAATGCAGGAGTACTGCTGCTGACACCAGCTATGGATACTTCAGCTGTTGGTGGCATTTATTAGTGCAGATGAGGACAGAGATAAAACCAGGTGCCTCTACTCCTTTCTCCTCATTATGTCCCATGTCTAGCAGATGAATGGATGGCGATGTAACAGTTAGGCTAGACAGAATGTCCTGTAGAAAATTCTCATAAAAACAAGGTTGAATATCTGTGTTCTGTTAGGAGGTCAAAAGCTTGGGGAAGGAAAAAGTCTTCGCTTATTTATAGGGCCAAGCCAAGAAATGGCTCCATATTAGGGAAACAGTAAATCTCTCTATATGAATCCAGGTTACTGTGCTGTACAACTAATTGCTATTTTTATGTTTGTCCATCATATGGATGTTTAGGTGTTATCTAGGCCAGCATGTTTTGTCCAGAAAGCTCCAGCCCCCCCCCCTACTTTTGCCAGTTCTTCCAATTGCTCATTTGGCCTCCAGAATATTTGAAACTTTTTTTGGAGGTTCTAAACTACATAATAGCAATGGAATGTACTATAGATTTGATTACATTATTATGTAATGTTAATTGTTTTTATAAATTTATATTTTGTGTAAAATATAAAACATGTTTGATTTTTAACAATGATTTTTATTAAAGATTTCTCTGATAGGTTTGTGCTCAGCATTCTTGAGTCACACGTATTTATGCCTTGCTATTTTTATATTACAGTACAGTTCTTTCCCACCTTTACCTAAAGACTGGAGACAGATAAAAAAAAACTATTGGTGTTACTGAATATGATTGGGAGATACATCTACCTAACTGAGTGAGTGGAGCTTATTTTCTGCTTCGGCTCAAAATCTCGCTAAGGTAGCCTGAGCATAAAGAACGGCAGGATTTCAGTCCAGTGGCACCTTAGAAATGAACAAGATTTTCAATGTGTAAGTTTTTGAGAGTCAGAGCTCCCTTCTTCAGACAGGAAGGTCTGACTCTTGAAAGCTTATACTCTGGAAAATCTTGTTGTACTATCCTGCTGTTCTACTGCAGACCAACTTGGCTACCCAAGCAGCATCCAAAGGATCATTTGACAAAATAACAATAGTCCTAATGTGTGTTTGGAAGAAGTGCTGAGACCCTGAATATGGTGAAATCAAAGAGTTTCATTGAGAGGAATAATTAATAGGAATGTCTGAGCTCCTGCTGTTTGGCTTTGTGGTCTCTCTTCTGGTTATGAAAAACGAAAATGGATTAAAAATTAAACTGCCAATATTATAATGCACCTGTATAGATCTCTGGTATGGCTTCACTTGGAATACTGTGTGCAGTTCTGGTCACCATATTTAAGAAAGGACATTGCAGAGCTGGAAGAAGTACAGCAGAGGGCAGCAAGATGATTAGAGGATTGGGAGCACCTTTCTTATGAGGAAAGGCTGAAGAGTCTATGACTTTTTAGTTTAGAAAGAGATGACTAAGGGAGGACATGCCAGAGGTTTATAAAATTATGCAGGAGGTAGAGTACACAGAACGTCTTCCTCCTCTCCCAAAATATTAGAACTCCGGGACATCCAAGGAATTTGATTGATAGTAGATTTAGGACAGACAAAAGGAAATATTTTTTTACTCAATGAGTGATTAAAATGTGGATTTTGCTGCCAGAGAATATAGTGATGGCCACAGGCATAGATGGCTTTAAAGGGGGATTGGACAGATTCATGGAGGATAGGTCCATTAGTGGCTACTAGCCATGGTGACTAAAGGGAACCTCCACGTTCAGAATCAGTAAACGTGAATACCTGTCCCAGGAGGAGGCATCTTCAAGGGAAGACCTCAGCCTCTATACCCTATTGTTGGCTCTCCAGAGTAAGTGGTTGGCCACTGGATAAGAAAGCATGCTGGACTAGAGGGCCACTGGTCTGATCCAGCAAGACTCTTCTATTCGGTGAAAGCTTCAGCTGTTCATGAACAGTTCAAGCCTGGTTGTAAGGTTACTTTTCATGTTTTCAGACAGCACAGAACCTGTAATCAGCAGAGTTGCACAAATGCACAATGAAAGTCTACTTTCACCCTCTCCGATAGGCTTGTTATCACTGCGTACTATTTGGCAGCCATATAAACAAACAATGAACAAATAGTCAGCTACTTGTTATAAATATACTATTAAAAAAAATCATTTACTAGTCTTTAAAGTGTATTTTATTAATGTTATTTTGTACAGTTGTATGGGAGCCATGCTGCTTCCCTCGTGACATTTAATTACTTTCCATGATTGTAGAATCAGCTCACTCATTCACAAATGCAAAAGCCCCAGGGCAAGGAAATAAAACTCCCACCACAACAAGGAAATGAAACTTCACCACTATTACACAGCTGCAAAGCTGCTCAACTGCCGTTTGAGGTGGATAATGGACAGGCAAACTTGGTGTGTTCACCTATGGAATGTGTTTGCCACAAAGTATGCAGTATCCCTAGTAACTAGCGCATTCAAGATCCAAAATAATATCAAGCATATAGTAAAGCTATACATCAATACTATAGTGCCTCCATAAAGATACAGATATTCAATATCAAAAAGAGTCCAGTAGCACCTTTAAGACTAACCAAGTTTATTGTAGCATAAGCTTTCGAGAATCAAGTTCTTTTCATCAGATGCCTGATCAAAACTGGGCAGATACAGTATCTGCCCAGTTTTGATCAGGCATCTGATGAAGAGAACTTGATTCTCGAAAGCTTATGCTACAATAAAATTGGTTAGTCTTAAAGGTGCTACTGGACTCTTTTTGATTTTGCTACTACAGACTAACACGGCTAACTCCTCTAGATATTCAATATGTATCAGGAGGAGGAGATAGCAAAAAAGACCAAAGTAAAAGCAGGAGATCAAGCAGCTGCCTGTCCAAGCAGATGCTGGACACTGAATTGAATTCTAGACAGGGGTCCAAAGCTGCTGGTCAGCCAGTAAATTCAAAGGAAGGGGTAAGAGTCGTCATGTCATGTCACAGCAAATGGGTGGTTTAAAGCAGATCAAAAGAGTACAAAAATCAGGGTCCAAGGCAATAACCCAAGCTGTAATCTAAGAGATCCAGAGGGAGAATTTACATCTCATGAAACAGTAATTGTTTCAGGCAGGCAAATCCTTAATTTAAAATCAGACTCTGGCCTCCATTATAGGGCTAAGTTTGGTATAGTGGTTAAGAGTGGCAGGACTCTAATCTGAAGAACTGGGTTTGATTTCTCATTTCTCACCTGAAGCCAGCTGGGTGACCTTGGGTCTTTCAGAGCTCTCTCAGCCCCACCCACTTCACAGGGTGATTGTTGTGGGGATAATAGCATATTTTGTAAACCATTCTGAATGAGCATTGTCCTGAAGGGCAATATATAAATCAAATATTATGATTATTATAAAATTTGAATGAAAACATTTGAATTATGTGAATCCTGGTTCCCAGACTCAAATCTAAAAGGAATGCAGGTAAGCTAGCAGGTATATATCCTGATGGTATGATATTGTAATAAAGTTTAACTTGGTATCCATATGTGCTGGGTAGTCCTATTGTGATTGAACAAGACTGTTTCTGTCCGAGTAATAAACTTTCTTTTCTTTATGAAATAGTAAAGAGTCCAGTAGCACATTTAAGACTACCAACCTTATTGTAGCACAAGTTTTTGAGAACCACAGCTCTGTCAGATTTCTTTATGACCGCTCTCTTTGTCAGATTTTCTTTATGACAATGTTTGTTTTCTATTTCAACTTTTATTTCTTCCTACCTTGCAGATGGCAAAAATTAAGATAAATGTGCTACCATAACATAGGGTGTAGCAGTTTGCAGCTCTCTTTCAAGAGCTGGATATATTTGAAATTTTGCTTGCAGCAAACCAAGATCTTTTAAATTCCATAATATGTCATATAGTATAATTGTGTATGGTAACTAACCTATAAATGATATGTTCAGGTTTTATAGAAATATGAGTGCATATATTTCAATTTTCCTCAATTTCTATTTAAAACAACCGCCACCAGCACCAGGAAAAATTTGTGATTTCCCCCCTCAGCCCACATAACTTCAAACTTTCTTGAAATGTTTCATCTTTATTCATTGATTACTTTGATTCAACTAACAGGATCAGGTTCCACCAAAGCAGCTTGTTTCCTGTATTCCCTAGCTCCATCCACGTGAGAGAAATCTTGTCATTACCATATGTGAATTCCCAATAGTGCTCTAAAGCCAGAGTTTTAGGCTTTTGAAGTAGATTTATACCATATTACTTAAATGAAACTTATTACTAGGAAAAATGACTTTGTTATACTGATTCATTTAGTTCCTAAGACAAAGCTTCTAAGAGATATATGAAGTATACATTTCATGTTGGCTAAACCAAATGCAATAGTTTCCTACTTCCAATTATTGTTTAATCCACACCATAAGGATATTTTGAATTTAGCCTATTTTTGTATATTATTCAAGTTCTTTGCAAATGTAATAGTAATATATTGCCTTTTGATTCAGTCATGTAAGATAAAGCAAAGTCTCTCTGGCATAATTCTGACCAGCGAGAAAGTAAATATGGGACAATCTCCTTCCTAAAACTGCCCTAACCACTTTTAGTGGTGGACGGGTGTAATTTAAGCTGATGAACTGCATAAGCTGAAGCATTGCATACTTGCCTTCGGTGAGTATGCAGTGCACATTTCAGATTTTGCAGTTACTAAGCAGTGTTGAAGAACCACTAGATAGTTAAAAATGGTGTCTTCTAGCACCAATGACTATGAACAGTTAGTGATTTGACTCCATGACCTAATGTTCATAGCGAGAAATCTCTGAAACTTATGATGGATGTCTATTAGACTTTTCCAATATTGTTCTTGTGGGATCTCGCAGGGTTTCATTTTGTATTTATTCTTTCTTAATATGTATGAGAGCCTTGTGACTGAGAAGCTGCAAAGATATTGGATGAAGTGCTTTTTTAATGCATAAAACATTCAAGTCAATCTGAAGCTTTGATGCCTATTTAGCTAGGACCTATGAAACAATAAACAAGCTAACTAAGATTGAAATATCCAAAACTATCTTGAACAACAGAAATTGAAGTTTGGCAGCCTCGTGTTTTCCAATGAAAGAGATCAACAGACAGACATAGTCTAATCTGCCAAATATTGTTTCCACAGAGTAGTCCACATATTGAAGAGAATGGTCTGCAGTAGTTTATATCTTCTATTATTATATATATATAGTTTTGTTAGAGGACTGTTTTACATATTTTATTTATTAAAATGATGTAGAACACCGACTCACCATTTTATGTAATCCTTATGCCTAATAATACAATAACTTCCATTTCTCCTCCTGATAATTATTTGATTTTGAGGAACAAAAAGTTGTTTAACGAATAGTGTATTCCCTTAAAAGGAACAAATTGCCAATGCCTATTTTTTTTCTTCAACAAAAATTACATATCTTAGCATTTATCTGATTAGTTAAATACCGGCGAAAGTTTATTCCATTATCACAAATGTAAATGATGTGGAATAATTTCCATGATTGTGTCTCAGCATTAGTTTATTTTAATTCTAGACAAATAATAGAAACAATGATTTTAATGCGCTGTAGATCAAAGAAAATTCCTTTAGAGGGCACCATTTACTTCCAAGAAGTCCTGTTAAATAACATATCTGGCTGGTTCAGCTTTCATGTCTAGATGCTTCAAGTTAATTTAATTTAATTTTGAAACTATAACCTTTCTCTGGACTAGGCTTGCACTTTAGAATGTCATGTTTAATGGACTTCCAGAATATGAAACAGCTGGTCAACCAAATGGCAACAGCACTAGTACAGTTCTTGCTCTGCTACACTTCCCTCCTTAGGGCCAATTCACACTTCTTTTATATATGCCACATTAAAAAAAGCTGTATAACTATTCTGCTCTGAAAAGCCCATGGACTATTTTTTGTTTGAAAATAACCCTTTTATTTTAAGTAGTGATAAGGGCTAGATTGGACATATTTTACAGGGAACTATTCCAATAATACATTTGTGAGTACAAAATTTCAAGGGAGAATCACACTGAGAGAAACAAGGGGCGAGAGAACATTCTTCAGTGAGCCACCTTAAACAAGAATTCAGCTAAGTGCAAGAGAGCTGCAATGAGCTAGCAGAGGAATGATTTTCAGAACTGACAGAAGTAAGCCAAAGGATCCTGCATTAAAATGGCATTTAATGATTGGCTACACACTTTTAGGGATGATAGTAAGTGCTGACTGGCACTTAACGAGCCAGCTCATAAAATGGAATAACATCCTGCTTGCTCTTGAAATTCAAAGTGGTTGATCTTGATTTTTGTATAGTAGGCAAGAGTGGCCTATTGTTGTTCTCTTTATGCTTGGTTTTTACATTACTGAAAAACAACGCACAAAATGTATTTAAAAACACATCTTGGTATAGGTACATTCCAAAGGGACCTCCTGATTGGTTGTACCTCCCTCAGCATGTAGCAATATCACAAAATATTTGGGTTTTTTTTGATACCTTGTGAAATTGCCCTAGATAGCTATAGTCTATCTTGTTACTTGTTATAGTCTTGTTACTGAGTTTGCTCATTTTGTCTCAAGAGTCTGCTTATGGATCTTTCCACAGCAAATAGTTATTGTGCTCCATGGAAACACTTAAAGATGGTGGCACCAATGATTTGTGGCAGCAGGTTGTGACACGCAACTTTTTTTAAAAAAAACTTAAAAGCTGCTTAGACATAGAGTGGTTAATCAATATAACCCATTCAAGTACACAGTTTTCAAACATCAAAAGTTGCAGAGTGATGTAAGAAAAACTCAATGCAATGAAGCAGTGTGCCTGTAGGTGGAAGGATGCCTAGATAGGCAGATTTGAGGGGACGTATACCGGATTTTAACTCAAGCAAGGCTGAGGATGATTCTGACATCAGTTCAGAGGAATATAATAAATTCAGCTCCTTTGTGTGTTTATACTTATGAAGCAATTGACATAATCATTATTTTTGGCACAGAATCTCATAGAGACATTATGCAGAATTGTGAAAAATCATTATACAGAGAATCTGTGGTCCTTACATGTTACCCTAAATCTGCCACTTAAAGCAGCCACTGTTTAGGTTAAAATCTTTTTTCCAAGTCTACATATAGCTTGGTGCATTTTTAGTGTTGCAACCTTTAAAAAGGCATATATTGAATTAGTTTACTATTTTTATTGACCTCTTTGTCTAGAAAAAGGTATCAGTTGATTTGTGAGAGGAAAATATTGGAGTTTTCCAAATAGACACTGGCAGATTTTTTTTTTTTGCCTGTAAGTTGCAGTTGATTTAAAGCTACCCAGGAAGGGTTTCGAGGCAAGGGAGATTCAGAGATGGTTTGTCATTGCCTGCCAGACTTCCTTTGGTAGTGGTCTCCCATTAGGGTTGCCAGTCCCCAGCTGGGGGTGGGGGAGGTACGGGTCTCCAGGGGGCATGCTCTCGGTGGTGAAGTGTGCTCTCATGGGCCCAATCCAGCCCAGATTGGGCCACTGTGGAGAGCAGGAGTGCTCCCGTGCTCTACAGAGGCCTGATCCAGGCTGATTTGGGCCCGAATCAGCCTTGATTGTCCCCCAAAAGGCCCAGATCAGGCCCAAATTGGCCTGAAACAGGCCGCTGTGGAGTTTGGGAGCGCTTCCGCGCACCGCAGCTGACCATTCCAGGTCAATCCTGGCCAACCCAGACCTGATCCAGGCCAATTCGGTCCTGATCCAGGCTAGATTTGGGATGATTCAGCCTGGATCCAGCTGTTGCAGAGTGCAGGAATGCTTCTGCGCTCTGCAGAGGCCCAATCTGGGTCAAATCTGCCTGAATCCAGCCCGGATTGGGCCCAATTCAGCCCTCTCACAGAACACAGGAGCATTCCCAGGGTGGCTGTAGCCCATGCAATGATGTCACCTGGAAGTGATGTCATCACACAGGCCTGGGAGCACACATGACAAACAGAAGCTAAGGTAGGTGCCGGGCCTCCCGTCTCCTGCTGGGAGGAAAGGGGGACCTGGCAACTCTATCTCCCATACAATGACTAACTAGGCCCAACCCTGCTTAACTTTTGAGCTCTGAGAAGATCAGGCTAGCCTGCGCTGTCTAGGTCATGGTGGGCTATCCACCATCAAGATAGCAGAAGAATACTTACAAAAAATAGGTTGAAAGGGGAAGGATTTTGTGCAAGAATTTTAACTAGGCAACAATATCAAACAATTCTTTGCCCCACTAAAGAAACTGAGAAGTTGTCTTCATCATTCATCTGGCAGTCATCCTTCCATGCCAAGAATTTAGTCATGTTACTGAAATCATCAGTTCTTTGCTGTGTTGAAGAAAAAGGGGAAACTAAATTGGAGTGTTTCTGTGGCTTGCAGGCATGCTGCCGAGATGCAAAGGAAGATTCATTCCAAGGAGAATGGTTGGTTTTTCACTGTATAGTTTTCCATTGTTCTACCTACACAAAGCATACAGGTCATTTAGTTCCATTCCTCTGTTGGGTGTTGTAAGAATGGAAGGCTGCAGCTCCTTTGGTTGCCTGACAAGATTCCTTCCAGGTTTGTTTGTTTTTTTGACCCACAGAAACTTTGAGAAGAAAACTGCTTCCCGTTTTCAAATATTTATCTGCTTATTGCCCCAAACACCCAACATCTAGCATAGGTCTCTTAAAACAAAACAGAATATGAACAGCAGTAAGAACGCTCTTTATATCTGGAAACTCCACAGGTACAAATAAATGTGATTGGTGTGTGACACAACTTGAGTCATCAGTTAAAAAAAAAGTAATGTGGGCCATACCAAATACCTAAAAAGCAGGAAAGATTAGGGATAGGCAGGGCAGGGAGGAAGGTAGGAAGCCTCCATTCATAACTTTCCACTTGAAATCACTTTCTATTTTTCTTCCTGCAGGGGCTCATTCTAACTTTGGAGCCCCACCAGAAGCAGGAACCGCTGGACAGAAGTGTACAGGAGAGGTGTGGCTGTGGGAGTGTTCTGTACCTTCTTCCTGCCTTCCCTAATATACCATACATTATTTCCATCCCAATCCTCTGCTTGGAATGTAATGTCCCACCTGCATTTCTAAGTAGTCCAATCCAGTCTATCATCTTCCACAGTTTGTGTGGTCCAAACTGTCAAGATACATATGCCATGCAGAAAGGAATGTGACCGAAGCCACAGACCCAAAGGTCAGAGATCTCCTAGACAGCATGTTACTAAGGAATGAAGAATGTAGGAGATATTCTATGAAATACCCATCCTAATTATAATTAGGAATTGCTGCTAGAACTTTGTCTAGAAGCACATTTACAGGCACATCTGGGGGAAATGAAAGAATTTCACTGTTAAATGCATCTCCTTTGCAAATCCCGTTTGTTTGAAACATCTTGAATTGATACACTGATATAAAACCAAACCACTGATTTTTCCATATCAGGAAAAATATGCAGAAATTTTGACATTTTGTTTGTCTGACGACAGCCATATCTGACAGCACTAGAATTGCAAGCAATGTGATAGAATAAGATTAACAAAGCATTTAACAGCTTCTACCAGCTGGAATTGCAAATCAGTACAGTTTTGAGTTCTTAATGATGATTCATCCCATATTCTATGCAACTTTTCTTTCCACGCTGTCTAAACATTTCTGCTTTTCAGTTCAAAATCCATGTTCTAATATATCTGCAATTCCCATTGCACTGTCCCTAACTGTTTAAAACAGTGCCATAGCAACTTCTGTGTGATACTGTATTGCTTTTCATATGACTGTAGGTATGACAAAGAATGAGGCACTATTTTGCAGGGATTGTTGTTGTTTCAATATGAAGAATCACACAATGATCCTATAGAAAGCATCCATCCACATAAAACATCACTATTAATGAGACTATTTCATTGTCTCAAAAACAGACTTTAGGAAAAATAATTTCTACTGAAGTTTCAAAATATGCCAGTCTCTTTAACAGTGCCTTTGCTGTGAAAAGCAAAAAAGAGATAAGATAAACTATGATCTTAGGGAAATCCAGAGGGCAGGTAATTAAGTATTTAGATACGTGAACTTGTTTTCTCCAGTTACCAGGACAGGAGCACTTTCTGTTAAGTATGCATACAAAACTATAGGATACAATTGCTGCTGCTAGCTGATACAATAACAAAAAGCACACTTCAGAGGAATATTATCAATAAAGATTCCTTTCATATCCCATTGCATGTCTAGGATCATCCTGCTTACATTCTTTATAGGCATCTTCACGGGGACAGAAATTAATCAAAGCCAAACCAAATACACACTGTTTACTTATACAGTTCAATTGCAAAATTAGTATTTTGATATAATGAAGGACATTAATCCTCTGTCTTCTGACACTTCATAGAATCACAGGGTCATCTATTCCAACCCCTGCAAAATGCAGGAAAGTCCCAAATACCCACCCCACCGGTGACCCTTACTCCACGACCAGAATACGGCAAAACTCCATCAGGATCTGGCCTGGGGAAAATTGCTAACTGACCCTAAGGTGGCAATCAGCCTTACCCTGGACATGTAAGAAGAGGCCACAAGAACGAAGTACTGATGTAACCCTTCCTGCCCTCCCTCTCATGATCTGCCCAGGTTCACAGAATAAGCATTACTGTCAGATGGCCATCTAGCCTCTGCTTAAAAACCTCCAAAGGAGAGCCCAGAGGAAGCCTCCAGAGGAAGCCTGTTCTACTGAGGGACCGCTCTAACTGCCAGTAAGTTTTTCCTAATGTTTAGCTGAAAACTCTTTTGATTTAATTTCAATCTGTTAGTTCTGGTCTGACCTTCAGGGGCAACAGAAAAAAACTCTGCACCATCCTCTATATGACAGCCCTTCAAGTACTTGAAGATGATGATCATATCACCTCTCAGTCGTCTTCTCTCCAGGCTAAACATATTTAGCTCCTTCAACCTTTTCTCATAGGACTGGTCTTCAGACCCCTCACCATCTTCGTTGCCCTCCTCTGGACACGTTCCAGCTTGTCTATATCCTTAAACTTATTCTAGGTGAGGCCTAACCAGAGCAGAGCGATACCATCACTTTGTGTGATCTGGACACTATACTTCTGTTGATACAGCCCAAAATCGCATTTGCCTTTTTAGCTACATTACACTGTTTGCTCATATTCAGTATACGGTTTAATAAGATCCCTAGATCCTTTTCGCACACACCACTGACAAATCTCCCCCATCCTGTAATTATGCCTTTTTTTCTTACCTAAATGTAGAACTTTGCATTTATCTCTGTTGAAATTCATTTTATTTGTTTTAGCCCAGTTTTCCAGCCTGTCAAGACCATCCTATATCCGGACGCCGTTTTAGTTTAGAAAGAGGGCTCAGTTACATGACTATGTCAGCTTATGGCTACTAGAAATATGCATTGAACAATACAGCCAACATAGTTTATGTCATTGAGTGGCCTTGTCCCTTACTGTATATTGATTGCACACATCAACCAATAACGATAAGTACACAAGAACGTATTTCACGGATAAGGAAGAGGGTGATGGAGGCGCCTCTCATGCAGCACTTTGTGGAGACTTCTGATGACGCCAGACAGTTTAGATTCTTGGTCTTACATGTCTTGAGACCCACTGATGGCCAGGACCCACGTGAGCTATTAAGAAGAGAGACCTTTTGGACATACCAGCTCAACACGGTAGCACCTGGAGGCTTAAATCAAATGTTAGACTATTCCAGTTACCTATGAAGGTGATGTACCTTTAAATTGTGTGAGCACATCTTGAGTTTCAACCAGGAAGTTCCCTTATTAACTGGCTAGGATTGATGCACTGTGCGCTCCCTGTTTGGAGAAGGAATGGCAGAGGGAACACCCTTGCATTAAACTAAATGAGTATATGCTGGTGAGTAGGATGGGACATTATTATATGAGAATTTTATTGTTTAATAGGAAATCTGGTTTGTTTTTGTGCTTTGTACTTTATATTTATTGTTATGCTTGTGCAGGCATGAGTTTTGGAATATGTGCAACCTCGAGAAAGGAATGCTGAAAGAGGAATAATTAAAGCTAGCAGCCTGTTGGAACCAAAGTCACCTGAAATATTTCTTCCTCCCTGGGGACCGGAGTCTTGGATCTGGAGACCTGCATTTCATCTCTCTATGAACTGAAGATCTGAAAAACAAAGAAATATCAACAGATTTATTATGAACAACTTCACCTGAATAATTATTGCACGTAAGTACTTTTTTCTCTTAGGAGAGACTATTTGCCTCCGGACTTTATATTTCAGTGGTACCCACTGTCATGCACTTTCCTGAATATTTATGATTGTAGCACTTTAATTATACTGGATTTCTGATACTATGATTAACCTTGTATTTATTGTACTGGATTTTCTATACAGTGATTTACTTTGTAAATATGATGTGGTTGCTCCGCCTTCCTTGTAGAGGAGGAGTTTGATTGTGATGTACAGAGAATTAATTATAGTGATATTTATTATATTTGTACGTTGAGAATAGCACTGAGCACTTTAATTGCAGTATCCACTATAGGCATCTTTGTTTGTGATTGTTACTTGGGGTTGTTGTGTTTTTGCCTGTAATGTTTTAAAACAAGCAGAAACCAAATCCACAGAGGCACCCAAAATGAAGCTATTAAGTTCTGTTGTGTTGTTCTTCTTTACACAGGTGGGAGAAAACAGGAACACTGGTGAAGAACAGCTGCTGCAGATCTGTCTCGAGGCTCTTCTGGGCTAGTGTGGTATGGTGTAGCTTGTGCAGAATGCAGAGAGAGAACAACTTGGGTCACTCAAAATTACCCCTCCTTGCTTTCTGAAGCCTTTCTTGGGAGAGGGATCTTATACCAACTTACTCTGTGTGCGTGTGTGTTCCTGCTTGCCATTGCCACGTGGCTGGCTGTGCTAGTGCCTTGTTGGTGGTTCAGCTGCTGTGTGGCTGATGTATTGGTACTTGGTTCTGTTTGTGGTGTAACCACATTGGCCCTGGATTCTAGCTGGGCACCCTGTTCAGAGACCTATAGAATTGGACCCCTTGGTCCAATCTTCTTGAAACTTGGGTGGGTCTATAGTGCACAGGAAGGATTAGGTTCCCTGTGATCAAGGCTTTTTTTCAGCTGGAATGTGGTGGAACGGAGTTCTGGAACCTGTTGAAAATGGTTTCCAGAGGGGAGTTTAGATTGCCCTCCATGCCACTCTGCACCACTCCAGTGGCACAAAGGGCAATCTAAACTCCCCTCTGTCTGTTGAACAGGGGGCGGGGACATGACCATGTGACCATTTTTGCCAAGGGCGATTTAAACTTTTAAAAACTCCCCCCTTGTTCCAGCTGACCCAAAGTGACGTCATTGTGCAGTCCTGAGAGTGTGCACACACTTTGTGCTCGCGCATGTGGTACCGGGGGCACCACCTCCTGCCAGGAGTTCCCTCTGTGCTAGCAACCCACTGAGTTCCACCACCTCTTTTCCCAGAAAAAAAGCCCTGCCTGTGATTTTCATGGAGTGTTCACAAAAAAGCACACACACACACCCCGGCCCTCTCAGTTAGGCTTCCCATAGGGAGTAATGGAGCTGAATATATTTGGCTTTCTGAATAAAATCCGGATCCAAATATTATACCTGTATTTTTGGATCCATACTGAATATATAGAGTATTTTAAATAGCCCTATCAAAACAATAACAACATTCGATTTATATACCACCCTTCAGGACAACTTAATGCCCACTCAGAGCAGTTTACAAAGTATGCCATTATTATCCCCACAACAAAACACCCTGTGAGGTGGGTGGGGCTGAGAGAGTTCCAGAGAACTGTGACTACCCAAGGTCACCCAGCTGGCTTCAAGTGGAGGAGTAGGGAATCAAACCCGGCTCTCCAGATTAGAGTCCCACGCTCTTAACCACTACACCAAACTGGCTCTCGTTTTATTTTTTGTGCACACCTCTAGTTCCAAGTTCTGCCACTGAAAAAAGCCTCCACTTACATAGATCTTTACCACTCATCTGTGCCTTAGACTGTCTGGCCTTTGGTCTTTTCAGGTCTGTATTCTGACTGGGAGCAAAGTCTTTTACATCACTTACTACTGGTCCTTTTAACTGGAGAAGCCAGGAACTGAACGTGGCACCTTCTGCTACAAAGTAGGTGCTCTGCCACTGAATGACAATACCTCCCCTGTTACATTTTCATCCTCATCTACTATTCATAACCAGGAACCACCTCAAAACTCCTACAGCTTGTTGTCTGGAAATCTGTTCCATAGGTTCTCTTGCAAGCAATACTCTCCCAAAGTTTCTATTAGTCATCAGCATGTGGCTTTTAATCTCTTGAAAGACCGAGCAAAATTCTACTTCCATCTCTCTTGGAATCATATATCACAACAAAGTAATGATGAGGAGTAGAGCAGAACAGTCAATGGAACATTTTCTGAAGAGTTTTCAAGAATGAGGATACCCACACAAATTAAGATACCTACAAATCATGGCAATTTTTCTTCAGCCTAACAGTCATCTTTGTGGCTATCTGCTCTTTCTTTTTGGAAAAGCAACAATAAGCTGTTGAAGCTGACAATTTCAATGCATATTTTTAAAATTTTGATCTTCAACAACACTGATGGAATTTAAACTTTTTTAGACGTTAAATTTAGCCTGCAGCAGCCACTTTTCTATATTCTAGATTTCTGTATTAATTGAAAAGAACACAGCAAATATGGCCTTTCCTGAAAATGGTTTTGATCCAATGTCGTTTTCTGCCTGAGCAGGTGTACTTGTCATCCATGGGCTGAGGTGATATCTGCAAATTCCCACATTGTTCAATGTTGTTCATGGGTCTCCTGTAAACTGGGGAGGGGGAGGGTACAATGGTCTGGGATGGCCAGGAAGTTCTGTTTCACTCAGGGATTGTTGGATTAAACCCCATATATGGTAGCTTTTCAGCATTAAAATGTAACATTGTTCTCCCTTAAGAGAAAAAGACATCCTTCTTTCTATATATTTTAAATAGATTTATGTAAGCTGTACATACTGGCTTTACTGTAAAGGTATCTTCCAGGCAAAATAATTTCCAGGCTCAGACAGTAGATTTATCAAAAGTAAATGCAAGGCTCTTTGAATTAAATCCATGTTGTGTCTATCATAATAACAGATATGATGTAAATGAGTATCTGTGTGTTTTCTTTTACGTTGTGGATGAAGAAATTAAATATATGTTCACTTCCCTCTTTTATTCCCCGACTTCAAATTACTGTGAGGAAAATGAGTCACAAAAATCAGGAATACAGAAAAAATGCTGGCAATGAACACTGGGTACTTGGAAGCTCTATCTAAAGTATGACTAATGGGGAATCTTGTGATTCTAACAGTAATTTTATCTGTCAGATATAGGAAATTTCTGCTTTACAGGAAACAAGGCCTCAACATGTGTGTTTTCTTTTAAAATCTTATTAAGTGACAGAATTGTTCTCTCCTTCCAGTGGTGGCAAATTTAGGGCATACAGAGAAAACACTTCTTGGTCATTCCTTACTGGCACTTTTTGCAAGGAAGATATGTGCTTTGGAGTCCACATAACGTACATTATATATATGCTGATATTGCTCAAATGTGGCATCATGGGTGAAGGATACAGAGGCAAACTATCATCCACCACTGAGAAAAGTTTATTACTGGGTTCTAAATATGATTGTGAGAGGTGTGAATATAGAATAATGATCCCCAATATAGCACCTGTGAGAGACATGGTATCCACCAATGTATTCTTTGGTACTCACTTGCTGCTTCCCAAAAGCAAAAGACAAATCCTATATTTTCTCTGCTTCATTGAAATAGGAAGTGCTCCAGTAGATGCCAGGAGGCATCTCATAGTGGTCATTTTTTGATTAGCCATGACCCACATGGCAGACATTTTGTTGTGCTGTTGACTACCTGTTCCCGAAGTTCCAGAAGAGGCTACATGTTTACCAAGGTTGAGGACTCTTTGTACAGACACATCCATGTCACGCTTTCTGACGTGCAAAATACTTTGAGATTCCTTCTCCTCCTTCCTGACATAAGCATGTTGGAGTATCAGGATGTGAAATACAGTCCTATGGTGTCTGTGAAAATTTATTTACACATAAACAAGTTTAGAAGAGATAGTTAGGAAACAGTACCCTACATAACAAATACAGTACCCTACATAACAAATTCTATATTATCATTTTCTCTCTTATTTGTTTAGGAAACCGTATGCTGCATAACAAATTCTGTATTATTCTTTTCTCTCTTGCTTATTTTTGATAATCCATACATTTATTCCAAACAACTGCATTCCAATTTATTCTGGAGATGATATTCATGTGTATTTATGTCATTTTTTTTAAAAACACACAAGCTGCTCATATTCAGCAATTTTTGGAACTTCCATTGCAAATATAATGGTATGAATTGGCATAGAGCTATTTTATCATCTTTGCAATAGGTGTAGATTGTGGCTAACATCATACTGGCTATCCCTCCACTATAGTCCAGAGGGCTTTGGGATTGACTTGACCAGTGATGGCGTTTGTTCTTCTTTCATGTTGTTTTTATGATGTCCTCTAGTTGCTTTTAAACATTTTATTTTAAAATCATTGTGAACTATCTTGGGGGGGACAATGAATGTCCCATTACAAAATATTATAGTTTGATTTCTGAACAAAAGTGAAATCCCCATTTAAGAAGTGCTATCCTAAAAGATATTTGAGTCATGTATTAGAAATGAATAGCAACTGCATTTTTGCACTATACAGTGATTGACAGAAAGCACTCTGAATAATTTCTAATGTTAATAAATAAGAATTGCTATTTAGAAGTATAGATCTACAAGTAGGGGACCCACAAGAACTTGTGGCAGGCATCCCATTTCCCCCTCCCCCGATATTTCCTCTTTCTCTTCCCTGAAAGCCTCTATAGCTTTCTCCCTTTCCTACTTCCTTCCTTTCCTCCTTCTCAGCAACCAGCCAAGGTACCTTTATCTGCTCCCCTGTCTCCAGCTTATCCTCCTTCTCTCTCCCTAGCTGCCTTTCCCAGGGAAAATTCTGACCCAGTAGTACAATGCCCCAGTTGTGTGGTGCTGGCCTTTAGGCTCAATTGCAGAGTGCTGGTCACTGAACACAGTTGCATGGTAAGGAACCCACAAGAACATGTCAGGGCACCTCACTTTCCCGTGTATCCTGCTCCCCATACAATTTTCTCTTTCCCTCCTCCTGGCAGCCCCCATATCCTTTCCTCTCTCCATGCTTCCTTTTATCCTTCCAACCAACAAGCCCTCAACTTCAGCTATTATTACTTCGTTTATACTCTTTCTCTACAATGGGGACCCAAAACTGCACACATCATTCTCCTCTCCTCCATTTTATCTTCACCACAACCCTGTGAAGTAGGTTGAACTGAGAGTGTGTGACTGCACACTCTCAGCTTCCATGCCAGAGAAGGGATTTGAACCCAGGTCCCCAGAGCCTAGTCTGAAATACTGAGCACTATACTATGCTGGTTTTTGTTGGGTGCCTGCTGCTGAACAGTAGCAATCAGCTGGGCCTGGGTGAGTCATGGTAACGAATTGCCTGGTGGTTTCTGCCAGGCTTGACCCTAATAAGAGTTCTCTCAAAGGCCAAAACAACCCTGGGAAAGCTACTGACTCCTCTTCCTGCTTTTTACTGACATAAACCGGTGCTTGAAGGCTGATGATGTGGTAGTGATTGCTCAGCAACGTTCAGTGACATCTCAGAAGGCATTTGTATCTTAAAACTACAGGTGCTGGTTCTACGATTTGGGTGGGTGGGTGGGGGGTTAAAATTACAGACCTGGAAGGCACCCCATCTAGTTCAACCTTCTGCACAATGCAGGAAATTAATTGGAACCCCCCCATACACACACACTTCCCCAGTGACTCTGCTCTCCAGAGGAAGGCAAAAACCCTCTAGGATCCCTGGCCAATCTAGCTTGGAGGAAAATTCCCTCATGATCCCAAAGTGGTGATCATCATAACCCTATCACATAAGAAAGGGCTATGAGAGCCAAGCACTGGTTCATCCCTTCCTGCCCTCTCTCTCATGACCTGCCTAAATTCATATTGAGTAATAGAATCAGCATTGCTAATAGATAGCTGACTGGCCTCTGCTTAAAAATCTCCAAAGAAGGAGAACCCACCACTTCTCGAGGAAGTTGTTGCACTGAGAAACTGCTTTGTCAGGAATTTCTTCCTAATGTTTAGCCAAACACTTGTTTGGTTTTACTGTAACCTGTTAGTTCTGGTCCAACCCTCTGGAGTAACAGAAAACAACTCTGCTCTACCATGTATGTGATAGCCCTTCAAATATTTTAAGATGGCTATCATATCACCTTTCAGTCATCTCCTCTCCAGGCTTAATGTATCCAACTCCCCCACTGTATTATTATTATTTTTTTTTAATCATATATTTGAGATCTCTGTTTTTTCTGCAAACGTTCATCTTTTCTCAGGTTTCTAGAAAGATCTGTCAGGTCTGTTCATAGTCCCAATCTCTGAATTGAAGTATCCACACAAAGGACCATGTTGAGAATTAGATATACTGATATTTCTGGCTGCAACTGAAAATGCCTCTGTCTCAAATCCAGACTTCAACGGACAGCAGACCTCTCATAGCCCATCATTCCATCCATGAGAAGACAGGCTTATTCCATGCTAAAATACTGTTCTCTGTTGTGATGGCCCAGGTTTTAACTGTTAATTACAAATGTGTTCCATGTTCAGACTTTATTGGTAACTGGAAATTCTTGTATATTGTGAGATTAAAAATTCTTCGATGGCCTGGAAATAACCATATGTGGTTAAGTTGCTTTTGGAGGAAACTATATACATTTCACACCATTATTTTCCTGCATTAACTGCTGAGCTGATTCCCCATTTTAATTCCATTTGCAGATGCCTGCAAAAGGAGCCAGCAATGCATTGGGACCATAGTATAGTATAGTATAGAAGCAACCTAATACTTACAATCTTTCATCACTATTGGTGTAGCATGGACATCTCACAAATGGACAGAGTGCTCCAGAATCATCTGTAATTCTATAGTACTCTTGTTTTATACAGCGAGGTTATGATGCTAAATGCAGCACAAAAGTCTGGACTCAGGCGTTACCTTTTGTATGTTGGGCCTCCTTGAGCTCTGCTACCCCAAGCAGTTGCCTAGCCTGTCCAAATGGTAAAAGCCAGCCCTGCAAAACAATTTTACCACTACCCTACCATTTCATGGAGCAACGCTTGAAGCCTTCTTCTGGCCTAATGAGTCTTCCTCCAATATATAATAAAAAAATTTACATTGGATTCATGTACTATTTTGCACCCAACTCCTATACAACGGGAGAGACAGCACATTGAAAAACCGTGGGTTTTTTTGTTTTGTTTTGCAAGAAACCTACTTATTTAGAAATGTTCAATGTAAGAACGAATTACAGGAATGAAGTAGCAAACAACAGCATAAGATAATCAGTTCTGAAAAACCACATTGCGCACTAAGCTAA
Source organism: Eublepharis macularius (assembly GCF_028583425.1). NCBI lineage: Eukaryota > Metazoa > Chordata > Lepidosauria > Squamata > Eublepharidae > Eublepharis > Eublepharis macularius. Next base: position 77,037,614 of record NC_072790.1, on the reverse strand, counting down.
GCTGTTCTAGGTAGTTCCTCTGGGCATGAACATGGTGATAGAGAGTGTCCTCAAATCATAGTTTACTTACTAAACCAGCCCCAGCCTGCAGCTGGGAGATACTGCTAAGAAAACTCTATTCATTCCAGTTAGCAGGAGAGACTACTGGTCTTTCTTCAGACCAGTAGTAATTAATCAGCTTGAATTATCCCACCCTGGATACTCCTGGACACTCCAAGATCTATTCTAAATCTTTGCGTTGATCTAATTTACTCACCTGGCTATTATCCTTGTAGTCGCACAGCTGCTGGCAGATTTGGAGAAGAGAGATTATCTAGACCAGGGGTGGGCAAATTGCAGCCCGTGGGCCACATGCGGCCCGCTACAGAGTTTTTTGTGGCCCGCCAAGACAGTAGAAAAGTGTGATAGGGTACATTTGTCTCATTAAACTGATTCTAAAATTAAATGTGCTTGCAGCTATAGATGATATGAAATTAGCACAATAAATAAATTGAATAAAACTACCACTATTTTATTTAATTTATATTTATCGATTTTTACGATACAATTTATACCTTTTCTGAAATGCAAAGTTAACTAATGAATGCAATCATTTTAAAAGGTGCGGCCCTCCGCTAACCTCCGCTCCCACAAAGTGGCCCCCGAGCCAAAACAATTGCCCACCCCTGATCTAGACCTATTTCAATCTTGACTCAGGCTTGGGTTTGGGATGGAAGTGGCCTTGGTCAGCCTGATGGATGATCTTAATTGGGTGAGTGATAAGGAGAGTGCATCCCTGTTGATTCTCCTTGAGCTCTCTGCCACATTTGATACCATCAACCATGGTATCTTTCTGGAGAGAGTAGCTGAGTTGGAAGTAGGAGATCCTGTGCTTTGGTGGTTCTGCTTTTACTTGACTGGCTGATTCCAGAATGTGGTGCTGGGGGACTGCTGGTCAGCCCTATGACATTCATGTTATCCCACACAGAGTTCTATCTTATTCCCAATGCTGTTTAACATCTACATGAAACTGCTGGGAGAGATCATCAGGGGATTTTTTGAAGTAAGGTGCCACCAATATGCAGGTGACACCCTGCTCTACTTGTCTTTAACAGCTGAGTCAGGTGGGTTTGTGGAATCCTAAACAGAAGCCTGGAGATGGTAAAGGAATGGACGATGCAATACAAAGCAATTGTGCACAGAGTATGTTTAACAACCACCTTATACTGGAAACCTACCGATTGGCAAATATATCTACATGCCTCTAGCCACCATCCTAAACACACAGAACAATCCATTGTCTTCAGCTAAGCTCTATGTTACAACTGCATGTTCCAATCCCTCTGACAGAGACTGTCACCTGTATGATCTACTGTACCTACCTGATGTAGTAAGGAAACAGATCGACAAAGCCAGAATGGTATCAAGAGATAACCTGCTAGAAGACAGGCCCAAACAAAACAACGATAGAACACAACTGGCGGTTGCATACAGCTCTCAGCTCAAACCAGTTCAATGCATCATTAATGACTAGCAACCTATACTGGACAATGATACTCTTCTCTCACAAGCATAGGGAAGCAAACCTTTTCTTGCACACAGACAGCCCTTTAATCTTAAGCAACTTTTCACTCACAATAATGTACTTCTTAATGCAGACATGGACTCTGGGACCAGGGCTTGCAATGAACTAGGATACTAACTCTGTCCCCATATTCACCTTGACAACACAATACCAGGACCTAATAACACCATCATACCATTGCAGGTTCATTCCCTTGTTCGTCTTCAAACGTTATATACGCTATTTTGTGTCAGCAATGCTCTTGGACAAACAGGTCAGTACCTATGCAAAAGAAAAAATTGACATAATCTAACATTAAGATTGCAACACTCAAAAAACAGTGGGAGAATATTTTAATTTCCAGGACATCCATTCACCTTGGGGCAGCCATTGGATGGGTCACCAGACCAAGTAACTTTGGCCTTGTGGGTCACCGCACTCAAAAGGTTGGGAACCACTGCTCTATGGCATTGTTCTTAGCTGAACCCCCTCCTCTCCTCTCCCCGAACCCCACTCACCCCCAAATCTCAAGAAATTTCTAGATTGTACCTCTGTTCACTGTAGTAATGCTACAGTTTATGAGGGGGGGGGCTACATGGAAGAGATGTACTTTGGGTATATATGACATTGCAAATGAATTACTAAGCAAACAGAAGGCCAAAATATACATTCAGCCTGGTGGATCACAGAGTTTTCTAGGATTCAACTGTTACAATGCAAAGTCAGAAAGCTAGGACATTAGTTAATCATTTTGCTTTCCTTTAGTGCATCAGTCCATTAAAACTACTGAGATATCTTGGTGAAGATATTTAGTGAAGATAGCCATTTCTTCCGGAACAGAGAACACAGGCTAATCGTAGTAATTGGAAACTCCTCTTAAATGTGTTGCCTGAAGTTCACAACAATGCCATTGGCAGTAAACACCCTCAAGGCAAAAAACAACCTTAAGTATTCAAAATATAATCCGTGATGAAGAAACCAACCCTACAGATTTATTGTGCAGTGCAGAGGTACAATACACAAAACACTGTATACTTTAATACTTATATGCAACACATTTTATATAGACATGTATATATACAGCCCCACTCACCTCACAGAGTGATCGTCGTCAGATTAAGCACACACTTTGTATGTGGCCTTAAGTTGTCCTGAAGGGCGGTATATATATCTAATGTTATATAATGCTTATGGCAAAATGTTAATGCAGCTTAACCAAGAGGGCTCTAGTCTACTAAAGTATATGCATCAAAGTGCGTTAGTATTAAAAGACTCCAATCTTTGCTGCAATTACTAGACAGTAATCTTTCCTTGGGGAAACCTGTTGTGCAAACGAGGAGGGGGGAATCCCTTCCCGATCCATCCTCGCTAGCCTGGGTCGAGCAAAACAACTATAACCACCTACATCCGACCGGATGCTTCGGTTCTCCAACTCCTTTTCCTTTGGGTAGCCTCCGACAGCCACCACAGGCCCGCCAACTGCAAGAGGCTGCGCGGCCCCAGCCTGCCCGGCATCTGAACCGTAAGGACTTCCCCTCGCGAGTCTATTCCCCCGCGAGGGAGGAAGGGCGGGAGGCCGGCTGGGAGGAGGGGACGACCGAATTGGGGAACCAATGGCGAGCCGGAGCCCCCGCCCCCTCCTCCTCCCTCTCCCGTAGCCGAGGTGGGCGATCGCGAGTGGCAGCGAGCGGGGGCTGCTGTTTTCTTGGGTGTCGCCTGGCCAGGGTCGAGCGAGAGCCCGGCGGCTCGTCGTGCGCAGCGTGGAGATCTCGCCGCCGTCGGAGAGCTCTGCGCTTGTGCGGCGGCGACAGCAGCAGCGGCGTCGGCGACTCGGCGAGAGCGCGGCGTCTTTCTCGCTCCGCTTCGGCTGCCCACAAAAGGGACATCATGCCGAAGAGAAAGGTAAAAGGGCCGATTGCAAATGTTAGGGGCTCCCAGCTTTCCAGATTGCAGGGGCGGGAGGGAGGGGTGGGGAAGAAGGATGGCGCCCCCTCGTATTCTGCAACCCACCGATTGCCCTGGCCTGGGGGAGGCCGCGGATCCTTCGCGACTTGAGGGGTTTTTCCCTGCCTGTTGCAAAGGTGACAGCGGCTGGCTTGATACGTAGGTCGGTAGGGCAAGAAAATGTCTATTTGGCACCTAGGATCTGCGTGCCGGGGGAGAAGGAGGCAGGCAGCGGCGCGTCGGTGCGCCCCGCAGGCCGGTCTGAGCTGTCCCCTTGAATCACAACGGAGTGCCGCCGCTCTGCGTGGGTGCCCCTCCCGCAGGCTGTGGCTGCCGCTTTGCTTTCTTTCTTCTGCCCCCAGGGAGGAGTTCTCTGCTTGCAAACTCCCAGCCGTTGGCTCGGCACAACTGTGTGTGTGTGTCTGCTTGGAAAATGCGCCCCCCCCCCCCCGGCCCTTTCCCCCTCGAGAGACCGTGTCTCCGGCTCGCTTGCTTCTCTCTTGCAGCCTTGAGAATAATGGTGGCTCCAAGGTAACAGGAGCGCAAAGCCATGTTGAAACCAAACTACACCCTTCCCCTTGGCTCCGGTGACAGACCCGTATGTACCAACTCCGGTGTCAGTCAGGGCAGGGGCCGAATAGACGGGGCCTTAGGCGAGCCCGGGCCGGGGAGCTGCTTACGGCCGCTGTGGCACAACAACAGAGTTTCTAAAGAGCACCAAGGGAGACAACAGGGAGGAGCGTTTGGCACCCTTGAGATGGAGGGAGGGGAGAGCGAGTGTGTCGCTGCTGCACCCTCGCCAAGCCTGGCTGGCCTCGGAGAGTTTCTTCAGATGCCTGCATTTTCCTCCCGCCTTCTTTCCAGTTCCTCAGGGCTTCCTCCCTCTCCATGGCTGTTGCTTGGCTGTGTTGTACTTGCCCTCATTTCAGATCTCTCCTTTGCACACTTGTATGTGTGTTTTGTGATCAACTGGTGGTATATGTGCCTTGCTCACCTTTCGAGGTGTTTTATGTAGAAGCTGCTGAACTCTTTGCTCCTTTACCAAAATCTCACACCTAAAATATTCTAGTCAAGTTCTAAGTAATTCTTGAGGTTTGCATCTGAGCAAATGCGTGAAGGATCATAGACCAAGATGGTGCCTTCAAGTCATATAAGAGGTGGGATAGATGCTGAAAAGTATGCTAGTCCATTTCAGAATTTGGATTGATGAGTTTTGGTAAATCGGAAAGAATGTGTTTAAATGAGAACTGTACCATAATTGAGTCTGGTCCTCATCTCTTAAAATTTCTTGTCGCTTCAGCTTAATTTCTGGCCCTTTACACCTCCTTTACTCTTCTAACAGTGCAATCCTAAACAGAATAACACCCTTCTAAATCCATTGAAGTTGTTGGACTTAGTAGGACATAAATCTGTTTAGGATTATTATTTGTAAATTTCCAGCATGATAATAAATGAAAATTATTTCACCATGTGGAATTTTGGCCCTAGTGTCTGTCCAAATTATGTTGTTTTTAGTATTAGTAACTTCTAAATTATTTTAGTTTTACCTTTTGCATGAATCCTATAGCACGGAAAGGTATTTCGCAGTAGTTGAAAGAACCCTTTATTGTAACCTTTAAATTTACCACCTAATAACGTACAGGGATGGCAGATCTCAGTGATCAGGCTGCTGTTCCTTAAATCACTAGCTGTAAATCAGGATTACTAGGCAGTGGCCTACTTTATAGGGTTGTTATGAGGATTAATGGAATGATGATTATAGAACTATTTCTTCATTTAGAATTTTGAAAAAAGTATTAATGGAAACAGAAGACAGTTTCTTCTGTTAATCTATGGGTATCTGAAGCAAAATTTGGTTCCAGTAGCACCTTCAAGACCAACTAGAGTTCATGGAAACAAGGAATCTGGTCAAAAACTAAGACATGAAGAAATTTTACAGTTTTAGTATTTTTAAAAATTAAACTGGCACCTTTCTGTTATACAGTAAAACTGTGGGTTCATCCCACAGTGCTACTGTAAGAACAGAAAAGCCTTTGGGCAGAACCAAATCTTGTGGGTCTTGCTTATGGAATCTACATCCCGTAGGTGTTCCAAATGACCCCCCCCCCTTTTATCAAGATGTCAGTGCTTCAGGATGAATCCGTGGAAAAGCAGCTCCTACCGTGTCTGTGTAAAGAAAACCAGAGTTGCTATAATTATGGACTGGGTTTGTTTATTTAGGTGTTTATGTCTGAAACACTACACGCTGCAAAGAGCAGTGTATGTTGTATTCCTGAAAGCCTTTCAAAACAAAAAATTCCTTGTGTTTAGTAAAATTATACACTGTAGAGAGTGCTATGCTAAATCTTTCTCTCTGATGATGAGCTAATCTACTACATAATGTATAATAGAAAAGAGTCCAGTAGCATCTTTAAGACTAACCAACTTTGCTGTAGCATAAGCTTTCGAGAATCACAGTTCTCTTCGGCAGATGCATGATGAAGAGAACTGTGACAAAGAGAACTGCATCTGACAAAGAGAACTGTGGTTCTCGGAAGCTTAAGCTACAGTAAAGTTGGTTAGTCTTAAAGGTGCTACTGGGCTCTTTTCTATTTTGCTACTGCAGACTAACACGGCTAACTCCTCTAGATCTACATAATGTGTAGAATCACTCTGAAAGCTGGGCTGAGATTTTGGGTTTCCTAACTCCAGCATTGGAAGCCACAAAAAGCTGGAAGCAGCCCATCATCTCTAGAATAATTTAAAGCCACGTAAAACTAATGAATAAGTTAATTAGCCATTTAAGCCAAATACTCTTTAAAAAATTATTTTAATAGCAAACTTGATGGACTTGTGCCTATCAGTAGAGAAGTGAAATAGGATCACCCACAGACAATGTAAGGAGTTCTGAATACTTGGGGAGTTTTTTGGGCACTTCTGGCAAAATGGCATGATGAGGACTGAGTGGCTTATTGCCTCTCATGAGCCACCAAGTATTGAGGGTGGTTAAACATCAGCTGAAGGGGAGGGGGATAGCAAGTGGGTGAGGGGTGGGGAATTGGCTGCTGGTACCACTACAGTGCTAGAGTGCTTTTAACTTATGTTGTAATTTAATGTTAGCCAGGTCATCCATGAACAGTTTGCCATGCTAGGCTTTTGTACAATGCCTAGATATATGGAACTGAAGTCATTTTTAGCTAAAATACTATGGACATAACTCAGTAAAACTTTTAATTCCAATTATTTTAGTGGGGTTGACTTAGAAGGGTGTAATTCTGCTTAGGATTGCACTGCCAGGTACATAGGCTTGAAGCCTGCTGTGTCTCTTTCCACTCACGTCTACTTATGCATGGGTAGGGGAGCAATTTTTGCTGATTCCCCCCTCTCATTGCAGCTCCCTACTTTGACTCCCATGATGTTCCACTGACCCACAGATGCACAATTTTAGGGAGCATAGTAGACAGCAGTGGGGAATGGGAAAGTGTCGCGCATACAGCACAGTTCCGTTTACGCTGCATAGAATCCAAGCCTTACTGAGCTACCATTGCAGCTGAAACGAGTGGGAATAAGAAGTGTTTAATTATACTTGGAATGTACACTATTTATTGTTTCAAATTACCTATCTGATTCTTGGCTTGGATACTTTAAAATGTTGCTGTAAAATCCTGTCTCAGCCACAGATGTTGGTACATACTCATCCATTTGGTTTACTATACGGAATAGACAACGTGCATTGTATTTCAGGTTTCTTTTTTAAAAATTCAATTAGTTTATTTGTTTTTTGTTATGGAATTAAGAAGGCAAACAACTGGAAGGTATTTAAATATAATTTATGTGCCAGTCATAAAGCCATTTATTTATATTATTACATTATTTCTAGTGACTCAAGGCATATTACGCAAATTAAAAGCCGTTAATAAGCACAACACAAACCTTTATACACTTACAGCAAAGCTACAACAGCACCTCCTATGAAAATGCTCTTCTGAAATGCTCAGTCTTACACATTCTCCAAAATGAGAGTAGTGTGGGGATATTCCTGACCTCATCAGGGAGGTTGTCGCTAGGTGGGGCCACCACAGAGAACCTCAGGTATTAGGCAGCCAGTGTTCTTACCCATTTGCACCATGGCACCTTCAGAAGACCCTAATTAGATGAATTAAGCTGTTGCAGTAAAGCATGTTGGGACAGGTCCTGCAGATATGTGGGCCCCAGGCTGTGAAGGACTTCATGGATGATAACTAACACCTGATTTGAACTTGGAAACTTATTAGGAGCCAGTGGAGTGACTGTAAAACAGGTGTAACATGTTCACTCCACCTACTTCCTGAGAGTAATAGAGCTGCACTATTGTGTGCCAGCTGAAGTTTCTGTCTTCAAAGACCATTCCACGTAGGGCACTTTGTAATAGCCTAGCCTTGAGGTTACTGTGGCATGGATCCTTGTGGCCAGATTGAGGTAAATAGAGGTCGAATAAAGCCTTTTTTTCACAGCTGAATTGAACTATTTCTCTGGCAATAATGTTGGGTCAAGTATAACTTTGAAACTGCTAATGGAGTTAGCAAAAGGCAGCCGAACGCCATCAAATGATGATCCTGCCACCCTGCTACACTGATCCATGCTACCATAACCTCTGTGTTGGACTATTGTGATTCACTTTACATGAGGCTGTCTTTGCATATTTCTCGGAAGATCCAGCTGGTGGGGAATGCTGCGGCAGGCCATCTTTCTGTGGTTAGCTGGTCAGAACTTATAACTCCAATGCTGTGTCAACTGTACTGGCTACCTGTTTGTGTCTGGGCTGGATTTAAAGTGCCAGTCATCTTTAAAGCTCTTCATGGCCCAGGACCCTCATACTTGTAGAACCGCATATTACAGTATACTTCCCTGTACCATTTATGCTTTTCAAAGAGTCTTCTTCTTAAGGTGTCCTTACTTATGACTGCATAGCCACAGCAAGATCACAGGCCTTTTCTGTTGTTGGCCCAGTCTTTTGGAATGGCCTGCCAAAGTGGGTGAGGGGAGACACCTTTCCTTGCTACATTGAGGAAGGCATGTAAGGCATTCCTCTTCCAGACAGCATTTGGGGCTGGGTGAATTTTTTCAGAAGACCGGGCTGTGAGTTTGCTGATCCTGTGTGTTTTAATCTTGGGGTGTGTAGTGGTTAAAAGCACGGGACTCTAATCTAGAGAACTGAGTTTGATTCCCCACGCCTCCACTTGAAGCCAGCTGGGTGACCTTGGGTGACCTTGGCTCTCTCAGCCCCACCCACCTCACAGGATGATTGTCATGAGGATAATAATGGCATACTTTGTAAACCGCTCTGAGTGGGCATTAAGTTGCCTTGAAGGATGGTATATAAATTGAATGTTGTTGTTATTATTAAATTGGTGAATTATATATTTTAATTTGTTTTAATTTTGTTAATATGCCTTTGCAACTTGGTTTGTACACTCTGTGCTGTGTTGAGTCCAAGGAGATACGGCAAGATAGAAATATTTTAAATAAGTATGGGAATCCCAATAGCCTCAAAGACTGCCAATCAGCATTGCCTGAGTCAAAGCGGATTCTTATTAAATATGTAAGTTAGATTATAACTGTAGGTCTGGGATAGGCTTGGCTTCAAAACCCCACTCTGATATTTAGCATCTTGAGTGGCCTTGGACCTGTTAATATTCCTCATCCTAACATACCTTAAAAGGTTGTTGTGAGGTTATGATGGGCAGGGGAGAGCCATACACTCTGCATTGGGGTCCTTAAAATCAAAGTGATAGATAGGGTATTCTAAAGTCTCAGATATTATGCTGACTGGTGTCAGAGCTTCCATGCACTCCAACATTACTTTGAGGTTTCTGGCCCAATTTCCCTCCTCTGCAATGATAGAATTCTGCATTCTTGCAGTTGTATAATGTCATACGTACATTCCGGTTTGAACCTGGAGTACTTCATAGGATGCTTTATGATCCTCCTCACATGCTAGGGTCTTTGAAGTGAACTCAGCTTCAAGGTATTTGTCTTTATGAGATTAAGCAGGGAGATAAGTTGGGCATTTTTAGTCAGCGTACCTTTTTTGCAAAAGAGGACCTCCTCTCTTCCCTTTCCCCTCCAGTCTCATGGTTAATTTCTTTATTAATGTTATTTTAAAAAGCCTTATTATTGTTGTTGTTTGAAAATGCTACTCTGATTTTATGAGAGAGTTTTATCTTCCTAAATAATACTTAATTATTATATTAAAGACCTGTTCCTTCAAGGGGAGTGCAACCCCATCCAGAAGGAGTGACACCTTAAATGCCACTAATCAGTAGCACTTTCTTCTTGTTGGGATTTTCAGTTTGTTAGCCCGTATCCTGTCCAAAACTGCTTTCAGGTACCGGTTTACGGTTTCTGTTGCCCTCCTGAGATCAGCTGGAAGGGTGAGATAGAAATGCGTGTCATCTGCATATTGGCGACAATCTGGTCCCATTCTCCAGATTACCTTATCCAGAGGTTTCATGTAGATGTTAAAAAAGGGCATCAGCTGTAGCCTTGAACTGGCACTAGGCCTTTAATCCTGTCTTGAAGACTCCTAGAAGAACAGGTCTCAATCACAGGGATCTGTTAATGTAACCTGGAATCGTAGTTTGTGGGGCCAGTGTCTGAAGTAGCACCTACACAAAGGCTTTCAATCTTTGTTTATAAGGAGAAATTTACAGGGAGCGTTTCCAAATGTGTTCTTTACATTTATCTTTTTATAGTCAAAAGAAAGAGCTTCTGATTTGTACTCTATAACACTAAACAGTATTAGCAAGCTGATGTATAGAATGCAGGATAACCAGTGCAGAAGGTGCTGTGCCAACTCCACAGGGCATGCGGGAAATTGCTTTTGGGGTTCAGTCAAACTCTTTATGGGATACACTATCCCTTAAAGAGACGGCACCATCCTACACAGGACTGAATCACATACTTTAATGTTTGGATAAGCTAAAAGATGAAATAAAGTCTGATAATATCAACTCCATACCTTTGTGAACTTTTCCTTACAACTAAAGTGAGATTAGCCTCTTTTTCCTTGTCTGTGTGTATGTGTGAACAATAATGCACTCAAATAATGCTATTATGAAGAAAAGAATGGAAATTTAGATTTAGTCAGGAGTTTTTGCTCAGTTGGTTTCTAGATGTGTTTAGAAGTTTTGGTCATCATCTGTGGACTAGGAGAAGCAATTGTGAACATTTGTGCAAAGAGGTTTCTATTGATGATGAAACTGAAACAAACAAGACCAAGCTCTGGGATCTTCCTGTTCGATTTACATCTGTGTGCATGCCTGTTCTGCTGCCACATAATGAAGTAACAAACAAAGAAATGGTTTGAGTTAGCATGGGTAAACCAGAGGGCCAGAATGATACTTATAGCCTGGAACAATGTCTTTTTTCAAACTCTTGTAGACTATCATACACAGGGCTTTTTTTCTGGGAAAAGAGGTGGCGGAACCCAGTGGGTTGCCCTTGGAGAAAATGGTCACATGGCCGGTGGCCTTGCCCCCTGATCTCCAGAGAGAGGGGAGTTGAGATTGCCCTCCGTGCTGCTGAGCGGCACGGAGGGCTGAGCGGCACGGAGGGCAATCTCAACTCCCCTCTCTCTGGAGATCAGGGGGCGGGGCCACCGGCCATGTGACCATTTTCAAGAGGTTCCGGAACTCCGTTCCCCCACGTTCCTGCTGAAAAAAAGCCCTGATCATACACAATAAACAAATGCACCATAAACATGGTTGGATGAGGCCAACACTTTGATCACTCTGAAATGCCTATAAGAGTAATGCATTTGTGTTGTCCTTTAAGAAAAAGAGGAGCCAAAATCTGTCATGTGATAAGTAGCGTGGAACATTGATTTGCTATACATATGCAGAAAAATTATTTTTAATACTGTTAAGACCATATTTATAGGCCTGGTTAATAGACAATAAACACTAAAAGACTGCATGTTGTTTCTTGGCTTAGACGTGGATTTCAGTTGTTCCCTTGTTGTTAAAATTTTGACTCCATGACTTTTTACAGCTTTTAAAGATTTGTTGTTGAAACTAGCTGCAGTTTCTTTTCTTTAATTTTTTTTTTTTTTACAAAATTCTCAGACATTGTAATATTTTCTGAAATAAGGAAAACATGTTGGATCAGTAAAGCATGCAGATGTAATTGTCATGATTCTTACTGTGAGACCCACCCTTGTGGTGACACAACATTTTCACAACTGAGCCTCATACTCTCCAGTCCTCCTTGAAAATTCCCACTCCTTTTTGTGTGATTTAGCATGTCTTGTATAGACAGTTTCCTCAGTCGCAACTGAGTTGGATCCGTATATACAGGGTATAGTTTCAGGTGGATAGCCATTTTTGTCTGCAGTAAAACAGCAAGATTTGAGTCCAGCAGCACTATGAAGAACAAGATTTTCAGGGTATAAACTTTTGAGAGTCAATGTATCTGATGAAGTGTCCGACGAGGGGTGCTTTAACTCACAAAAAGTTTATACTCTGAAAATCTTGTAGGTCTACAAGGTGCCACTGGACTCAAATCTTGCCATTTATAGGGTATGTTTCAGTTATGATTTCAGAGTATGACAGCAATTTGGGACTGTGGATCTTAAGTTGAGTGCCTGCTTTGCTTGCAGATGGCTCTTTGTTCACTCCCTGACAGCTCCAGTTTAATACTAGTAGATGTTGGGGAAATCCTTCTCTGTCTGACACTCTGGAGAGCTGCTGTCAGTCAGAGTAGACAGTACTGAGCTAGGTGAATTGTTATGAGGAAGGTTTATACATATGTTTACCGTCTTGGGCGGGCAGTAAAACTTTTTTGTACAGAAGGTAAAGCACAAAATATATGATGTTTATTTCCCCTGTGAATGTCACCTAATCACTTAAATTGCTGACTTTCTATTCAGAATACAAGGAAGCAGGTGCATGATACTTTTTTGATTTCTACTTCCATATCCTGTGCCGAACAGGATTTCTATTTCCATATCATGTGCTTTTTAATAACTTTAATATTAGATTTATATACCACCCTTCAGAACGATTTAATGCCCTCTTAGAGCGGCTTACAAAGTATGTTATTATTATCCTCATGACAATCATCCTGTGAGGTGGGTGGGGCTGAGAGTACTCCAAGAAGCTCAGACTGACCCGTCACCCAGATGGCTTCAAGTGAGGGAGTGGGGAATCAAACCTGGCTCTCCTGCCATTCTTAACCACTACTGGCTTAAGTGCACATGTGTCATTCACATCTGACATGATGTATGTATTTTGTACTTTGATTTTGTGCAGTTATTTTGTGTCTTTATTCAGAATAAGCAGGCTTCCTGCATAGTTTTTCTCCCTGTTGGTTCTAGTCCTATACTGCTTCGATTTATCTTGATTTTCACACACATTTTTTGCCTTTAGTTTTCACATTGGATTTTTTTTGTTTCCCCCCAGTTTTTTCCATGATTTTTTGATATCTCTTTTACCCCAATCTTTTTCTGGAAGCTGATTTCTTCATCATGCATGTTTCTTTTGGTTTTGTTTCTCTCACTCCCACCCATGTCCAACCCACTTTTCAACAAATCAACATTCTTCATCATCAAACCACCCCTCCCTCCACTTTCCTCCCCCCTCCTGGTTTTGTTTTCTGTCTTTTAAAATCATAATTTTCATAGTGTTCTATCAACCTACCATTGTAACAGTACATGCCGCATTCCCAGCTTTCTTGCTTGCTTGCTTGCAAAATTCTTGCAAAAGCCCTGATGGCCAGGGAGGTGGGCATTTCTGGAACTGGTAAAACCTGTGCATTTTGAAAAGCATGTAGCCACAGCTGCTCTGGACTCCATCCCAACAGAAGTCAGTTTGCCCTGCCGGTGCCGGCCTCTGCCTCCTTGCTCTGGCTCAGCCCAGGTGAGGATCTCTCCTTTGGACTGCTGGGGTGGGGGTACTTAGGTATGAGTGTCAGAATGGCTCCCCTTTTAGGCTTTCCCATGTAGAGACTTTCTGATATGTTCATTTCAATCTTTAAAAAAAATCTGTCCTTATATTTATATAACATTATAAGCATGTGCAAAAAATAAAAAGGGTGCGTGTGCTGCAATATCATTGATAATGCAACAAATGACGAACGCTCTCACTTGAAAATCCTGATTATTTAAGGCACGAGCAGAACAATATAAACTGACTCCACAACTATAAAAATAAAAATGGAGGGAAGATTTGAGGGAGAACCATACCCAAACCAATTCCAGTGTTTGGGGATCAATTGCTAAGAAAGTCAGGAATAAGTCAAGTGTATAGAAAGGCCCAATCTTACTTAATGTAGTGTGGGCTTATTGCTAAGTAAGTTTTCTAAGATTGCAGTCTCTGTGTGCGGTTAAAATGCCTGGAGGTCTCAAAAAGGAAGAAGGACAAGGATTCTTCACAGATTCATGTTAGCTTACTTCAAAAGAGGGAAAGGTAAAATTTCAAGAGCAAAGTGAAGGGCTGAAAACAAATCAGCAGTAGATCAGGTGACTAGTTTGTCACATAAATTGTTTATATTGGAGCTGGACAAATGTGGACATTGTTATAGGCAGAAATTGCATACTAATGAGTCCTGCTGCTGAATGACATCATATTCTGGAGATATTTTTATCTCATCCTTCTCCCAAAGAGCATAGGATAATACGGATCTACTTTGGACTATTTTATCATCACAATAGCCCTATCCTACCTGTGAAGTAAGATAGAATGGGAAGGAGTGGCCAGTACAAAGTCAGCCAGAGAATTTTATGGTAGACTAAGAAATTGAACCAAAGTCTCCTAGGACCTACTACACCTCACCGGCTCTCTGGGTTTTTTCTTGCAACGTATACCATGATAGCAAAGATTAGCCTTCTCTCATTAGTCCCATCTGCAGGTGTGGTGGCGCTTTTTAAAAGTTATGCCTACCTTTCCATGAGCTCAAGATGGCTTCCAAACTGAAAAATGGCTCAACAGTCCATTAGAACAGTGTTTTTCAACACATAATAACATTCAATTTATATACCGCCCTTCAGGACAACTTAATGACCACTCAGAGTGGTTTACAAAATGTGTTATTATTTTCCTCATGACAATCACCCTGTAAGGGGTTGAGAGAGCTCTGAGAAGCTGTGACTGACCCATGGTCACCCAGCTGGCTTCAAGCAGAGGAATGGGGAATCAAACCTGGTTCTCCAGATTAGAGTCCTGCCATTTCACTACAACAAACTGACTGAAATCCTCACGTGCTGGGTTGTGAGCTCTTGTAGAGCCATTTCCCCCTGCTTTTTGGAAGGACCTGCTGCTAGTATGCATACAAAGAGAGCACACTGAGAGGCACACAGGATGTCAAGGCTTAGTGTAAAGGGTTTCTTTTTAGGACCAGTGGGTGTCTCTCCTTCCTGTCATATGACCACAATGCCTTGTGGGTTCCTGCCTAATGTTTGCAGCTGAACAGGTACCATGCCTGGAGTTAAAGGTGGGCCCCGTTGAAGATTGTTAGGTATTGTTTACTGGATAGCTTAGGATATTAAGAAGATTATATGAGGGAGTTGTCATCTTGCTTCCTGATTCTAAAGCAGGGGTCCCTAACCTTTTTGTTCCTGCGGGCATCTTTGGAATTCCGATACAGAGTGATGGGTGGAACCACAGAATGGATGCTGTAGGAGGTTGAGCCAAATACAAAATGGCTGCTGCCCCCAGCTGACTCCAGTCACTGTGACCAGATTTTGAACCTTGATGCTGTATTTGAATCATATCCAACTCCAGATTGTTCCAATGGTTTGAATTTAAAGAGACTACAGTAGCGATTCATACCTCTCCAATGTCACTAGAATAGCTTTCACAGCTATCTGTTTTCATATTAATGGGACATTGCATCCAAAAGTCTGTTGCCCAGTGCCTGTGCCTCTGTGGAGAATTAGAACTGGAAGATGTTCCTCATTATGTTCTATTCTGTCCCCTTTACTTAGTTCCCAGCTGTGAGTTCCTGACCATTTTAACCAGCCTCAAGTTGTGTCCTGGTGGTGGAGGAAATTATTTTTCTCTTAGTTGATATAGATCCATACATCACTTACTAGGTATTATTCTATGCCCTTGCTGTCATGTAAATTCTGGCTACAGCTGTGCTTGAGGCCTAACCCACATTACTACATCTTATGGTTTTATATCTTTGGACTAGGGTTTTCTGTAGTATTTTAATTACCTTCTAATTATTTTAGCTGTAATCTTTCTTAATTCCTGTATTTTATGTTCTTTCAGTACATATTTTTTCTCTCTCCATTGTAGTAGCTTTTGGCCATATGCAGTAAAACATTCTGGCTGATTCCGCACACGTTGGATAATGCACTTTCAATGCACTTTATCAATCGTTTGAGGTGGATTTTTTGTTCCGCACATGAAAAAATCCATTCCAAATGATCTATAAATAGGATTGGAAGTGCATTATCCAACGTGTGCGGAATATCTCTCTCTCTCTCTCTCTCTCTCTCTCTCTCTCTCGTGAAAGTGAAAGAAGTTTAGAATACTGGGTGTGATGCAGTTACTATTGTTTCAGTATGCAATTGGGTTCCAGATGTAATTAACAGTCCATTATGCCCTCAAAATCAATCACTTCCTGAATTTTCCCATCCACACAGGGGTAGTAATTTTCTGATCATGACTTTGTCCCTTCGACTGTTCAGCAATACAGTGGTGGCTTTTCTCCTTTTATTTATTTAAACATTTATATACCACCCTTCCACCCAAATAGGGTCCCTAATAGGGTAACCAGATCCCCCGACACCCCCGGTAGGAGATCTGGGGCCTGGCTCCTACCTTGAGTTTGGTTTTTTTTTTCATGCATACAGCATGTGCACGCTCCCGGCTTGCGTAATGCTGTCACTTACAGGCAGTGATGTCATCATGCAGGTCACAGGCTGCCCTGGGAGTGCTCAATTGCTCCCCAGGGGGCTGAATCAAGCCTGATTTGGCCCAATTTGGGTACCATTCATCCTGATTTGGGCCCGAATTGGGCCGCAGCAGAGTGCAGCAGTGTTCCTGTGCTACACAGTGACTGAATTCGGCCTGGATCCGGCTGCTGCGGAGCACGGGAGCACTCCCGTGCCCTGCAGTGGCCCAATTCGGGCCGAATCAGGCCTGATTGGGACTGAATTCAGCCTGAATTGGACCACTGGGGCATGCGGGAATGTGCCATGCTGTCTGGGGATATGCCCTGGGAGACATGTTCCCCCTTGCCGGACAGGTAAGTGGGGGCAGAGGGTAAAGGGTGGGAGTGGAGGATCCCCCATCCCCAGTGAGGGACTGGTATCTCTGGTTCTCAAGGTGGTGAAAGTCAAGGCATTAGAACCTTTAAAACATTAAAATAGCATTTAAAATGTATATGTAAATATTTAACAGTCAGTAAACATATACAGACACACAAACACAACCAGGGAGGAGGGCAACAAGAGTTATGTCATAGGTTGTTGATCCTGAGATTTGCTTAGTTTGAGAATTTCCAGTATCTATAAGTGACACATAAAATAATTTAAAAAGGCATGGAAAGCAGTTAAATGTTTGGCAAATGGTTTGGTTAACTGTATTATATGATAAAAGACAGGATTTCCACCATGTCTCAGTCACAGCCTTACATTTTTCAATTGTAGTAATTGAGCAGCTTCAGCATGTACCCAGAAAACCTGATCCACATGATCAGGAACTTCTGATTCTTTTATGTGATGTGTGGTTCATTACATCTACAGATTTTATAAAATAACTAATACTTCCTGTATGTGCCTCTCCCACTTGGAAATCTCTACCAGAATTTCATCTTTCCATCTGTTTAGTGCACTAATACTCAGTGAGAAAAGTGGACAATAAATATTGCAAATAAATAAATAAAGCCACTTAACTTTTAAAAAGCCATTATGAATCATACTACAACAATAGAAGTTAACTAGACAAAAATATCTTCTGATTTAAAGGAAAAATTTGCAAAAACTGTATACATTAGGTACTTGGTGTGTATATTAGTGCTTGTTGGAGATGTTTCTGTAGTAGAGCAGGTTTAATACACATATTTTGGACTGGTGTTATTATCCAACATTACTGACAACAGTTTATGAATATTATTTATGAGCTTACAGAGTACAGTTTGCTGCAAGAACCCATACTTATGTTGCTCTGTTATCTAAAATGTGTCTTAGCCACATACTGGGAAGTAGTAATTTATTAATAGCAGCACTACCATGTATTGCTTCCCGATGGAAATTGGAAGAAGCACCTCCTATGGCTGATAAAGGTGTTGGAATTTGCAACGATGGCAAAACTTACTACATTGATTATAAAAAAGACAAAAATCTCGTTCATTGTTGAATGGAAACCCCTTATAGACATTTTGTATACATTGATAGTAATTGATGATTTGTAGATTTGTGGAAAAAGGAATTGTTACATTAGAAAAAAGAGAGCCTTTTTTGCAACATAGAATAAAAGAAAATTTGAATTTTATATTTATATTTGTCGTGGAAAAAACCGGACGTCTTCTTTAGTTTGTGTAGTTTTCTTTTTTGTCTGTTTTGTTTGTTCTGTTGTATTTTTTTCTTTTTCTGGGTTTTTGTTATTAGTTGCTATTTTAGTTTAATTTTTTTTCTTGTAGTTGGATTTCTGTAATTTTTTTATTCTTTTGTATATAAAACTCTTAATTAAAAAAAAAGGAAGAAGCACCTCCTATAAACGACTGGATTTTGAGAATTTGGAAAATAGCAGTATCTACATTAATGTACCAGGGTAGAAGTATTGAAGGTGTTAATGTAATATCACATAAATTCATTGAGAAATGGCCAACGTTATTATAATGTCATGGAATGATAAAGAGGTGGTATTAGATCATATAAATTCTTTAGTTTTCTATGATAACAGTGAAGTATTTAGTTCTGTAATTTTTTTTTGAAAAAAATAAATTTTAAAAAGTTAACTAGACAAAATAAATTTGGTAAGGTGATAAGCTAGGAGCAATTTTAATTTTGCATACATGAAGTGTACAAAAGGGAAAAAAGAAACCTACACATATACATAGAGGAAGGAAGTCCAAAATGTTGCGTGTTTCTATACTTATAGTGGGCAGAGCATGGGAACAGTCAAACGAAGTATGTGTCAAGCGCATTTTAAAAATAATTTTTCACACCTACAGTTTCTGAGTTCTAAGCTGAGCCATTGGCCTGGCTGGGGAATACTTCCGCCCTTCAGTCAGCAACCGTAATGGTAATTGAAGTAGTTAATAAAGCAAGGCTTATCAATACATTTTGTCTCGTCACCAGCTCATAGCATTTAAATTCAGAAGATTCTGCAAAAGAATAATTTACAATTAGATAAGAATGTCTTAGAGAATCCAATTTCACCCTTCACCTCCTTCCACTCATGTCCCCCCCTCTTAAAAAAACACACACACACAACCCTTTTGGCATTTCTGTCAAATGTTTCCCTACAGTACAAGACTTAACCGCCTTTTCAGTCTTTGTTGCTATTGTTAAGCAATTTTAAACAATAAATTTTGTATCTTAAGAGCTCTAAACACTTCAGCAGATTTTAAAAAGTTAGCCTTTGAGTATGAAATTCATGTTGAGAGCTTACTTGCTTTGGTGTTTCTATAAAGATTAATCAATATTTTGATTCAGTAATGTTTACACAAATACTTTAATGTGAGCTGAGCTGGATTCTATATGGCATACCCATGTTAAAAATCTCCTTTTTTGGAAAGGAGCATTCTTACCCTCAGTCATGCTTGTGTAATGCTCATTTAGTTTAACCAGTGGCACACTACACTAGTAAGTGCATCCAATTACAAGTCAGCTTTACAGTTAAATCCTAAGAAGAGTTCCTTCCTTCATTGACTGTGCTGAGGATGGCTCTGCTAATGTATTAAGAAGAAGAATTTCCTCTGATTGCAATATATTCTGGCTGTCACATATGGCTCAGTAGTCAGTAGCAAGCCAGTATGATGTTATGGACAGAAGAGAGGGGTTCAAATCCACTGGGCTCTGAAGATAAGTTACCATGGGCCAGTATGTCTCATGTACAATATTCTTGTAAAGATAAAACAGGAACAACTCTCTCTCAGTCCTGCCCTAAGCTCCACGAAGGAAGTGTAATATACAGACTAATGGCCTATTTGGGATCTCAAGGAGTTAGTTTGATTACTTGTAAAACTTAAAAAATAGCTTAGTTACCCCTAGAAAAGATTTTGCTTTGTTGAATATTTGATCACATGGGTTGTTTGTTTGTTTGTTTGTTTGTTTGTTTGTTCGTTCTCTCTCTCTCTCTCTCTCTTGCTTCATTGCTAAAGCACTTCTGTTCACATGAGGGGAGGGATCCCACAATTTCTACATATTTTCCACTACAGCACTCTGTCCATACCATCTTCATTACAAGGTAGGTTAGAAACAAACTTCTGCAACCCTAGTCATCCTAAGAATCTACCATGCAGACAGAGAAGTCTTGTAAATAATTTTACCAATGATGGTTCAATAGTGTGAGGTATTTTCATTTTAAGACTGTGGGTCCCCAACCCACAGAAGAAGCTTTCTGATGGGTTGCAAGTCTTAAGATGGCATCCAAACAGGATTACTTTTTGTGGGAAAGGGAACATACACAAGATGTTGTGCTATATTCTTCATTTCTCAATCCTCAGTATTCTTTCTTTCTCTCCCTCTCTCGCTCGCTTGCTCGCTCTCGCTCTCTCAAACAAAAGGTATATCTTGCTTTTCTGCCCACAGAAGGGCCACCAAGGCAGCTAACAAATTAAAACATACATACTAAAATGACATTATAAAACCATTAAAATCAACTGAAACACATCATTAAAACAGTTAAAAGCAGAGCTTAAAAACATACAAACACATAAAACAATAATTAAAACATTTAAAACAAAATATTGGACATGAAGGAGGGATCACTGAGGATATACCAAATGAAATTTATAAAGTCTTCCCTGCTTGCAGAAGGTGGCAACAGAAAGGGACAGATAAATCAGCCTGGGAGAGATGATTCTCTGAGAGCCAAGCTACAAGTGATGCCTGACACAGGTTCGACACTTGTCAGCTTCCCTCAAGTTTTGATGGGAAATGTAGGCATCCTGGTCTTGCAGCTTGGCTCTCCATTTAATTGAAGGTTACAGAGCAGCAGTTAATGGGAGGAAGAACATGCGGTCGGGAGGGGAGTGCAGGCGTTGGTCTCTCTCCAGGTGCCCCCCTTCCCCTCTGCTGTGTGTGTGTGTGGGGGGGGGGGTTGTAAACTTCAATTAAATGGAGAGCCAAGCTGAAAGACCAGGACGCCTACATTTCCCATAGAACTTGAGGTAAGCTGACAAGTGTCCAACCTGTGTCAGGCGTCACTTGTAGCTTGGCTTCAGATGATTCTCTCCAGGGTTGCACTTGCCACCCACTCAATCTCAAAAGAATGGGTACCTGAAGTAGGGCCTTTGAAGATGAGAGTAGATGGTCCTTCAGGCCTGCTTCTTATCTTTTGCATTACTCTTTCTGTCCTCAAACCTGAGTGCTAATTGCACTCCTCCCCTTCCCTTTATGTTCTAATTTTGAGAAGGTTTTACAGGGTCTCCCCTTCCTCCCCTGGACAGGGCTTTCTGTAAGGACAACTTTAGGGAATGCAACAATAACCTTCGTTTGCTTTTACTATAGATACCTATTGCCCCATGTCATCTTTAAAAAAAAATCCTTGCTTCACTGTTAATCTCTTCAGTGCTGTTTTGTTGTTATGAAATAAACTGCAATGCTGCAAATGAATTGACTGTGTTACTTTTGCATCTTTATGACACTGATTATTCTACTGCCATTTTAAGTGTGCATTTGTATTATATTGTCTCTTGTGGTGAAAGCATTCCAAAGTCCGGAGCATTTCAGTTCCAAATACCAGATTCAAAAACCACTTTCTTAGGATTGCAGTTTGTAACATAGACATGATTGGATTTAGTTCTTTAATATGTTTAAGGCTCTCTGTAGAAGGTAGCTGTTAACTAGGGTATAAGTCTCTTTGTTGATAAGCCTGTCTAAAGAGGTCACTGACTGGATTATGTGAAGTGGGATGGGGTGGTCACTTGATGGCTGCTTAGTTAAGTTCAAGGTAGAGATGGGCACGAACCAGAAAAAAATGAACCATGCAGTTCGTGGTTCGTCACATTTTATGAACCACAAAGTTTCACGAACCTGTCCCAGTTCGTGAATCAGTTTGTTTGGTTTGTGAAAACATCACATCCAGGTCAGCAAATCGTCACTTCTGGGCCAGCAGCAGGTTTGCAGGAAGTCCATCCTCTTTTGCCTAGGAAACTGATTGATCAGCGCCAGGCTGTCTGCAGTAACAAACAAAAAAACAAACCAAACCAACCAGCCTGAAGTTCGTGGTGGTTCATCAGAAATGGGCTCTGATGAACCGCCGGTTCGCAAACCACAAACTGGCCTAGTTTGTCACAAACTTTGGTTTGTATTTTGGTTCGTGCCCATCTCTAGTTCAAGGTAGGAGGCATTTGAAAAATAATTTCCCTTACCCATTTTGGCCTGTTTATCTCTTCAACCTGATGAGTCTCTTAATTACTTGTGAAGTCAGTATGTGTGGGAAGAGAAGCGTTTTGTTTCCCAATGGTTTTCTACATCCTTTTTAGGTTCAGTCAGGAGGCTCTTCTTCATACCTTTCCCCTTAAGAGCCCGCAAATGCCTCTTGTTAATGAGCTGGTGATTGCCACTGAAGCAAGCATCCTTTTTTTTTTTTAACACTGCAGAGCCAATCCAGCATCTTTGTAGAAAGCCTGGTTCTTGCCACTCTTAAAGTTTAATACACACAAGGAATCAGCATTTAGGTTATTGTCTGGGGTTCTGCTATGGATGTGTGCAATGGATGTGTTTGAGTGCACTATTGTAAATCTGCCATTTTGTTTAAAGTGATGTTCTCTCGCCATGTGTAAATGGAAGGAAACCACATATTTAATCTGTACATTTCTTGACTGAATTATTGTCTGGCATTTATGGATATTTAAGTATTAGTTCCCTTCCCTAGTTTCTACCCAGCCTGGCCAACATCCATGAACTGGACTATCAGTAAAGGATTTAAGAGGCATTTTATTGCATACATTTGTTATTAAAACTAAAGGTTTTTTTAAAATTAATAAGTATTTGAAAACTCTATTGAAGAGATTCATAAAATGGCAGATCAAATCAGCCATGTAAAATGCTATTTAATCCTGACGGACAGAGAGTATTTTATGATTATGATATTTTGCCACATAATCAAGGTTACATTTGGATTTTCATGCCAGAAGTGACCAATAAGGATTTGTTTGCTGTCAATATGTATAGTAAAAATTGCTCCAGAAATTGTCTTGGAAGAGATAGTAGTATAAGGTATTAAAGAGGGATACCATTTCATGTGAGGTTTGAGGTTTCTAATTTTTTCCAATACCTGCTTTAACTCAGCAGACTATAATGTGACTAATTTGCTTGTATCATTTCCTTTCTAGTCTCCAGAGGGTGCTGAAGGCAAGGATGCTGCAAAGCTAACGAAACAAGAGGCAAGTATGACACCTTCCTCCCCACCAATTCTTTCTTTTATTGATCACGTTATAAGACTAAATAATACAGAACTGCATAGACTGGGTTAGCTAGACTGCAGCCAAAGCCCAGTTCAGCTGTTGTGTCATAGACTAGTAGCAAATCAGTAAGGGGGCATTAACCTGATGGTACTTGTGTACCCTGTCACAAGCAATATCCAGATTTTGCTATACGGTAACCGGTATTCTGGGTTTGAAAGTTCAGTGACCTAGTCATTTATTATTAATTTTTTGCATGGATATTCTGTGTCTTTCATCCTGGTGTTCTAGGTGCAGGGGTGGAAAATGGTCAGTCTTTTCATCTTGGTAATTAATTTGTCAGTTTTTTAAAAAAATGGTCAGTAA
This sequence comes from Eublepharis macularius, assembly GCF_028583425.1. Classification (NCBI taxonomy): domain Eukaryota; kingdom Metazoa; phylum Chordata; class Lepidosauria; order Squamata; family Eublepharidae; genus Eublepharis; species Eublepharis macularius. The sequence goes on along the minus strand of NC_072790.1, from coordinate 77,014,219 downwards.
AGTCAGTATTTGTTTTGGTTTTGTGAATGCAATTTGTGATTATTTTTGTTTTCGCTACTGCATTTTGGGGGAAACATGATGACTTCCCAGTGAGAAGACAGATTTTGTCTTGTTCTCCTAATGATTATTTTATGTATGATTTTAATATGTTTTGCTGTTTTATTATCTGCAGCATGCAATTATTTTAAAAGAGGTATCTTTTTTGGCCTTAAATTTTATACAATAACAAAAACATTGTCCTATCTTCATTAAAATAATTCAATAAAAAGGTGTGTGATGGCTGACTATGGGGATGTTGGAGGCCAGGCAATAATAATTTTTAATGATCCCAATTTTACTTTTAAAACCCTAATTTATCGATTGGCTGAGATGGGTAAGTTGTTCAGTTTTATTGACAATATTTATTTAAAATTTATCAGTTTTTGACAGTATTTGGCCAGTGTTTTGAACTTTTGTTCAGTAAAATCAGTAATTTTGACCCTTTGACTAACTTTCCACCTCTGTAGGTGGCATGCATGGGGTTGCGAAGGCACTGATCACATTCAGCTTCACTTCATCAGGATCACTGTGGTATTTTGCCTCCTTATGTAACCTATATATTGCTGCCTCCCATATTTCCTTGATGTTCCCTTAGATTTTTGCTGCTATCAAAGGCTCTTGCTTTAGTTTTCTTTCAATTTGATTTATTGTATAGGAAGTCTTAGCTATAGATAGTAGTATGACAGAACTGTCAGCGTGTGGGGGTGGCTGTGAGGTAAAAAGGGATCCTTTATGCTAGATGAAACAAGAGTCTTGCTTAATCAGAAACAGAATTTATAAATACATATGTGTAATTGTCGCAGAGTAATTTATAAGTGTATTGGTTTCAGAATAGGTTCATAAGCTTGTCAGTTTCAAAATAGGCATAGATCCTTAAATGTTTATTCTAGACCCAGTCACAAAGGCTAATTTTCTACACACCTGTCACTTAGGCTGAAAAAAATAAACCATCTCAGCCACAAAGACTTATTTCCTGAGTATTTCTCACAGAATAACAGGATACCTCTCTCCTCTCATCATACAAAGTTCCACACAGACTCACTGAACTAGACTGCCTACTTTCCCTCTGTACTTGGCTAAAACTGCAGTTCTCTCCTCCCCCAGAGTACAGCTGCCACTTCATAGCAAACTCTCTTTACCCATGCAGCCCCTCCTTCTTGCTTTAGAGGCCTGCATTTTACACTACAGCAACAAATATTCAAAACCCTCACGTTAAGTAGCAGAAAAAAAACAAACTATATGGCAAAACATAACAATCACCATTATGTGCCTTCAGAGCAGGCATGTGTTCTCTTTTCCGTTCTACAGAAAAAGATGGATGCAGGCAGATGGAGCTGGTGGATACACAAAACAATTATTTGCCCATTCTAATTGATTATTATTTATTTATTATTTATTATTTATATTTCTGTCTGGCCATCTTGGAACTAGTAGTAGTTGCTTAGAAGGTGTTCCTAGGAGGTTTACAGGCCTGTATGGCTTCAGCAAGACTGCTATACCATGTGACTTTACCTCATACTTCTACAATATATGAATTATATGCTTCACATTATATATATTAAACAATTGGCATACATTATTTTACATTATCTTGCTCCTGAGAGGTTCAGAGAGGGTAAGGGAGCCGTGAGAAACACTGTAACTTCATCTCCTGCATAGGCACCCTCAGATTTCTGAGAAATCACTATTTCTATCCACACAATTTCAGTTTACCTTTGCAGTAATAAAAGCTAGAAACTGGTTTGTAAGAAAAGGAGTTCCAAGATTTTTAAATTTGGTGTCGGAAGAGAGCTGATGTATAAGAGAATGTGATTTGGAAGGTTTTTCCATTTCAAATGTTATGTGAACCAGAATCACATTAGTTGGCATTCAATAAAGTTTAAACCAATATTCTTTCAGCAACATCCATCGACCACACAGGAATAATAAAGTTTTGCACTGGTATAGTGATTTAAAATGTTCAGAAAGCCTCACATATTTTTATATCAGTTAAATCTTAATCTAAAAGTCTAAGATTTTAGATAAAATCTAAGATTCTGAAATCACCCCCATATTGAAGGGGCAAAGGATAATGCTAAGAGACAGTGGTTTACCTAAGGCTATCTAATAAAGTTATGGCAGAGACAGGATGTGAACTTCCCTGGTATACAGCTCAATTTCTTAGCTGTTGCACTGTAATACTGACCAACATTACTAATTCTTGTAACATATGCAATGTTTGGCATGTTAAACACTAAACCCCCCCGCTCTGTATGAGTACTAAGAGCTTGATCCAATCTCCTGTCTTGTTTCTCTCCCACTCAATCAAAGGACAGGCGCTCAGTGTACTGGGATATACTGTTACAACCTGGTACGCTGCTTCCACACAAGCTTATATGTTCATAATAGGAGAGGAGAGGGGAGAAGCAGAACGCTAGGGTATTGCACTCACAATGGTCTGGATGAAGCCATGATGACAATAATTTTATACAACTTTTACATTTCTTGCAACTTCAGCTAGCGTAACAAGTAAGGTGCTGTGGCTTGAGTTTCTATTGCAGATCTGATGCCCTCTTGCAAATGCAAAGTTATATGCAAATACGCTCTGAGAGCTGGACTATTCTTATCCTTGAAGGCATGTCGGCTGTGCAAGTGAACTTATTTCTTTCTGGCAGAGTGTCAGCTCATTTCAAGGGTCTGCTACTGTGGTAAGGCAGCATAAATGTTGGGATCTGTTCCTTCGAATTGTCACCACTGGGTGAGATCCTCTAGGGCAGCCTGTCTGTTTCCGTGTAATGCCTTGAAATAGTTTCTCCTGTCTCTCTACATCAAAGGCTGCCTGTCCTGAGCATCTTGTTAAATATATTGTCAGAGTTCACACTTCTTTTGGGTTATTTTTTTGAAAAAATTTCTGTTCCTTTTTGATGCATTTGTACAAATCAAGGTGGAAAATAGCTGCATCATCGAAGTTAAAATTTGCCCATATCTATTGGAGGTTTAAAATGTTTAATCATGGTGGCCACTGAGGGTGATTTTGAGCAAATTGCCATAGTTGTTTATTATTATTAATTATTTAATGATAATGGAAACAGCAGTGGTTGTCAATGTACATTGTATTTGGTTGCTGCAGATCTTTTTTGTGGTAGATAAAGGCAGATTATGTATAAGGCCCACCATAGAGTCCTGAGCCTTCTAAGAAAATGTTTCTCTGTAGTTGCATTTAAGAGAATTTCACTGATGAGCCTTCTGTGTTAAACTACATCTTAGTGCATGGGACATTTTCATTAGAATTTACTTATGAATTTGTCTATTTTAAAGAGTTCCCATTTTGAAAGACCTATTTTTATTTACAAAACAAAATACTCTGGATAATTAACAAAGAATTGCCTGTCTTCCAAAGTAGATGATTTCCTCTCAAGGGCATATTTGTATTTAATGATTTTAATTGTGGGGAAACTATAAAGGTAAAATTTGTGAGGCACAGGAAAGTAATCTGAAGCTAAGATGGTTATGTGGTAGGAAATATTTTTGAAAATACCAACAGCTAGTCTTAACTTCTGAAGGAAATGATAATTAAAAATTGAACAATTTCTTCAGCCTGACATGGGTGTAATGTGATTAAAGAATACCCTTTGATGGAACTTTTGTACACATAGGCTATGCATTTAACAACCATAGAAGGGGTGCTTCCATGGATACAAAAATATTTGCATGTGCTAGCCTCTCCATGGAAATCATTCATCCATCCTGCAAGAAATCAGTGGATTTAGGCACATGTATTTAGTGCAGTCCTGAAGCGGGCAGGGATCATGAGTTGACTGGTTGTTATGCTGGTGCAGCACCCCAGCGTGCTGTGATCCTCCACTGGAGCACAGCTGGTGTAACTCCCCATCAACCTGCAGGCATTTCAAACCATCCATAGCAGCTGCTGGACCAACACAGCCACACCATCCCCTCCCGCACCCAGCCCCTGGGGCTGCCGAGCCCTGGAGGCAGACAAAACCTACAACCTTGTTATACTGTCACGGAGTTGAAGCAGTGCGTAAATGAATATATAGCAACACAGCCAGCTATAGCGAACATCCAACAGGTACTGGAAAGTCGTGGTTGGGGAATGGGCCAGGCAGCCCGGACACCCCCCCCCCCACACACACACACTGTTGCATGTGTGCCACCTTCCACACCCTTTGCCCAGTGATGCTCTCAGAAGGTTTGTCCATAGAGTTCCTGCATACTGTTCTTCTCCAGGCACTGCATAGTGCTTGCCACCTGGTCCAGCTGGGTCTCCATGCAGGACTAGATGACCAGACAGTCATAAGCAACATCCCTGTGGAAAGGAATGCTGCTGCATTCATGCCTTGGGGTCCTCCAGGTTTCTATCTTGTCTCCCAAGCTGTTTATCCTCTACATGAAACCTCTGGAGAAGTCTTCTGGGTATTTGGAGTGAGATGTCATTGATATTCAGGTGACACCCAGCCCTGTGTCCACCTGTTAGGTGGGTCTGTGGAAGTACTGATGGGTGCCTGGAGAAAGAAAAGGTCCCATGGTGGCTGAGGGCTAGTAAACAAGCGTAATCCCAGCAAGTCTGAGGGGCTGTTTGTCAGTGGAGAAGCTGCTTGGGGACTGTGGAAGCAGTCTGTCTTGGAAGGCATGCCTCTTCCCTTGAAGGTGCAGGCTTGTATCTAGGGAGTGCTGTGCTTCCTGGCCTATGGTTGGAGGCTCAGGAAGGACTCCTTCGTGGCCTGTAGTGTTTTTTATGAGTTTCATCTGTATGTCTGCTGCAGATGTTCCTTGAAACACATGAACTTGCCATGGTGCTCCATGCTCTGATCACATCCCGTTAGATTACTGCAATGTGTGAATATAAGTCTGACTTTGAAAACAGTCTGAAAACTTCAGTTGGTCCAAAATGTAGTGTCCAGACTATTGTCAGGGGTTGGTTACAAGAGATTGTGTCACCCCTGTGCTGAGAGATAAGCACTGGCTAACCGTCTGTTTCTAGGCGCAATTCAACGTGCTGTTTCTTATCTTTAAGCCTTAAATAGCTTGGGTCCAGAGTATCTGTAGGACCGTTACTACCCACACCACTAGGTAAAATCTGCCTTGCAAACCTTGCTCTGTTCAGCAGCCAGAGACAGCATTTTCTGTGGTGGTTTCCCCTTGAAGCATCACCTGGCATCTATATTACTGTCTTTTAGACATCCGGCAAAAACATATATTTTTACCTAGGCTTTTAATTAGAGGTTTTTATCTTCCCAGCTGTTTTATTGTCTGCTACTGCTTCATGTAGAGTTTTATTGTGTTTTTATGTCTCTGGGATTGATGAGTCGCTTGTTTTGTATCAATAATTTACTATTTTAATTAAAAAGAGACCTTGAACAAAACTGTAGAGAGATGGCATAGATACTTCCTAAATACATAAATAAATCGAGCTTAGAAAATGTGGCTGTCCAGTATGAAGCCCAAAGCTCAGTCCCTGGCAAGTCCGGGTACAAAGATCTCAGGGAGCAGGTTTGGGAAAGACATCAGGCTGAACTGCTGCCCATTGGGATAGGATAGCTACACTATTGATCTTGCTCACTAAATGACAGGAGATTCCTGTTGCATGTGAATTGCTGCGGAAAATAAATTGATCTTTCTAAATCAGTCCTATATCAGTTCCAAAATAAAATTTTATTTTTCACTAATTTAGGAATGGCTGGATACTATAGATCTTGGATAACATTCTCCAACAATATGTACTGTAGTTGCACTTACATACCCTATGCTATGCAAAAGCACAAGAAAGAGCTGCATATGTCCTGCTGTGTTCATTGTGCTTCCCTTTTCTTATTAGCCTGTATGTATCATTGCTCTCGTATCACCAGCTGGGGAGCAGGAGGGGAAATAAGCACAGATGATTGGCAGAGTTGAGGGTGCAAGAACATTGTCCTTCAAGCTGAATGAGTTAGTTTTCCCTGATCAATGTTTGTTTTTCAATTAAGGCATATCCAAGGGCAGGATCCCAGTTCTATTTATGTTTCATTTTTGTTGGAGCAGGACAATAGCTCAGCATTGCTCAAGGTCCAGGTTTGCAGTGTGGAAGCCCATGGCCTGCCTTTTCCAAGTTACTTCTAATTTGTACAATAACAGACAGCAAAACCTCAGTGGATATAAAAAGGCATTTAAAGTATGTTGGGGGAGTGCACATGTGCGGACACACATATATACTATGTCATCCTGCCTCATTTTTCATCACCGAGAATGTAGACTGCTGTTAAGAAAGGACTTCTAGTTTTACTGCAGTTCCACAATTTTCCATAAAAGTCTTCTGTCCAGCAGCCATGATCACTTTTCAGGCTTGCAGCCAAAAGCCCAACCATATTTCTGTTTCTAAAACGTATCATAGCTTAAACATTTATTGTGATCTTTGGTGTTTTCTGGCATGAGTGTTAGTGATCATTTGCATCAAGATTCTTTAGATTCTGTTCCAAGGAAATCCAAATTCTGCCCCAAGAAAATGTAAACATTTATGCATTAATGATTTAATTGAACAATATAAAAATTGTTTAGATGTGTGTAAGATAATGTGCAGTATTTGGTTTTTCACAGAGTATGACTTTCTTTTTTTGCAAACTTCACATAACATGCAAGGAATATTAGCAGGCTAGCAAAACTTAGTATTAGAAAAAACCAAAACACAATAAATTAGTGAAATTTCTCCTTGAACAAGTGCGTTCTGTGAACCTAAAACAGTAGCCCTTAAAGATGCAAAGACCATTGTGTTTCATGACATAATCCTTCTGTTGTCTTACAGGTACATTTTATTTTGTTGACAAATGCATGATAGATTTTTACCTTGTTTGGATGTTTATTGCTGAAAATCTACAAAGATATTTTCTGTCCCTTTTTTAGCCAACAAGACGATCTGCAAGATTGTCAGCTGTAAGTATTTATAAGAGTTTGTATAAACTTGAAGGCAAAGTCTGTTTCATTCAAAACAATACAAGTTGGCACTGGTCATGCCATATGATGATTGGTAAGGCAATCTTGATTCATTTTTCGTTCTTAGTTTAGACCTTGGAACGTAAGTATTTCCCACTTCCCTGTGAAAAGGGGCAGGATTAAAGGATTTAGATTACCCTCCTAAGCAGAATTTTGCCCTTCTAAATTCATTAAAATCAATGGACATAGAAAGATTGCCACTGTGAGTTTCCTTTTGATGACAAAAAGTGCGCTGGCCTGTAAGTTGCATAATTATTTTGTATATAAATATACAAATTCATCATATTGGAAGCAAATCCCACTCTGGCATCAGATAGTAAAACCACTGATCCTGCGAAGAATCACGGTGGCATCCCAGGTTTAGCTAACTCCAGTTAAACTCTCAGCCCTCTTTCTCCCTTTTCTCCCAATTCAAATTGGACAACAGGTTCCAAACTCTGTCACTACCTCTCTCTCTAGCGGGAGAGTATCACTTTCAAAAGACAATTCCAGGATATTGGGGGGAAAAATCTTAGGCCCTTAAATAATGTTAAAGCTGGGGGTTGGGGCTGGGGGGGGGGTCAGAGTTCCTGACCACACACAGTTGCCCTTTTCACTGTAATAGATAGCCAAATGCACAAGAATACCTGTTATTCATACTTTCAGATGTCCCCCTAACATATGTAGCAACAGGGCACATACAGGGCAAGGGTAGCTTTGGAGTTGATAGTTTCCCCAAAAACTGCTTTGTTTGGCTGGTTCCTCATTTCCTTTTCATGAAAAATGTTCAGTGTATGTATATATGCATCAAATCAAGGCAACAGATGCAGGAGGCATGACTGGAAAGGGTTTGTTACAGTTTTAAGAGATGGCACGAATAACTGGTAGAGCAGTGAACTTTCAGCCTTTCTGGCATAGATTAAGAGGTGGATTTGTGATTAAGAAGCATATCTACAAGTCATTTCTGGCTTCTTTGCCATTACATGTTAAGAAAAGTGAAAAGGAGAAAGGTGGTTGGTAACTGTTAACTATGGAACTCTCTGTTTCCTAGAAACCAGCTCCACCAAAACCTGAGCCTAAGCCAAGGAAAACCACGAAGGTAAAAAATGTTTCTTTCTAACTCACGTTTTACCATTCACATAGGCAAAATTAGCCTGCTGAATTTATCCTATATGAATTTTAAAAGATTCTTAATACTTATTTTTAAACTTGTTTGTGTGGTTACCAGAGGCGGTGCCAGTGTTTCTGGTGCCTGAGGGCTGTTGTTCTCCCACGTGGAAGCGTGCGCACCCAGACTGCGTGATGGCGTCACTGTGTGTGATGTCACACACAGGGCATGCTGCTGGGATGGTGCGCATGTGTCCTCCCAGCCCTCTAGCTTAGTTACTCTGCGCGCTGCCCTGGCCACCTGCCGCGCCTGGCCTGCAGCTGTGTGCGGGTGGTGGCAGCGGCGGCAGCAGCAGCAAAGGGCAACTGAGTGGGTGGGCTGGGAGGCTGCACGCTCAGTTGCCCCATGCTGCCGCCACCAGCATGCACTCCTGGCTGGGTGCAGAGCCAGGCACAGCAGGCGGCTGGGTCGGCGCGCGTGCGTCCTCCCAGCCTTCTGGCTCAGTTGCTCCGTGCGCCACCCCGGCTGCCTGCCATGCCTGGCTCGCAGCTGTGTGTTGGCAGCGGTGGCAGCAGCATGGGGCAATTGAGCTCCGTGGTGTGCGCCCCTGCTCCTGGTGCCCTCTGGCGCCTTAGCGCTTGAGGCGGCTGCCGGCCCAGCCTCAATGGATGCGCTGGCCCTGGTGGTTACATTCTAAAGTAAAGTAAAATGAGAGTTACACACACTAAGGTAATTAATTGTAAAGGCTGACCCTTTCTAAAGTAATTCTAAAGTAACTAAAATGAAATTCTGATTAACAGAAGAAAAAGAAACAACTAAATGTCAGTAGATGCCTTTAAGTTACTATGAAAATCCCGGGAACACTGAAGAGGCACCTTGATTGTTACCATTTGAAAGCCTTCCCTCTTTTTTTTCCTTTAAGCTATCAGCCTGAGCACACTTTAGGCATTCCCTAGCAAAAAATACCCCTTTTCACAAAGACCGACTTTTCAATAATGAAATACCATTAAATTCATGTAAATGTATTCAGTAACTCAGCTGCCTTTTAAGCAATAGGTCTTGTAGTGAGTAATCCTAATTAGTTTAAATCCCAAATTGTAGAACCACTACTGCACTTCCATCTGGTGATGTCATGGGATGGAGCCTGGTATGGCCCACTGAGCTCCAATCAAGGATCAGTCTGGCCCATGTCATTATTTGAGTTGTGCACTCCTAGTCTACAGTATACACAGGAATTATCGTTATATAATGCTGTAGATTGTGTTATATAAAATTCTTCATAAATGAATAAAACATTTTAAAAATAATTTCAGTCATTCTAAAAGAGATTATTTCATGGGAGGTTTTTAAAGATGTCCCTCAAATTTCATTTTTTCAACTTGAAAAAGGGGGGAGATTGTCTTCGGGGAGGGGGGGACCTCCTGTTTTTCATCTGGGTATTTTGCAGAACTTCACATCTCTAATCACACATCATTCCTGATTGTGTGAGAGAGTCCTGATTTGGCTGCTTTCCCTCTCTCTTTGTAAAAACAGCTGGGTGTTCCTTTTTACAGTGTATTATCCCTTATTACAGAGGTCAGAGTTTGAAATTTATCTTCTATAATGTAAAAACATTTTCTTTATTGAATTCCTCAAGATAATAGGTACTACTCATCTCCTCCATCTGTTTGTAGTATAGCTTGTTCTGAACCATAATATACAAAGTGGTTCACAAAGCTTCATGCACGTGATTCCTTTTGCTGCTTCCCCCCCCCCCTTTTTCATAGCAGTTTACTCAACAAGTGTGATGTCCAGGGTTTCCTTATCATTTGCAACTGTATTTTCAATACACAAGATGGAAATATCATGCCGTGTTTTGTTGGCTTCCACATGAGTGATGAGAAAGAGGGCAGGAGTGACCCTGTCTCCTTCCCCCTCATTTCTAGCTCTTGTATAAAGTGGGGAGAAGCACGGCCTCCTGGTGCAAGAACAGAATACACACCCCTCCCCTTTTGTAAAAGACTAGGAATGGAACAAGCAAAAAAGGAAGCCATAGGTCTATGTGGACTATGCAGATGACCTTCAATACTGTAGTTTTATTGGCAGAAGCAAAATATTCTTTATAAATTGGATGGTAGTGTCAGTGTTTGCAGGAGATTCTATTTGGGACGTCTGGTAGCCTAAAGTTATTGTAACTGAATTTAGGTTGCTAATTTTTACTAGTCTGCTACACATAACATGGATATTTGGAGAGCCATCATAATTACTAGCAAGAATTCTCTGCTCTGTAATACATATATGTCTCTGTCTTTGATCTATTATTAGAAGGAACCTGGAACAAAAACTAACAAAGGTGCTAAGGGGAAGAAGGATGAAAAGCAAGAAGCTGCAAAGGAAGGTACTACACCATCTGAAAATGGTGAAAATAAAGCTGAAGAGGTACTTTACACACAAAGATCCTGCTGATTCAGTCAGTGTGTTTTTGTAATTCAATTTTATGAGCCATTGAAAGCATGTTCATAATATTTCTTTTTATTGCCCCGTGATGTTATTACAGATTCGCATCTCTCGCTCCACTGTTAGTGTTTCAACATCCAGAGGTGCTCCACCCAGCACACTGTCAGTAAAAGGGCAGATTGAAACAGTGAAAGTTAAGGGTACGATAGAGCATTCTGCATGTGTGCAGTGAATAGAAAGAGATAGTAGTGTGGTGCTTTTCATTGTGAACAATGGAAGCTGGCAGGTAAGGCTTCTATGGCTTTTGCAAATTAGGAACCAATACATTTGAGAGTGTTTATAGCTGTCCTGTCTGTATAAATATAGCATTTAAGTAGCCTGAAATTGGGGGCATGCAAACATTGCAACAAAAAGAAAAACTGCTCGTGATGGGAATTTTTTCCCTTTTCGTTCTGAGCTTTTAAAAGTAAAAGATAGGCATATAGTGTTAGGCTGCCATAACACTTTTTTTCTTTACCTTTTCTCAGGCACAGAGAACTGAACGTGTAGAAGACAAGTGCGTGTGAACTGACATGAACATTTGAGGATGATTTTATGTATCTCTTGGACAACTTTTAAAAGATATTTTTATCAAGTATTTTGTAAATGCTAATTTTTTAGGACTTACAATAAGTTGACAAACTGTATATGGACATTTCCCCTCCCATATGCGCGCTTTTAGAAATTCCCAATGTTGCCAAGTTTAAATAAAATGTATCAACATTGGAAAAAGAGTGTTTATAAGATTGGGCAACCATTCCATATACTTGCTTTTCAGAAATGTAAGTCTTGTGCATATGGTGATGTTTTTACTGTGGGTGTTTGGATTTTTCTTGCAGTTTTTCTATAGCAATAATCTGTGGTGCTTTTGTACTTAAGGTTTATGCGATTTTAATGAAACATGTATAGATATGGCCATCTGATGACCATGTTGAGTTCTTTGCTATTGGTTTAAAATAAAAAAGTTTCCTTGCCAGCAAATATTCCAATGTTTTCTCTAAATTTGAGATATGTCTTATAAATACTTCACTCTTGTTAAGCAGAAAATAAGCACACTTATTTGCAAGTTGATTTCAGTGATTTCAGGATCAGTGTTTAAGGTCATGGAAGGCACCCTTACTCTGCAACCTAAATACACTTACTTTGTAATAACATTTATTGTTTGAAATCAGTGTACATAAATACACTTATTTCAACGAAGTGTTGAGTGGGCAAAGGCCAAAGTGGTTTGTGCTCATTATGCAGCATTTATGATGCATTCAGACATATACATCTGTTTCATAAATGTGGATTTTGTGAGGCATCAAGCCAAACACAACCAACAACTGTATACTGTGGTCTGCCAAGTACTGCAAAAGTCCTACAGCCTCAGAACACATCAGGCTAAGGCAGTAAGAAAAAAAAAATATCGGAAGTTTCATGAGCCCGATAGACTATACAGACTGATGGGCTGCTTTGGCTTGATGGGTCATAATTTGTGAAAGACCTGATATACAAGAACAAAAGATCCATGACATACCAAGTGACTTTTTCTACATTCTTCTTCACTGTATCAACTTAAATTGACTATAGTCTTGTAACAGCACAACACAAATTGATGTAGTCCTTGATTGAGAGATGCAGAGGAACATCCCTCCCATCTTTTAAACCGCCCCTTTCTCTTTTTGTTTTACCAGAGATGATTTCCATGTAAACATTTAAGACTACAAAATCGAATCCTCTGCTTCAATTCTTAATCTAAATTTGGTAATTTCTGCTTTTTAATAAAACGATTGATGAAAAATGTGTCAAAGTTAAAACAACACTGTGTGTGGTACCTTGTAGAGATAATGTAGATTAAGTATATTTTAAGAGGTCTGTGGTTGTGCTGGCAGTGTTAAATTAGAGGGATAATTTTAATACGTATGTTAACACTGCTTCAGCCCATTTTAGCACCTAGTGATTTCCCATTTGTTTTTCTCATTTTTGCTTGGGACTTACTTTTTTCTGTTGGGGGGAGGGAGGATGGAGGGGGAGAAGATAAAGGAACATATTTATTGTCCTTTGGTAACATTTATTTTTTATTGCTACACTGGTGGCCCTGATGTTTGGGATATATGCATGTTTCAGTCAATAAATGAAAGTAATTATCACCTAACCCTAGTGTCCTTATTTGGTATTTGGTGAGAATTATACCTCCCATAGTAGCCTGCTACTCTTTCCATTTCCACAGCATATCTGCGCATTTCCATTTCCATGCATGCATTGCAGACGTGAATGAAAATGATAAAAATACAATGTATATTTGGTTGATATGTAAAATAAGATGCCATAAAAAATTCAAGACAAGTTTTAAGCAAATATATTAAGAGTTTCATTAGCCTCATCTGGTCACAAAGACCTGGGGTGCAGGCTTGTTCTGGGCTTCTTTTTTTAAAGCATACACCATTGCTCTGTGATTTGCTTCCTCCAGTAAAGCCCTATTGACTTTGTTATTTAGCTCCTATCACCAGGGTTTGAATTTCCAACACACAGACTCTCTCCTTTGCAACATCCCTTTGATATGAGAAGGTATTATTATCCTTCATCTTACAGATTGGTAATTAAGTCACAAGAGATTTATTGTCCAATCCCTAAAGCTGTTCTACTAACGGAAAATAGAGTGAATAGAGCTTGCATTGACCTGTTGGAAGAAAATACTGTTCAAACTGGACAAATTAGGAATTGAGTAGGGGGCCCCCGAACATTTTAATCTTTTCACGTCTCTTCATTTTCCTTACAATTTTACAATCATGAATATTCTATTGTTTACCAAAATAATTTACCTAGCTGCGGAGTAGATAGTTAATTTTTAGTCTCAAACTAATGTCTTATAAATGTTAAACATGTTATGTTGCATTATACATTTTTAGCAACATGTTATGTTGCATTATACATTTTTAGCATATACAGCATGCTGGCAACTTCCATTGTAATCAGGTATATGCTTTAGTTCTTAGCTATTAATCGAAATCTTAATTCTGTTGTATTCCTCAAGAAAGTCTATTGCAATTTAGTGATGGGATGGCTCCATTATGAAGTGTTAACCTAGTGCCTCAAGAGTTCTATTGCAAGTGAATTTATGTAAAACAGATTTTTAAATAAAATGTAAAACTTATTTAATGTAATACACCGATTATCTAGTGTTATAAAGAACACAGCCAAATAAATCCAAAGCGTGTGTGAGAGAAACAGGCCAAATTATAAAAAAACTTCATGAAATAAATTCAGACATAGGTATTTATAATAACATTATAACATTTGATTTATATACTGCCCTTCTGGACAAACTAATGCCCACTCAGAGCAGTTTACAAAGTATGTTATTATTATCCCCACAGCTATCACCCCGTGAGGTGGGTGGGGCTGAGAGAACTCCAGAGAACTGTGACTGACCCAAGGTCACCCAGCTGGCTACAAGTGGAGGAGCAGGGAATCAAACCCGTTTCTCCAGATTAGAGTCCTGCTTTTAATCACTATACCAAACTGGCTCTCATTTGGGGAGGAAATTAAGTGAAAATTGTTAGCTGTAAAGAATCATTATAAAGAAGCTTATAGACAAAACCAACAAGCACCATTCAAATGTCAGAGATTTAATACTACAGGTAAAGAATATAACAGAAAGAATCATGATTACTATTCAGGACTTATTGTAAGAGTACCATTTGCTGGAATGTGGAGCAAGGTAAAAGACGCATGGAAATAAAAAGAATAAAAATCACAGATTACTTTAAAGATGAGGATGGAGAAGGGGCTAGAAAGGACCAAGGAATAAGAAGTGTGTGAGTAAAGGTTGGGTCTTACAGCAAAACACATTAATATGAAATCACATTACAAACATAGAAATGTGTTTTTTTGCAAAATGAAAGTTTCCCCCCTTCATGGGAGTGAATGTGGTGTAGTATTTAGAGCAGGTGTCAAGCAGTTAGGAATTCTTGAGATAATTGGACTGCCCTTTGATGGTACCTGGCTCCATTAATGCTGAGCGTGGGACAGGGTTAGAAAAGCCTCTCAGCTGTTCCCTGGACTGAGAAATGATGGTCCAACTCTCCTCCCCCCCAGGGAAATTTCCATGTTATCTACTCTATAAGGAAATATAGAATCAAACAAAATTCATTCTTCTGGTAGAGATAAGTTCTAATAGTTATATCAACTTCCTTTGCAGTAAAGAGCTTTATGCTGTTTTACATTTCAATACTGATACGGCAACAACAGAATCAGTCATAGGCTATCAAAATTGCTGAGGTACTTCTCAATCAGATAGCATTTCAAATTTTGTTCTATATATACAAGCCCCCCCAATTATTGAAAAAATTAAAAGTAGAACATTTAAATAACTGTATTTCAGAATGGAGACTTGTGTAACCCCAATGGTTAAAGTGCTTCCAAGTCATTCTGTGCTAAAATTTGGCACATGTATTATCTAGAAAACTGTTTTCTAGAACCTAGAAAGGTCTGAGAAACAAATGTAACTCTTGTCTTAGGAAAAAGGGGACCTTAAGTCTATTCCCAAATGTTTCGAGGTATTTCCAGCTACTCGGATGAAACATGCACAGGTACATAGCCCAAGGCACCCTGAACACATTTGACACAAGAATACTGCAATCAAATTCGGATCGATCGGTTTACGTTTGGGATTGCAGTCTGCAGACAGTCTGGCGCCAGCCATCTGTTCCCGAGGGAACGGAGCCCCGTGGAAACGGAGCCTGGGGAATGCCGGAGCTGTTTGCCCTCCTTCTGTCACCCTGGAAACGCGAATGGAAGCCCAGCTTTCCTTGATCAGCAGGGCTTCCTTCCAACCACGGAGCAGCCAGAAAAGCGAGCGCCCGTCTCGTCCATTTGGGAGAAGAGAGGGGAGGGCAGGGGAAGGGGGTGTTCTTCTGTAGCCATGGGCACTCGCATCTCATCCCTGAAAAGCCTGAGAGGCAGCTCTTACGGCCAAACACAGCCCTCCTGTGTAGCAGACCCAGGCTTTATAAATAGCCATGTGCTGCGCAACAAAGTTTCACTTTCCACTCGTGGGTGGAGTGGGACAGAGGCGAGCTCTCGCTTGCCACTTTTGGAGAGAGAAAGCGCAAGAGAGAGAGAGGGGGAGCTTTAGCTTTGGGCTTCAGCGGATAGGGAATTAGGGAATAGGGAGCTATCTCCTCTGGTTCCAGGGCTGCCGCCTAGCTCTGGGGCCAAGCTCGGTGGGCACCTCGGCTGAGGGCTCAGGTCTGTTGGGGAGTGTTGCAGCTGGGGTTGGGCTCTATTCCTATTATCTCTCTCTGCTTCCAGGGCTGCCGTCTAGCTCTGGGGACAAGCTCAGTGGGCACCTCCTTGGCTGAGGGCTCACACAGTATTACACACTCTAGTGCCTGGTGACTCTGGTCTGGGGGAGTGTTGGTGGTGGGGCACCCTCCCGATTCCTGATTCTGTTATCGGAAATGGGACTTGATCAATGAGGTTTGGGTAACTGGGTTTGGCGCCGACGCGGAATCACGATCAGCTAAATCGGGATTATTTTTTGGATTGTGCCCATGTCTAATTCTGAGTCCCCCTCCCTCCCACATTCCAGGGACATAGCTGACCACTGCAGTCATCTTTGGAGGCCCTGCTCTAGGTGCCCCCACCATTTAAAATGAGGCGAGTGGTACCTAGGCGAGGGCTTTCTCAATAGTGACAAAAAACTCGAACCCTCTGCCCAGGGAGAGTAGCCTTTACCCTTCATATGCTGCCTTCTGCCAGCATATGAAGTTTTGCTTGTTATTCTTTCAGTGATCCTCCCTCCAATATTTTTAATTGTTTATCTTCTGTTTTTATTTTTAATTGTGATTCTAAATTGTTTTAATGATACATTTATGTGTTGGTTTTAATGACTCTTAAGATTTTAATTTTATTAGCCATGTTGGTGGCCCCTGAAGAGGACAGAGAGGTGGGATAAAAGTATTGTTGTTAGTAAATAAATTGTGAGAACTGTGGGGCAGGAAGTGTGCATGATGCCATTTTTCAGGGGCATTTTGACATCCCCTCATACACAGGAAATTTCGCAGTTGTATGCCAAGTGCATGTGTTTCTGAGTCTCTGAAATGCAACTTTAGGTTCATGATCAATCTTCATACACCATTAAGCATTGCTTATTAATAAACTCTCTTTAGACAACACAAGAGTTTTGTCAATATATTAACTTCTGGTTTGACAGCTGAGAAAGAAAAATGACATAGGAAATGGCCAAATAATTATGAAAGGAATTTCTTATTTAGAATTTTTAAGAAAGATATCTACCTGGCCTGTTAAACAATAAATGGGTTCTCCTTCTAGTGTGCTGTTAAGACACAAGGAAATTTGGTTCTACCAAAGTACTACAAAACATTTGATGATATTGCCTCTTGCATCTTTCTTGAAGGGTAATTGTGCCAATTAATTTATACTATCTCATTGTTATTATTACTATAACTGAAATGAAACACCAAATAATATAAAAGTGCCCACTAGATTAGGGAAGTGTTTTATCTAGCATTATTTATTTATTTGATTTATATTCTGCCCTCCCAGCACAAGCAGGCTCATAGAATTGTTTCCATTATCACAGGCCTACACCAGGGTCAGAGACCAAAAGTTCTTACCGCTGCTTCCAAACATTCAAAGTTATAGTGCCTCTGAATATGGAGACCCCATTTAGTCATCATGACTAATAATCATTGATAAAGCTATCCTCCATGGATTTATCTAATTCTCTTTTAAAGCTGTATCATCTACGGGCCAGCTGTATCACAAGGCAATGTGTTCTATAACTAAGTCACATGTTTTGGGAAGTACTTTCTTTTGTCTTACCTGAATCATCCGTCCATCAATTTAATTGGGTGCCCCAAGTTTAGAACATGGTGCAACTTCTTAAAGCCTAGTCTATACATTAGAGTTGCCATGCAGAATATGCTTTCAATAACTTTCCTGAGCATCTTCTAATCATAGTTAAGCTGTATTGTGTGTAATGGCTCAACAGTTTTCTCTATATTGGTCCAAATATATACAGGTTTTCTCTTGCAGCACTGACTTTCTTAGAGGGAACAAAATCCCATGCAGGAAACAATGAGGCAAACACATGCCTTTGGAAGTGACAGGACTGTGTACTTTTGCTGATGGCATGTGTGTGTCATCCATCAAAACCTGTGGCAGTAAGGTATGTCTCTATAGAAAACAACTGTACCTTGTCATTCTAAAGTTAGGGCAGAGATGCATTTTCCCTACTTTCTCTGAGAAAGATTTTGTTCCATTGGGGGAGAAGTAATGTAAGAAGCAATCCTTGTCGTGCAGAATTTGGTTGGGATATTACAGGGTAGCGTAACAGTCTCCATCTCCACCATATATATAAAATAATGTGGTAAATAAAGATATACTTATTTTTATTACACTATTGAATAAATGAGATTTAGCTGTTGTGTTTTTAACTTACCAACCATCCTGCTTGCTTTTGAGGTTTGAGCTGGAAATTATCAGTATTTTTGCTTTTGGAGGACCAGCACACAACTGCTGCCAGTGGTGTGTGTGTTTTCAACTGTTGTTGCAGGGGCAACAAAGAAAGCAGCAGCTCCTGCTTGTCCCCACCCCGTTCCCCAGATCCCAGGCTACCAGTGTTAAGGGAACAGGAATGCACCAGACCTGCACCCCATCAGCTGTTTGTCTAATAAGGCAGCAGGTGCTGTTTATCTCTACTTTGTTGCCTGAAATAAGTCTCTAGCCAGACACATTAACGTTTTTCACCCTGAGAACCACTAGGGAACGGAAGTTTGAGTGCTTTTGCTGCCTCATCGATGGCATAGCCTACTTTTAATTAATCAAAAACACAGACAAGCACATGAAACAAAAATTACTTCAGCTCCCTCCTCCTAAGTAGATACTGCCTTGCCTTTCTTTCCCACTGGGGAATTGTGCTTAGGGATACCTAGATGCTGCTTCTTGGGTTACATCCACAGCAGCATTTTTTGTGCACTCTGCTACAAACACCATGCAATGGGGCTCTTTATAGTGTGATCAGCCAATGATTATGCTCCATTTCATGTTTATCCTACACAATTCTATATCTCATTAGGAGGTACAAGCTTTAATAGACTGTCAGAACTGTGGTGTTACTATCCCCTCTCCTCCCCTTTATCGTTACAGACTTTTTATTTTTAGATCCTTCTGAAGAACTAATGCAGGTCAGAAAGGTTGGTCATACACCTACACCACCATGTTAACATTGCTGATTCCTTACATGATTACAAAGCCCATCTGCTTCCAGGAACCCACTGGAAGAAGAAAGTGAAAAATAACAAATTCAAACCCTTATATGCGGCTGTACACTCCACTGATCATGCATGCTGTGGGTCACAAGTATTTCACTGGCATTTTCTGTAGCAAAGAAATCAATTGTGAATTAACAGATATATGCTTTTAAAAACATGCACACAGTGGGTGCCCTATCATGGGTATTTTAAGAGTACATGTTTGTCATTCACACTTTACATGTTTGCAGCAGGCCAGGCACTAAGTGTGGAGCTGTTCTAGGTTCGAACAAGGCCACATACACACCTTAATATATGACTTAGTTGCTTTGCAGTTAACACAGGCCTGTTGTCCCTGGTATTTGTAGAGCTGTGAAGAACTAAATCCTGAATCTTCCATTGCACTTCAGTATTATGTTTTTGCACTGGTATTTCTTCTTCAACCAGTAAGCTTGAAAATCAAGAAATATGCACAGTGTGACTGATCTGGGATACACAAGTATTCTAATATGCTGTTAGCTACATCCTCTGTTGAATACTGAATATTGTACAAGAGACAGAAATATATTCCATTATGAACAGGGGTTAATACTATTAATATTTCCTGAAACGAGGAGTTCTAGAAGAGCTTATTTTTTTACGCGATTTCAACTTCTTATATTAAAAATGTCAGTATCATTTACATTTTTAATTTTTAAAAGTAACTTGATCACAGTGATTAATCAGTGACTTTAGAAAACATTGTTTCAAATGTTATTACACTGTCTAAGCATGCCATTTTGTTCAAATGCAAAAAAATTCTTAATGTAAAACTGCTGCCTATTTGTCGTCATCATGGCTTAGATCCAGCATATTGTTTCTGTAGCTGGAAATATTTCTGCCCATGGTACAGGATATTTTTACACTCCCACCTCATACTGAAATGCCCCCTAACTTTGAGGGGAATTTTTGGTTGCAGCAAAGGGGCAGCAAGAAAGTGATGGGCAGAAATCTCTCTAACAGAAATGCTCTCCTGGATTCAAACCATTGCCTAGGAGAGTTCTAGGCTATTTGCCAGTATATTTTATTTTGAACTTACCCAAAACGTCTACAAAGACTGAGGGTGGTCAACATTTATAGGGACCAGTATTATCTAATCTGGACCAGAAAAAAAACTGAACAACAAACCCAGAAAAGTGTGAGACTCTTGAGCCTATATTCCAGCCTAAACTCTTTAGAGATACTGGAAAAGAGCAGAGGCCTGGAATGTTTATTAGGATTGTGCTCATTCCTATTCTATTAGGAATCAAGTACAATCACCACCCTTTACTTTGGCATTACTAAGTTTTTCCTACTCCAATTATGTCCTACAAAAGAGTTGTTCAAATATGTTAAGGATCAGCTGATCCACATTGCATAATCCTGAATGTATTCCCCAGAACTGTACAATAGGATGACTTTATTTCAGCTGGAAAGAGAACTCTTTGCACATAGTTTCATGAAATACATTGGCTCCCAGACTCACCTGGGGGCCCAGGTTGCAGGCTGTGTTGGGGAGGGGGGCAGGGGGATGGCATGGCGACTGCCATGTTGTGAGAGGGCGGGTAAGCGACGGGGGCCTGGGAAGCACGCCCATGCACATCCGGTACAGGGACCCGTGGTCAGGGAAGCTGGCCCCGCCCCCTCAGCACTTGGCTTCTAGCCAGAAAAGGGTCATCCTCAGACATCACTGAAGAGTCGTGATTGGTCCATGAGATCTCCCCATGTTGCCAGGCAATTTGGGATAAAACGGAGAAGTTCAGTTATGCTTTTGTCAGAGGTCTGGGCTATATTCCTATCTGCTGGCCCTTCTGTCTTGCAACTATACTTTGAGGTCTAGAGGCTGCGAAGCTGAAAGCAGTGTTACCTTTGTAAGTTGTCGTGTTTCCTAGACTGGCAAGAGACACTGTTAGACGTGTTAATATTTAATAATATAATATTTTAATATTTAATATTATATTTTAATGTATTTTTATAACTGTTGTACCTCGCCCTGAGCCTGCTTGTGGGAAGAGTGGGTTAAAAATGTAAATAATAATAATGATGATGATGATGATGTTATTTAGATTAAGACACGTTAGGTCATGTAGTTTTTATCTATCTTTTTTGCACATTCTCTAGAAAGTAGTCTTTTATTCCCCCTGTTAATCTTATATACTAACAGTGACCCTGATCTACAGATACATAAGTCCGTCCATCAGGGCCACTTTCCTATGTGCCACATCCTTCTGAAACCTTGGGGAACCTGCCAGGATTGCAGAAAAATGTGAAAAGGAGGGGAAAAAACTATTTGGGGTTTTAAAATCCCCCCAAAGAAGACCACACTGTCTGCACATGTGGAGACAATTACCTCCTCCTCCTCCGCCAGGAGAACTATAATTGGGTGGAGCCTGGTAGCAAAACTCCTCTTGGCCATCGTAGGGTGGAGCCAAACACTGTTGCTGATGCTGCCACAATTCAGGCAGCAGCCATGCAGTCTGCCAGCTGCCTGGGTGAGAGCTCCTGTCCCGGAAGCAAAACTGGGATGAGGAGGCACATCATTGTCCTTGAGGAGGTGATGCACAAATTAAGACATATTGGTGGGAGGACTCCCCACTCCATGATACTTGGGGACAGCAATGACAGCTACAATAATAGTTCTAAAAAGGAGCACAGTATGCAGGTAAATTGAGAAAACTAAAGATGGGGATACCACAGCATGGTCTTTTAGTCTGTGCCGTTAAGATAGTGACTCTGTTGTTTTAAACTGCTTTTGATGGTTTTTTTAAAAATGTTTTATTACTGTGTAATTTGCTGAGGAGAGTCCTCAGTAAGTTATTTCAGACACTTTCTGTTCACAAATGTTTGTAATAAATAATAATTAAAACAAGTCCTTACATATCTACGATTTCCCATTTTGTTCAACTTGAAATATGTAGTTAGAATATGGAAGTGCCCTTTTATTTTGCTTTTCTCAGTACAGAGCTGATGGTTGGTATAGCTAGAGAAATAAGCATGCCTACAGCATCCTTACAGCTAATAGCAAGCCCCAGTGCAGTTTTAAAAAATCTGCACACAATGAGGCCAATTACAATTTTGAGGGTTTTTTTCCACAAAAATCCTAAAAACATGTACATCAAGGAATTCTCCAGACTTCATGTAGGATATTGAGCAACACAAAGCAGAACAGCAAAACCTCTTTACTATGAGGATACCATAACACTTATCAGCTAAGGTTGCCACGCTGAGCCTGGTAAATGGCAGGACGGGTGGGGTGGGGCACGCATGTGATGTTGACATGCCACGTGGTACAATCAGGAAGTGACAAAGGATAGCTCTAGGAATCATCAGAAACTCTATGGTAAAACCAAAGTTTCCAGCGATTCCTAAAGCTACCCTTTGTCACTTCCAATTACAATCTGTAATTGGAATTGGAAGCAACATAGCAACACTGGTTGTTTTTTATTTTATTTTTCTCTCAATGGGTCTTACCTGCAAGAAGCCTCCTGCTATGGTCCTGATAAGATTACGACCAGCCTCATCCTAAGTTTATTCAAAAATAAAACATAAATTCAAAGAGACACGAGTCTCCTTGAACTCAGTGAGACTTACTTCTAAGCAATCATACATTGGCTCAGGCTACTAATTTTATTTTCACACTTTTGAAAATGTGCAGAGTGGTTACACACAGTATTACTAGAGCAAGATCCAGGTCCAATAGCATATTAAAGACTAACAAGGTTTCCTAGGTTTGAGCTTTTAAGAGTCAAAGCTCCCTTTGTCAGATACAAGGACTTTTTCCACTCATACCTTGGAAATCTAGTGTTTAAGGTGGTATTGGACCCAGATCTCACGCCAACTACAGACCAACATGGCTACTCATCTGAAACACAGTATCAATACAAGCGATTGATGTAATTGCAGAGTCAAAGAAGATTACTCCTAACACTGGGCTTTACTTTGCTCCAAACCAAAACAGTGCAACTACCAGAGACATTTTCAGTACAAAGGCAGGCTCATAGTTTAGGGCCTTCTTACACATTAAGAAGCAGTAAAAGATTCATTAACATATGTGGGGAAGCTGCAGCCACCCTGGAACACGTACAAAAGCATATGTATGTTGCTTGCATTTACATGTGCCATATTATATATGTGTGGAAACCCTCGGGATCATTTATGATTTCTTTTTATTGTATTTTTCCCCTAAGAGATATTGATGCCACCTGCTTTAAACTATCTTCAAAACATCTATGTTACCTACCATCACTTGCTAGAGTTATAATATTCAAGCAGCAGATTAATAGTGTTTTTATCATTGTGTGCAAAAATTAAAATAGTAAGATGAAAAGCTAAGGGCCCAATTCTTTGGGTTTCTGAAGTGTTGATTTTAGAGAAATAAATATTTAGTGACCCTTCTTAAAAAATCTCAAAAACAGTTTTGAGGTCCACTGATAAATATATTCATAACATTCTATGCAGGAAAGCTAGAATTTATCCATTGCTGCCCTTTTGAAAGAAGTACAAGGCTTGTCATAGATGCTTTTGAGTTGGCAGTAGGTGAGTTCTCGTTAGGTAGTTTGTGGGAGAACTGGAGTTTGTGGTATATGACAGGGTTTTCTGGGAGGGTGGGTAGATTAAGTAGCATGTTATTAAGATTTTAAATTATGCTTTTATTGTTACAGATATCACTTAGCAATATTTTAACCACTTGAGACCAGGGGAAAGACAGGATTACAAACAAACATCATGCATATATATTGAAAACACAGTAATATGGACATTTATGTTAAATTTGGTTAGAAGACAGATTAATTGAATAAAATGCTTTGATTGGTGGACAGCCCTGCTTATAATTGATTATGTAAGCAAAACAATTCAACAGCTGCAAGTGCTTAAATCCCGAGAGTGTAAAAAAATACAACAGAATATTCTGAGCAAACAGAAATAATAGAGCTTCTAGCCATATATTTTACTATAAAATACAATGTAAAGTGATAGTTTTTAATCTATTTTCAGTAAGATTATAATGTACATATAAAAACTGACATATGATGTGTTTGGAAGTAAACAGTATATTTGACTGTATAACTAGACTCAAGCTGCTGACTTAGAGAATGCAGAAACCATTGGGGTGCAATTTTGAAATTTCACAAATATATTCACTTTCTTGTACTGCTTTTTAAGAGCTTTTGTTAATCTGATTCAGTACTATGTAAACAGAGATGTGGATATCATGCTGCATTAACATACCTATAAACCATGGAAGATTTTTAAAAAATTAATCACTGTTTTTATAGTTGGCCTTTCTCATTGAGAGTTACATAGTGCAAGTCAAAGTGAATGTCTGAAGCCACCACACTAAGCAGCCTTGAAAAATATTCTGCTCAGCATACAACTGATGCATAAAATCTGCAGTATAATTCTATTCTTATATTTTTCAAACGTTTAAATTTTATTTATTGAAACATTTATATCCCGTTTCTTCTTGGCTCAAGGTAGTACCTGAAGTCTTGCACTACTAGAAAGGAACTTCCTTAAAAGCTTTCCATCCAGTTCAAGTAGTCTTATTCTTGTGTAAATTCATAGAAAACTGTTAGTCTGTTTCTATTCATGCTAATAGTTTGTGTCCGTAAAAAGAAATAAATAAAAAAACTTCTGTAAAGCTCACATACAGCCTGAATAGCTCAGACTAGCCCAAGCTCATCAGAGGTTGGAAGCTAAGCCATGCATGGTTAGTACTTGGAAGACCAGGATTGCTATGCAGAGGAAGGCAAAATGGCAAACCACCTCATCTCATCTCTTGCCTTGAAAATCCTTTGAGGGGTTGCTGTAAATTGGTTGTGACTCGATGACACTTTATTATAATAAAGTTCAAATGAACATATAAGATGATGCTTTAGTCTACCAAACTAATGTTTCATCTAGTCCAGTGCACTCTGGTTCAACTGGTAGTAGATCTCTAGCTTTTCAAACAGGGCTTTCTTTCAGTGTGCTTACTTTAAAAAAAAATTAACTCCATATTCCAGGGATTGAGCTTGGGACTATCAACATGCTCTGCCATTACAGTTCTTCTTCAGAAACAGCCAGGTTGGTATAGTGGTTAAGAGCACGGGAGTCTAATCTGGAGAACTGGGTTTGATTCCCCACTCCTCCACTTGAAGCCAGCTGGGTGACCTTGGGTCTGTCACAGCTTCTAGGAGCTCTCTCAGCCCCACCCACCTCACAGGGTGATTGTTGTTCTATGGATAATAATGCTATACTTTGTAAACTGAGTGGGTGTTAAGTCATCCTGAAGGGTGGTATATAATGTTATTATTAAATGTGGGGAGTTCAGATGAGAGGTTACTTACAAGTCTGTATAAAAAGTATGAAAATGGAACATTTTGGAAAAGACAACTGAAACAGAAAGTCTGAACAGTAGTGAATAGCTGAAAATCATGCCTGTTGATACATTTCAAAAACATTATCACTTTCTGCTATTAGTAAAATTAATGAGGAAGCGCAATTGTTTGGACTGGTTTCTACTATCTAGTATCAGTAATAAGCTATTGCAATATTTATTACAAGAATGCAGTATTAAATAAATACTACATCCACGCCATCTTTCCCATAGAACAAAGATGTGACCTCTTTCAAGGTTGAAATTCACCAATCAGCTGTACAGTATCTGGATTCATGCCTATTTCTCCTCCACTAACAACAGACATTGATGACAGAAGTTTAACCTTTTGAAAAGTTCTTGCCTTACAGGCCTGGAGTTTAAGTGCTTAAAGGTAAACATGGATTGTGAACAGACCTCTCAAATCCTTATGCTCCACTCTCATCCTTCTTTCTCCTCTGCCATCATGAGGTATACTGCCTAAGGTACCAAAAAGTCAAAGTAAAAAAAAAAACCCTTGCAGAAACAATCTTTATTGCTTTTGAAAACATTTGTTTAGTGTCTCAGAAAGTTACAGACTAATTCATAATTTCTCTCAATAACGTACATTCTCCGGGAATGAGCTATAAGTTGCTCATTCTCCATTTAGAAACAGTTAAAATGTATTTGGAAGTGAGCATCAGGAACTCTTTTATTATTACACAAAGGACTTGCTTAACCTACCTGACTTTTATATTACTGTATAACTGATATACTTCCTTTCCCAATTGCATTTGTACTTCAGGGGCAAATTTTAAGCAGAAGGGACATTATGAACTATACACAGCACCATGTCCACAGGTATGGTGCAATGTATGTTGCTGTCAGCAGATCGTATCGTTCCTCATTAAGTCCCATCCCCAATATTAGGTCATTAGCCTATGAATCCTGAGGCAACATTAGGACTGAAGTTACATGCAGAGCTTGTAGACACATTAGGAGAATAATGCAGATGTCCCTACAAATTAATCTAGCATCATGGCTGCATAATTAGCACTAACAAATAACTCATAGATTCACATGTACAATTTATGTTAAAAAATACAGTGTAAAACACACTTTGGAACAGTCTAAGTACGAAATATTGAAAAGGTAACACGAGAGCTGAGGATTCAATTCTAGTTTATGTCAGGAAAAGGACCTTAGTTTTGGTTTCCAAGTTTCTTTTTCAAGAAACAAACTTTTATAAGACATCTCTCAACTACAGTCAGTTGTTTTTCAGTTTCAGCATTGAACATCAGTTGTAGAATTTGCCTACATAAAAAAAAAATCCTTTCAACTGTTTTACACTTTTGATTGAGCAATGAGCAAATCTGGGGAAATACTTTCCATCTTTGTAGTGTATTTGGCTTGGCTTCAGTTGCAAAACAGAATAATAATGTATCATACTATTTGTTGACCAGTGTTACTTATTTTGAAATCTGCAAGTTAAGGAGTGTAAAATAAACAAAGCAAGACAAGCTATCTTAGTCCCAATCCCCCTCCATCTGCACAGTAATTTTAAGAACTTCTAGCAACACTCTTCACTGGACTATTTCTGTCAAAAACGTTGATGTAAGTAAATTAATATTTTGTTAATAATCCTTTAGCCTTGACCTGGATAGTCCAGGCAAGCCCAATCTCATCAGATCTGGGGACCTTTGTTAGTAATTGGATGGGAGCCCTCCAAAGAAGACCAGGGTTGCTATGAAGAGGCAGCCAACAGCAAGCCACCTCTTTTTAGTCTATTTGCCTTGAAAACCCCAGCAGGGGTTGCCATAGGTCAGTTACAACTTGGCGGCACCTTTCACCACCACCTTTGACTTAATGTTAACTATACCATTTGACATTTAGGAGCATTAATCTTTCCAAAGTACAAATCTTCCTCAGCATTTTATTTTAATTGTAGGTCTGTTTAACAAATGTATCTCAGCATGAAGGATAATACCTTCCTTTGGTGTAATGCCATTAATGTTTCCCAAGGGCCTTTCCCCCTCTGAATTAAGAGAATCATCATTAATATACATTTAGGTATATCAATGTGTAGTTCTATTCTCTTAAATATTTATAATTTTGTGAAAGCTAAATTTGTATTACTATATTCTGCTATTGTTTAGTTCATAATAAAAAAAGGATTTCTCATTTGCTAAGAAGGAAGCTGAATTTTTTCTACAAATGTGTGGGAGGAAACTCATCTAAGTTTCCTAAAGTCTGAATCCATGTGAAAGCAATGCTAAATATCCTTTATAGAAAGCCAAATCAATATTACATATTAAGAGTAGATTTCTGTAAATACAATATAATTTTGTAAAATTAAGGCCATGTTACCATTTTAGCATAAGCCCCTGGTATACATCTTAAACAGCCATTTTAATCTGAAAAGGGACAATCTTTATTTGTGTAAAGCACGCTTCATTGTAAAAGGAAGGGTTCACAAAGAACCATTACATCTCAATGACACAGTGGAACTAAAATATTTCTCTTTAGAGATAATCCAAGTTGACACAAATGCAGAGAATAAAAAGGTCTTGCAAAATCTATCACTTGAGACATTCACTACTTGTAAACATTCAGAAATGGATTTTTCCTAAAAGAAAAACCAAACATAATCTTACTGGGTTTAAGTACCATTTGCAGCTAAACATACTAATGGAATATTGTTACTGCTGCAATTAAAGAAAACAATCTCTTTCTAAATAAATCCATCTTCTGTGGAAGAAGAATGTGACTCACATGCAAAACAAAGCCAATGACCTTATTGCAGAAGAATAATTTTAAAATTAAAGAACTGCATCCTCTGCCTGCATCTTTAGTGGACAATATTTTTATAAACAGAAGAAGATTACACTGGGGATTCAACCACCACAATATTACTGTACACATGTAAACAAAAATAGAGACACCATGAAAGTTGAAGCAATTTTTTAAAAAGTAAGCTTTCAGTCCTTTCAGATTAACTGTAAAGCAAACATCCAATACAGATAGCACCACAATTCACCTAAGTAATCTGAAAGACAACTGGATTAACTTCCCAGCTTTATTAGCACTATTCATGTTCTACATGTTTATTTCAAAAAAGACCCAAAGGTAAAGAAAGGGAATGCTTTACTGAAAAAGAAATGAAGGAATTATGCCCTTACAATCATGCAGTATATCAGTTTAAGATTTCAGAATCAAAAGCATACCACAGGGAGAAAAAAAATCACAGGAAAATGTGAATATAATGGTGATCATAAGCCACAAAAGCTAGTAATAGTAATCACAAAATACGTATTATATGTAGTTAAATGAATTCCACATTAACTTATTTTGAACACTGCCAATTATAGATTGCCTTCATAGCTTTTTTCTATTTTAAGAACATTAACTAAAAATAGTGCTAAATAAGGTGCATTTTTATTAGTTTCTATAGTACATTTCAGGTTTTTATCCATTTGAGGGATACACTGAAGCTAAAAGGTTGTTGTAGGAATTGTTTTTACTACACTAGTAGCTGCTGCTTCCTTGGGGGCCCAGCCATCAATAACTTGACCTACAACTTCATACTTAAAAAATCCTAATCATCACTGAAATGCCATATGGCTAGCTTCAACCAGAAGCTTCAACTTTTGATCAGCCAAGAAACCCACCAAACCCTACTCATACTTTCAGCCTTGCTTGTAGCCTTGCCTGATCAGTTTTTAACTGATTTTTCACCCGTTACTTCAATAAAAGATCATTATTTTTGTCAAGATGGCAGTGTTTTTTCAAAGACTAACTTTCAATTCCCAAAAATATATTACAGTCCCAACATTTATCAGTATTTATCTAGATAAACAATCTTATACCATTTCCTCCCAAATCCTCCCAAGATCTCCCAAAGAGATCTTGTCTACAATCAGATACTCAATATAGCCCTTCAGGCCAGTGAACCCCCGTTTCATTAACTAACGACAGCAAGAAATACAAAATGTAAATTAACCATTAATCGTGCTTTCCCGATGATAACCTTCTGCGTTATTGATCCCACAGTACATTATTTCAAGCCAGCCATCTATTACCATCCCTTTTGCTTGTCTTCTCTTCCACAATAGTCTTTTCTACCCATTTTTTTGATCCACTAAAAGCAGTCGGGACAAACATCGACGTTAAAACTGAAGTTATTAAGAACAAAGCACGGTTAATCACACCATGCAAGTAATTTACCACAGCAGCGGGGGGAGAGAAGCAATAACAAAGGAAAACGCTAATAGGCAAAGTGCAGGAAGCCGGTTCACAAAACAAAAAAGGGCATTTTTATTTCTCATTCGCACATTTTCCCCACACACCATGAGTAACATTCAGCTAAATAAACAAAAACAACACATGACATTGTAACTTACAAGCAGATGGATATCTGTAGCATTTAAAGGCGACAAAGTAGGGACATGAGAGACTAGCAGGACACGAGAGCCCTGCTCGACCCCCTTCCCTCCCCCTTCCCTGAGACGAGAACCAGCAGAGGCCACTCAGGCCCGCCTCACCCAGTGGGGCCTACGGTCCCTGGGGGCATTTTTGCTTCATTTGCTTCCTACTTCTGCTACATTGAAACTGAGCAACTTCCAGCGCCACCACCGCCACAGGCCTCCCTTCTCTTCGTGCTTCCCCCTCCCCCTTTCCCCCGTGCGTCGTATCCCTCCGCCTAGGCCTGCCAGTCCTTCGCAGAGAAAGCGCCTTTCAGCCAAGCCGCCCGCCCACCCAGCCACCCCGCCTCTGCTGCGCCGACATCTTCTTTGCTCGGCTTTCCCGTCCATCAGTAGCCGCCTTCTTCTTCTCGTTTCTTCCCGCCCCAGTGTGACCGGGAGGATCTCTCGGGGGTGGGGGGAAGCGCCTCCCAAGTGGGGGGCAGCGGACAACGGGGGTCGGGGGACCGGAGAGAGAGGCAGCGAGGGGGTGTGCGCGCCCTGAGGGAGGGGGCCGGGACTCTTTGTCTCGGCGGAGGGATAGCGCTTGCTGGCGCTGAGGCTTGCTGGCGGTGGCGGCGGCAGCAGCGGCAGCGGCGGGTTTTGCTGCGAGTTGTTGTTTCCTCCTCCTGCCCGGGGCTTGAATGGTGGAGCCCAGACTCTCGCCACCGCTGAACAAACAGTGACAGCTACTGGGCGAGCGCGCTGTTCAGCCGCCGACGGGGGAGCTCGGCCTCAGCCAAGCCGGGCTCCTCCGCTCACCATGTCCGGAGACGGCGGCAGCAGCAGGCACACGGCGGAGCTGCGAGCGGGTAAGTGGGAGCCGGTCTGCCGCCGCCGCCGCCGCCGCCGCCTCTGAGGCCGCCTCGCCTCGCCCCTCACGCCGCGTGTATCTTTCTCTCCGCAGAGCTCTACTTCCTCATCGCCCGCTTTCTCGAGAACGGACCCTGCCAGCAAGCGGCTCAGGTAAAGCGACGGCGCCGGGCTGGGCCTGCGGGCTGGGGGCGCCTCTTTCGGGTCAGCGGCGCTTTTCTCTCACCGCCTTTCTTCTTCTCTCCCCTCATTTCGCCGCTCCCGCAGGTCCTGATCCGAGAAGTAGCCGAGAAGGAGGTAAGTGGTGCAGCGCCTTCTCTCCCGGCGCCTTCGCTCGCCCGCCTCGCCTGCCTATGCGCCGGTTGCAGCGGCCTCGCCTCCTCCCCCATGGCGGGCGGGCTGCCCACCCGCGCTCCCGGGGAGTCTTCTGGGGAGGGGGTGAACCTGAGTGACTAGGGGAAATCTCTCTTTCTTCCCCAGCTGCTGCCCAAGCGCACCGACTGGACAGGAAAGGAGCATCCTAGGAGCTACGAGAGCCTAGTAAGCGAAGCGGCCGGTCGGCGTGGTTGCGATGTGATGTACTAGGGAAAGTTTGCGAGCAGCCCTTTAAAAATTGAATTTCCCGCATTTTTTTTAACAACCAAAAAAAAAAAAATAAGCCCCTCTTTTCAAACTCCTGATTTCTGGTATTCGGCGCTTGCGGTGTGTGAAGTTAGGAGATCAGGTGTTTTCTCGGAAGTCGCCAATTTGGGGTCCTGGAGTTAGGGTAAATAATAATAATAATCCTCCTAATGCGAGAGCCCTAGAGTCACTGTGTTAGAAATAAAGGTACGTCATGGATGTTGTGTAGGGAGAGCAGACGGCAGGGAGGGAGGAGCGAGCAGAGAGCTTGCAAGAGCCAGCCAGGCCTGTAGGAAATGGGGGCGCTGTATTCCGCGCAGTCCTGCTTCACACACACAATAGAACTCTGTAGCTATTGAGCAATTGTAAGCAGTCTTAATGCTCAAACTCTACAAGTTCCTTACATTCTTTTTTAAAAAAATAAAATTTGAAACATACATAAATAAGCTATTAATTAATCTGCTGTAGCAACGCTGGCCCACCTGTTCGACTCTCCCTGCCTGTGTTCTGTTTGTATAACTTTCAGAGGATAATGTTAAATGGATATCTGTCTGACATTAGTAACTTTATGGAGTGGGTGGTTGTTTTGTCACACAAATACTCTGGCTTCATTTATCACTTAGACAATAGAATGTTTTGCCTCTGTTTCAAATATGTTTTGCTTCTGTTTCTGTTTTAGCTTGTCAGTCTTTTGAATTTATTTACTTTCATCCTCAAACTTTTTTTACTTGAAAACAATTTCCCCCATACTTCTGATAAGTCATGTACAGGTTTCCCCCCTCTCCCCATGAACTAAAATGTGAGGTGTACTGGACAACTACAGCTGTAAAGGTTTTACTTTTAGAGTATATAGGGAAGAACTTCTCACTCTGAAAGCTGCCTGAGCTCAGTGCTGCTGATGAGTAACTGATCCAGCTCTTCTTTCTGCTAGGAAGAGAAAAACTTGAGGGCAAAGACTCCTGCAGAGGAACATTGGGCAGCCACCTCTGAAGTTAGTGATTATGCTCTGTTTTAGGGGAGAGAAGGAGAGGCAGGGTTGGAATGATCTAATCATGCAATGTACAGATGGAGTAGAATTACGGGCCTCAAGCAGTGACAGATAGCAAGTCAGGAAGGCCAGAGCAGTGATTCATACACAGATGCAGCAAACAGCCTCCTCTGTAAGTAGGTCCTTACGGCTCATAGAAGCTTTAATGTATTTTCATGGCTCATTAGCAGTCTTCTCATGGCAAGCAGTTTGGGAATTGCTGGTCTAAATACCTGTATACAACAGTAGTTCAGATCAGTACAGTGCGACTGGTTAATGAAGGATAAAGGGCTTATTCTTTTTTTGCTGTATTATCATTAGGAGTAAAACATTTCAATCTTATGTTAAATTATATTAGCTTAAATGTACATCTGCTGTATACTGTAATGTCATGCAAGTAATAACTTAGGAGGAATAGGTTTGTGTACTAATGTTTTCTGCTGATGTTCTTGTGTGACGGAGTCACAAACCCTTAAAACAGTAGGATCTTTGGGACCTAAAAGTTATATACAATCTTTGTAGATTTTTTTAAAAAACCATGTTTATGGAATGCTCACTGATTTTCCTACCCAAGTAGACCTTGTTGTGTATTGGTATTAGAGCTACAGGTAGACAGATCATGACTCAAGGTATGTTCACATGATGACTTGATTTTCTCATCGAAAGAACTGAAGTCAGGAGTAGCAAGAGTACAGACTTTTAACAAGTGCATGCTTTTACTGAATGCTACTGTAAATACCTTACAAGATTTCACTCAACATGAATTCTTTACAGAGGGAAATATTGGGAATGTATTGCCTGTTGCTACAGTTGCATATGAGTATCACAAAATAATGCAAGTGCTCCTCAGTTCTTGCTAATAGTGTTCACATGTGTTTGGATATATGTGGCTTGAGGCTAATTAGAAAAAGTATCCATTGTTATAGGAATTAGGCCCTCAATGTGAAACTAGCGAGATTAAGCAGAGCTCACCAACTATGTTAGGTGGAGGGGGTGGGTGTTGATAAACTTCCTGCTTGTGATACTTGCTGGGCATGCAAAAACTGGGGCTGTTGGTGCTTGGTGGGCTAAGTACCTATATGATGGTTTACCCTTACTAGCAGTTTTCAAGCCAGATTCACTTCTGGAAGTGGTTATAGTAGGTATATATTGTACATTCATGCTTCAATATTACATATACTAGTATGATCAGCCTATCTAGTTAGTATAACTTGCATGAAAATCACTTTGATTAATCCGTACTCGTGTAAGCAAATTAAATATTAAATTTACTTATTTTAGGTTAATTTAATTGAGCAAGTTTCAGCAGACTTCAGCCTGTTCACAAAATTGATTGAATGGCACTGGTGCACAGTCTCTTTTGTGATAAGTGGTGGTCTAAAGTGTGAAAAAACGTGGAAGCAAATAACCACCAATGACAAATGCTGTTTGAGCAACTGAAAACTTCTTGCTCTTGGAGCAGCCCAACCCTGTGTCTCTGTATGAATTACTAATTTGTTATGCATCTTGAGTAGGAGGAGTGCAAGCTTGTAGCAGTACCCTGGTAACAAATTAAAAGAACATTAAATGCAGAACTGTGACATACCCATTTCAGAGTTCATAACTCCCTACCAGTCATTTTGTATTCAAATGGTAACTACATAGGGAAACAAAGCATAGCATAAGCCTGGAAGCTTTGCAGTGTGTTCCTAAGCAGAGTTATACCCCTTTAAGTCCATTGAAGTCTATGGGCTTAAAAGGGCCTTAACGCTGATTAGGATTGCATGTTGGTGTCTCATGTTGGTGTCAAACTGGCAAGAGCCAGTTTGGTGTGGGACTCTTAAGAGTGTGGGACTCTAATCTGGAGAATCGGGTTTGATTCCCCACTTCTCCACTTGAAGCTAGCTGGGTGACCTTGGGCTAGTCACAGTTCTCTGGAGTTCTCTCAACCCCACCCACCTCACAGGTGTTTGTTGTGGGGATAATAATAACATACTTTGTAAACCGCTCTGAGTGGGCATTAAGTTGTCCTGAAGGACGGTATATAAATCGAATGTTGTTATTATTGTTATTGTCTGCAAGAACTAACTCATTCTCAAGAACAGAGATCAGCGACCTTTATATGATAAGCTATGAAACTGTAGGCTGAAGTGCTGCTATGTGAATTGGCTAACAGGTTAAAGCAGGCGTTGTTTTGAAGGGATAGGTAAGTTGATATTTCATTTGTACTCGGTGGCCTAGGATTTCCCTTGGTCCTGGTAGATAGCATAGTATTCTTACTTTAAATGGAAAACAAAAGTTTCTAAAACGGTAGTTTAGCCTTGCAAATCCTGCACAACCATCCTCCTCCCATTATTACAGCCTGACTGCTCACAAAATGCCAGTTATTCATTTGTGTCCCATCAGCACCTGAAAGCAGAAAACAACTAGCTCTTAGATGCTCATAAGTTTCCCTCCTTTCATGAAGGAAGCCTCACTAATGGTTACTTGTAATCCCAAATTAGTTAATAAAGTAGAAAGCAGGATTAGAATTCACTTTCCTGGTCAGTGCAAACCTTCACCCACTGAAGTAGTCCACAGTGGCAGTTACCAAATGTATTTACTGCCGTACCTTTTAAACCTCTAGGTGACCTGGGCTGTAACGTGTCCTTTTTGGACCAATGCATGGGTTTGTGACCCTGAGCTATGTCACTTTTCCAGTTTGGGATGCAGATCATTGGGTATAACATAGAACTCAGGGAAACCTAAAGCCTACGTTTGTTTCTTCATGGTTAAAGAACAGGGATAGATCCTTCTTTAGATGTTTTAGAGTAGTATTACTTCATTTATACTCTGTCTTTCTCTCCATTGGAGGATCCAGAGTGGCTTTCATCATTCCTGTTCATTTTATCCTCACAATATTAGTGCATTTCCATGGCAGGATAGGTGATGCCTTCTTGGGCCACCTTGTTGGTGATATGTTTGTTCCCTCTATAGTGAGTCTGGAATGTTCTGTAGGACTTACTGCAATTAAAATTTCTAGTCCGTGCATGCCCCTCCTTTCTTTCATTTCCATTGTGTTTTTATCTTGGCAGGTGGCTTGCCATTTCAGCAGTTGTGATGCACTTGTGGTACAGGGTGCAGTGGACTTATTTAATCTGTTTATTGGAGCTTTCCCCTTGGTGCTGTTTGTCTTAGAACCTGTTTTAAGTTGGATATTCTGCTTATTCTTCTGATGTTTTGCAAGGGAGAGTTGTGTAGAGATATTTGTTCATAGTGCCTGTGGGTGGAACATGTAGTTCTGCCTCATGGTCTCCTTTCTATTATATATGGTGGGAGCTTTTCTTGGTATGTGTTGATTTGTCTTTGTGGTCATATAGAGTGTTTTATAGCAGTACTCTGATGTTATATGCTGTAGGTTCTTTGCATGCCTATTATTATTTATTTATTGCCCATTTTCCTTACTGAGATCCAAGGTGGATTACACAGTGCAAGTGAAAATGTAATATAATATATAATATATAATACAATATATAATATAATCAACAGGTAAAACATTCACCGAGTAAAAATACATAATGAATAATAGTGAAAGAGTGAAATACAATAGAATGTGATAGCAGAAAATTTGAAATACAAGCATAAAGCCTAGCACAGAGATGAAATCTTTCTGAAACAGAGCATAACCAATTTATATGACATGTTTAACAACATGGAAGGTGCATGTATGCATCAGCAGATAGTACCCAACAGACTAGTGTTTAGTCCCTTCCCCTACCAATGCGTCTCTCTTGGCTGCTGCTTATGACACAGCCCTATAATCTGGGTAGAAAGCCCTCCTGAATAATTCAGTCTTGCATAGTTTGTGGAATACCAGGAGAGTAGGTGCTTTCTTAACCTTCTCAGGCAGGCCATTCAGTAAGGTAAGGGATACCACAGAGAAAACGTGTGTGCTGGCAGCAGTTGATTTTGTTTAACTGCAGGGTGGTATCTGCAGAGGACTGTGTCCAGATGAGTGAAATTACTGTAGGAGGAGAGGTAGATGCACATATGAAGGGCCGAGGTCATGAAGGGCTTTGGATGAGATAGTTGTGATCTTGAATTTAGCCTGGTAACTGATGGAAAGCCAATGGCGTGACTGCAGAAAGAGAGTGATATGCATGTTCCATTTAGCGTAACATGAGAGTAAATGAGCTGCAGTGTTCTGCTCCAGCTGGAGTCTCCGGGTCAACTTTGAGAGGAGCTTTATGTAGACTGCATTACCGTAGTCTAGTTTTGATGTTACTGTGCTCTGAATGCAGGTGGCCAGATCAGCCGAGTCAAGGTAGGGGGCCATTTTACAGGCTAGTCTTGAGTAGCGAGAAGGCCTTTTTGCAGCTGCATTTACTTGCTTCTCTAGCAGCAGTGCTGGATCTACTATAACCCCTGAGTTACCTAGGGTCAACTGAAACCCATTAAAGCTTGGAAGCACAATGTCCTTCAAGATCTCCGGTTTTCCAACCAGCATCACTTCTGTCTTGTCTAGGTTCAATTTCAATTGACTAACAGTCAGACAACATCAATTTCAGTTGACAACAGCTGTCAAGCAGTGATTCAGTACCTCTACTGCATCATCAGGGGATTTGGATAACGAGATAGACAGCTGGGAGTTATCTGCATATTGATGGCTTCCAGTTACGTAGCTATGAATGAGTTCTCCTGAAGGCTTTACATAGAGGTTGAACAACATGAGGGATAAGATTGCGCCTTGTAGAATACCACAAGATAAATCATACACTGAGGATATCTGATCTCCAATAGCAGTGAGTTTGTCGCATGAGGAACGATTTAAACCAGTTCAGGTCACATCCCCTGATACCTACTTCTGCCTCCAAAAGCCCCAGCAGGATGGTGTGGTTTACTGTGTTGAAGGTTGCAGATAGGGTGAGGTGTTACTGAGTCAACATGTGGAAAACATGTATTTGTTAATTTATTTTTCAACACCAATTTGATTTTCACTGAACAGTGTTTGTTCTGATGGTATTCTTAATAAACGTTCATTTTTACTGTGTATGGAAGTAGAGAGTTGTGCTTTCATTCTACATGTATTGGTGTGTGAGTGTCATTCCTATGGTAGTGTTGCCTTGTGTTGGTTCTAGAGTTTAGATGTGATATTTCCAAGATGTGTTTTAGTATGTTGATAAAGATAATAAAATAGCATATTTTCATAACATAAGAATACAGCATGGCACAGAAGGCAGAACTAATAGATATTCAGAAAGGTATGTGTAATGATGAATTGTGGTAACTTGCTTGTAGCAGTAACTTTATAGTTGAGCCATGTGTGTTGTAATGTCCACAAGCTGCTCCTGCACAAATGATGTTCTTCATGTACTTCAGTGGGAGGACAGCTTCTTATGCACATCCTGCTTGTTCTATGCTATCCCTTCTTTGAAGTGAGTGGATGTATGAATGTTTCTTGTTTTGTTCTTTATCTGTTAAGAACTTTCACCATGATAAGTGTTGCATACAATGCCAATCAAATGCAGTGTTCTCTGAACGAGGTTTATGTGGATATGTATATTATGTGCATTCAGATATGTATTAATGCACATTCTATACACATTCAATACTTATAATTTTTGTTCCCATCATGATGATAAGTAATGAGCCTTCTTTTCCTTTAAAATATTTGGAATACACCAGTGGAAAATGAGCAAAAAAGTACGATCCATTCTATAACATGAAGACCTTTGATTGGAAATGTATATTCCTTGGAGAATTCCTATCAGTAATTGTAACTCATCCATAGCTGTTGTAATTTGCCTTGAGTCTCAGTGAGAAAGACAGGCTATAAATGAAGTAAATACATAAATATTACTTGTGCTTGCAAGTAATAATTGGAAAAATACTAGTTTGTGTTGTTAAAGTATTGCATATTATAGCTCCTGTTGCTGACTGCAAAGGTGCTTAGAAATCATACTTGTTTAGTAAACAGAAAAAGATACACTTAGCTGTTGGATAAATTAGTTGTATAGGTACTTTGTATTGATTCAGTAAGATGAAAATAGAACAATGTAAGCTTTTAGATGAAGTGCTGTCAAAGTAATCTTGTTGCATGGTAGAGAAAATCTACATTATGATATTAGGTGAGAAGTGAATGGTAATTTTGTGAATAGTTTACATAATTTTTGTAGCAAGATCCAAATTTCACTTTGTACAGACTCTGGTTAAATATTTGAAAAATCAGTTTCCTGGGTGTAAATTAATGTCTGCTGATGCTTTCAGAAATCACAGCATAACTGTTAAAGAACTCTTTGATTAGTTAAGCTGAATGTACAAGTTTTGGAGTGTAGACCTGCGTTTAGTTTCTGTATAGTTTTAAGAATTGTGAACGCTTTATTGTTTTTTCATCATTCTCATATTAAAATTGTGTAATCACTGAGAATGGGTGCAAGGGAATCTCTTCTGCTTATAGCTGAGCCAATGAAATAATGACAGACTTTATTATTTTATAATATGCAGTGTTCATGGAGAACAAGAGACAATCAGGTTTGACAAATTTCTTTTGGGTGTAGAAGTCAACATAAAAATATAGGAGCCAAACTAATTTTTCAACTGTGTTTTAGTGACCATATTTTCTAATGATTGCTTCCACCAAAGTTAAAAGGAAAGTGTTGTAGTATATGTCATCCTCTTTTGTTGTTTATAGCCAGTGGGTGAAGACTTTTCTGTTTTGTTTTATCCTCACTGATAATCTTTCCCATGTATGTATTTTGTTAATTGTTTTTAATTGTGTGTGTATAATGTATGTATTCTTAAAGCTTTTTTTGCTTGTTTGCCACCTTGGGAACCCTAGGTTGGATGGAAAGGTGGCATTAAAATGTTTTAAGTAAATACCTAGACAGCTGGTCTCTAATTTAACCTCCCAATTTCTCATAAGTTCATTTCTGTTTTTAAAAGCTCTGTTTAATTGAATATTGAAGCCCGTATTGAAAGCAACTGGTTAAGAAATGAATTCATTCACTACCTCTGAACGGTGTAAAGTTAAGCTTACATATAAACAAGCAACTATAACTTCATACATTTATTTCATGTCAAACAACAAAACATTCTGATGCAGAATAAGCTTTGTGTTTCTGTTGAGAATTACTGAAATACACTATAATAAAATAATTAATTACATGAATTCATTGGTTC
Organism: Eublepharis macularius; assembly: GCF_028583425.1. NCBI lineage: Eukaryota > Metazoa > Chordata > Lepidosauria > Squamata > Eublepharidae > Eublepharis > Eublepharis macularius. The sequence continues at coordinate 76,974,981 of NC_072790.1, read as the reverse complement.
ATTACCAGTAGTTAACTTCATGAAATAGTGCCATGTTAATATTTTTTTCTTGATATTTTAAGGCTGCTTTTGCACTAACATGGTACATTTGTTTCAGTATTCTTATATGTGCATGAGAAGTATTTGTACCTTGTTCGACAATAACTAAATTGAATTATTAGTAATGCAGTAAGTAGTGATGGTGGTACAGAATTGAGGAAAAAGTAGTATATGATCTTTACTGTAATAGGCCTAACTATATATTGCCTCCTGGAGGGAAACACTGGCCTAGGACCAAATTATGCGTGGCGATCTTCATACTTAAAAGCAGCTGTGAATCAGGTTCCTGTATTTATTTCTGTCTTTGTTGGATAAGCATATCTTATTCATGCTGGGTAAAGTACAGGTACAAAAAAACCATATCAGAGGTAGAAAATGTACTGGAAAAGGTACCTAATATGGTAAGGCGCTAGAGCACCTTCTCTGTAAGGAAAGATTAAAGAGATCAGGACAAAATATAAGCTGAAAAAGTAACAAGGGTGTGGGGTAGAAAGAAAATAAACTTCTGGATTGTGTAGAGAAAATGTATTCCAAGGAACTTCCTCCTCTCAGAGGTGATATTGGTGACTACGAAAAGCTGAGATTTCTCAGAAATGGCATCTGTTATCACTAATCTCCCCCCTCCCCCTGCTATATGATAAGCAACACTTTTCCAAATTTTAATCACGCTGCTACGATGTTATTTCATGCTTTTTATTTTCTTTTGTTTATGGCTTTACTCATTCATTGTTGAACTTTTACATTTTGTTGTACTTCAATTGTATTTTAATGTTGGAGTCTGCCTTGACAGGCAAGAGAGAGATTAAATGTAAGAATTTGAATTTGGCCATTGGTAGACACAGAATACTGGGTAGTGGTGTGATTTGGGAAAGCGATTATGTTTGTACAGCTCATTTGAAAGGATGAAAAAGATTGGAGGTTACTGCATGGGTTTACAAACTTTCACAGCTGTAGTAGTTGGAATGAGCAGCTTTGTTAGGGCTTGGCAACCAACCAAGCCTTGATGGTTAGGTAAGGAGAGTTCAAGAGTTCCAGTATGTGCTGTAGTTTTTGTGTGCTAGTGTAATTCTCAAAGCTAGCTCTATGCCTGTAAATAAGAGCTGAAAATGCTACATCTTATGGAACTACTTTATTGCTTGAAGGGCAGGATGAATTCCAGTCCTTAGAATTTTTTTTGTATGCTGATGTACGTAGAAAGAGTGATAGCTTAAAATGTGGCTGATTGTTTCAGGTGGGTAGCCATGTTAGTCTGCAGTAGAAAAGCAATATTTGAGTCGTAGCACCTTAAAGGCTATCAAGATTTTGAGGGTATGAGCTTTAAGAGAAAAACTTCCCTTGTCAGATATCTGAGGAAGGGTGCTTTGACCCTGACATTCTTGTTGGTCTTTAATGTGCTAGTGGACTCCAGTTGTGTGGCTGATATATCTCAGGTCTGTTATTATTATTTATTGTTGTATGCATGTCCTTATAGTAAGAATGTTTTCATTTTTATGGAGAAGCAGCTCATTTAAAAATTGAATCCAGAAAGGTGCTTTCACCCATTATGTTGCTACTCACCATCCTGAGTAGTAGATCAAGGCTGTAACTGAAGTAGAGATGTAATGGCTTGGAAAAATTGGGGGAGAATCCCATTTCTTCAGAGGACTTTTTTCAATTTTTCCAACAGGAAATTTGAGGGAGCACTGGGGAAAAAGCCCTATGAAATATTTTCTCTTTCAGAATGAGTAAAACTTCTTAAGGTTTTTTGCATTTAAAACGTATAGCAGGAAAAAGTCTTAGGACCTTTCCAGGTTTTTTTTTCAGTTGAAAGATTAGAAAATTTGGGGGAGTACAGGGGGGAGAAAAACCCTTCTACAAAATACTTTTTTTCTGTTATAGAGAGAGATCTTGTCTTAAAAAGCATTTTGCTCGTATCGAATTCATATCATCATCAAGCCTGAGGACTTTGGAGCACTGAAAAAACCGTACACTGTAGATAGATACATTTAAACAAAAATTTTAAAAAATATTGTATCTGGCAACAATATGCTAAAATGTGTTAGAGTTGAGTATTTGTAGTCTTCTAAAGTTTCTTAATATTGAGACATGCTGGTAGTTCTACCTTTTTGTAACTGAGAGCATCTCTGTCTAAATCATACACCTTTCTTCTGTAGTAAACTTGCCTTCTGCCCATGGCAAAAATTAAAGATAAATGTGCAATGGTAGCAGTTTTCAACTTTTTCTCAAGTATTGAGTATATTTGCAGATTTTCTAGTAGAAAATGAAGATACTTAAATTGTCAATTCCATAAATGTGCCAAATAGTACAGTTTTATGCACTAAGTTATAATGAGACATTTTATGTTGCTCAGTCAGTAAAAGTTTAGGTTATGTAGGAAAGTAAGTGTGTGTGTGTGTGTGTGTGTGTGTGTATATATATATATATATATATATATATATATATATATATATATATATATATATATATATATATATATATATATATATATAAATAAATAAAATTCAGTTTCCCCCAAATTTCCATTTTTTTAGCAGAAAAAAAAATCCCCACTTGGCTTAAAAATGTCATTATAGAAATTTCCTACATTGTGCATAGATGTTTTTTAGTAACCATGAGAAGATTTTCTTTGCTTCTACATTTGTCCCGACTATTGCAAGGCTGTGGGCAAACACTCTTACTCCTATACTCTCTAACAAATGGCACCATAATGAAATAAAATAGGTAGGCTGCTATTTACACAGTGAAGTTCTTAGCTTCATGGACAGTGTTCCCCAAAATTTGCCAGTGGTAAAGACTGTTTTATTTTGGCAAGTATCTTTTTAAGGTAAAGAAAGTTGCTGTATTGTACCTTTAAAAGCTTAGAGCTAGTCTTCAACCAGATTTGTATGTTCATTTTCAACAGTTCTGTTACTACTTAATGTTATTGCTATTTTTAGGGAGCTCTTTTCTTTACCTCCTGATATGTTCTCTCTTTCTAGCTGAAGAGATAACACCATTGGGTGGCACAAAATTGGGTGGTACTTATAATTTTGTTCCTACTTTTGTTCTTTCTAGCAGGTAAAATAATTCCTTTTAATAGCTAGAATCAGCTTTCTGCTAAAAAAAAACCCTTTCCCCAAACTTAGTGATCAGAAAGTGTTCATGATGTTCTGTACAGTCATATGACATTTGATATACTCAGATGTAAGCCCCACTGGATTTAATGGGGCTTACTCCCATATAACTGTACAAAGTACTGCAATCTTGAACATGTCTTATACAGAATCAGGCAGTTGGGTACATCTAGCCCAGCACTGTCTTATCTCTGTGACCCCACCTGCAGAGGTGAGTGTCAAACAGAAATAGTGGTGGCATATTTTCTGTGGAATGTCTTCTCTCTTCAGCCTGGGTTGGCACCTACCTTTTTTAGGTGCCAAGCCAAATAATTTTTCAGCCAGGCTTTAACCAATTAGTTTGAACTTTTAAAATAGTTTTACTGTCTGCTTCTGTCCTAAAGACTGTTTATAATGGATGTTTTAGGCTGTTACAAATGTTTCATGCTGGTTAATTTAAATTATTTTTGTGTTTTCTTGATGATTTTATAATGTTTTACTTTATGGCCAGGTCTCTTGAGAGGTGACATATAAATTTTCTAAATAAATAAAGTATTTGTCAACAAAACTAAAGATTTGAAGGACAAACTGGCTAAAGTTATAAAATTAATCAACACTTAAAAGGTAAAAATCATTTAATGTGCTAAATAATTTAGGTAGTGAACAATGAAGAAGTTTGGTTCTTGAAGTTTAAACAGTTTATATTTTATTAACACAGCAGAGTCTCTGATTAGTCAATAGAAAATAACAGTTGTCAAATCCACAATTTATGGATCCGTATTCATATAACTTGACTGTAGTCAGATGGTAGGGCAGTTACAGTTAAATAGATGGTCAGTCGACAGGCTTATAAGGCTTAGAGCAGTTTCCTGAGGAATGTATCGATTACCTCTAGATCAGTAATCTAGAGGTAATTGCTGGAAGCTGCCATTGGAAGCATAGGGGGCGGTGAATTCAGCCATCCTCTCAGGAGCCTTCTTCCAATACGTAGTTCTTTAGTAGAAGAGCCACTTGTTGTGAAGAAGACTACTTAGGCTGGAGGAAGGCTTCAAAGTTTGCTCAGTGGAGTGCAGGGATCCATCCTAGTAATTACGTTTTGTTACTTTTTAATGTTGCTTTATCCTAGGCAAAGTGAGGATCTGGAATAAGACATAGGGAAACAACTTTGGGGGCAGATCGATTTATTTCCCTTGTTTAGAGTTTAGGTACTTTTGTACTTTTAAAAACTTGGACATTGACATTTTGCCTCAGAGGTAGAATCACAAGAGCTTTTATACATAATAGATGAATCGAATGACAAGAAAATAAGAACATGTTTAATTTCTGTTAGAAGCCTCTAATGGTAGGGATAAAATCTAGTGTGAATCATTTAAGACTTAGAGATCTTCAGTTACTTTGGCTACGTTGATAACATTTTGTATGAAATATGGCAAGAGTGTTATGATAATAGAAGTATTTTTCAGTGTTCCCTTCGATTAAAAAATGAAGAGTAATCTTAACATGTTAGTCATCACCTTCTGTGGTTAAAGAGCCTTCCTGCATGTTCATTCTATTAATGGGTTGAATCCCATCCACGTTTTGTGATTTCCCTGCTTGATGCAATTCCATCCTGTGTGGCTATGGGTTTTCTGGAGTTAAAAGTGTCTCCTCCTCCCACCTAGAAAAGTTGCTAGGATCTAATTCAGTGCCACTGCTGTATTTTAGCTATTGTGACATTCATTTTATGGAGTGAATGCAGCAGCAGTACCCTTTTAAAGCGCTAAAGATGCAAGGAAGGGCCGACTACCATTTCAGTTATTTATTTTTTATTTATATTCTGCCCTCCCCACACCAGCAGGCTCAGGGCAGATTTTAAAAAATTGGTGTATATACCTGGGCAGGGGAGAGTGACAAGGTCCAAAGCAACTAAAGGGGAAAAAACACTCTAGAAACTTATAAATAGATATGAGAATATTTTGGGCAGCTGTTGAGTTGCTAGGGAAAATTGTTGCTTGTTAATTACATGACAACTTGTGTCTCTTAGATGTCGGTGCACTTCCATAATAACATTTCAAATGACAATTAAAATAGTAGTCAACTTTTTAACTTAAAGAAGAGCCCTTTATTTTCCTGTAAAAAGTAATAGTTTATTGAATTCTTGGAAAATGACAGTATCCCCACAGCAAAAGTGCTACCTGGAATAACAATGCAAATATGCACACAGTAGAAATATTTTTGATGCATAATGAGCTAATTACTTTGGAAGACTTAGAAAATTGTAAGTGATGCTTCATGAATTTAAACAGTAATGCATTAATAGAAGTGATCAAGTTATGTTGTAAAAAATACCAGATTTTCCAATGCAGTATTCTTCTGGTAGATAAAATAAGAAAAAACTTCCTGGAGAAGCAAATTCAGACTTGAGATAGCAGCACAGAGGTTATTTTCATATATTGCAACTTAACCCTCAATCAACCTAAAGAAATTACTCATGTTGCCATTGAGATTATCTAGTCAATTATATTGTGGTAGAGAAGGTCCCACAGGAACAAAAGTATTTGTGGTGATGGCAAGCATTATGCTTAACAATACCAGAACATCCACAGTCTGAAAACACACTTTGACAGGAGGCAGAATTTTGCCTTTGAGTATATAAGCTTCTCCCTCTTTGCATATTAAATAACTCATTAGTTCTGCTTCTTTTTAACGTTATACATTTTATTTTCATTTTGAACCTAAGATATTAGAAAACTAACACAAGCTCCCCTAAACTAACATAAGCTGCTATAGTATAGTGGTTAAGTGGCTGGGTGGCAAATCAGCACTCTGCTGGTTGACTCCTACTACTGCCATAAACTCTGCAGGAGGTCTTGGGTAAGCCATTCCTCTCAGCTCAGCTCCCCAGCTGTATTTGTGGGGATGATAATGACTCTGACTTTGTTCATTGATCTGTGTGTTGTGCTAATCAATCCAGAAGGGCAGTATATAAGCATACTGTTGTTATTAAATTTTAAACAGAACCATATAATATTCCTGATTCCTGCATATGGAATTCTTTTTCTACACCATAAGTTACATTGCTGGAGTTAAAAAAAACTACCCCAGTGCAAAATCATTGGATATCTGGGATTATTTTTCTACCACACGGGTTTTTTTTAAAAACCAATCTAAATGGTGATAAGAGGCCACTTTGCGCTACTCTCACCATGTCTGAATAAGAAAAGGTTCTAGAGCAATTTTCTCTGCAGTCAGCCCACCCATACAACTGAGGTGCCATATCTACTCCCTTGTTAGAGGGTTAATTAGAATCCCTGGTCTGATTTTCAAAATCTGTGTTAGTGTAGCAAGCATACAAATTCTGAACCAGCAAAATAAAGCAGATTCTGCTGGGAGCAGAGAATGTTGTTACAGTTGTTGTTACAATAATAAAATTTCCAAATTATTGTCTTTGTCATTCAAATAAAAAGCAAAGTAGACTATTTATCAATTGAATTTGCTTTTTGAGGTTGCTAATGATTTGTCATTGTAGAGACATAAATGTCAGAAACAATAGTTGTTGAAATCATAGATTTATCTTATGGTTTTGGAAATTTTAAACAGTTTTCATATATGTTTAAACAACTAGGACATTTTTTGTACATACTGTCCCGAGGAATTAAGTTGTTTGTTTGAATTCCAGGAAACTGCTTCTTAGGCTATTTACACGTGATGGCAAGCTGCCTTTGAAGTAGAAAGCCCTTGTACTGTGTAAGAACATGAACTGTAGGTTAAGAAGTTTCCAGTTCAAATCTTGCCTTTGTCATGAACGCTTTAGATGGCTTTAGGCAAGTAGTTTCTCTCAGCTCAGCCTCTCGTTTGCAGCACTGCCTTGCCTTACAAGTTTGTTGCAAGGATTTATATGGTGGTGATGTGAAATTATAAATTTTAAATTCCTTATTGACATTAAAATCATGAGCTTTGAATGCATTAGTTAAACTATAACTATGTCTCCCCCACAGATGCATGTGCTAGAAACAATAGAAAAGATATTTTATGGATCACGTATTAGCCTTCTGTTATTTCAAATACAGGTTTAGATCTCAAGGCTTTCTCAAATTGAGGGAGTTTAATAGCAATTTTTAGTGCCTTTCTTCAGAGATCTCCTGTGCCTTTCAAAAATTGCTGTTGAGGCTCAAGGGATCCCTTCAAAACAGTATGGCCTGGGGTGCGGGTGCTGCACCACAAAGAATTGACTGAATTGCCTTTTCACACTTATGCAAGCCTTTTCTCTGTTCCTTGAGGTTGCTGTAGCTGTGCAAGGGTGAAAGACATGATTTAATCCATTTCCTCCTTGCTACAGGTGGTGTAGTACATAGCATATTTTTCCCAGCAGCTATTGTGGAATGTAGGCTTCCTGTGGAAAGCACTAAATATTCCATCTATAAATATGCTCCATTTGTGGAAGCCTTGGATCCAGCCCATAGTTTTCCCTCCAGTTATTAACAAATTAATAGGAAAATGTTGAAAATTAACTTCTGTTTTTTCATAATAGGTAAAATACTATAGACATTTGGCACCTGATCACTTACTCCAAATATGCCATCGACTAGGACCTCTTCTAGAGCAAGAAATTCCTCAGAGTGTTCCGGGAGTGCAAACATTATTAGGAGCTGGAAGACAGTCTTTGCTTCGCACAAATAAAAGTATGAGTAATTTTCACAATAACTTATGCACTTATTTTGTATTATATTTGTATACTCATGCTTATTTTATAATAAAACAGGTTGCAAGCATGTTGTCTGGAAGGGTTCTGCTCTTGCAGCATTGCACTGTGGAAGACCTCCAGAGTCGCCAATAAACTATGGCAGTCCACCTAGTATAGGTAAGAATCTTATCTAGAAGTGTATTGGAACATTCCCAATGTAATTTTTGTAAGGCTGGCTGTAAATGCGTTTTTGTATTAGATAGTAAAGACGGACTTCATTCTTGTGTAGTCTTCTACTTTCCCCACTGTCATGTATATTAGATTGCAGTGCTCCAAACTCAGATTTTAACTTCATTTTCCATTTTAGGCTTTAGAAAGGAAGCTAAATATACAAAATAGGTTTCTGATGGAAGAGTTTGCATTTATGTATTTGCAAGCCCTCTGCCTTTTCCCAGTCTGGAAAATTTGGTAGTACCTAAAAACTTCCTTTGTTAGTAAGAATTGTACAGCTTATAAGCACTCTTCTTATCTCTCTTGGCTACTTTGTGAAGAATTATGCATTTCATACCAGGTAGTCAAGAAAAGGAGGATGTTTTTAAGGTACCAAGTCTAAAGGTCAGCTAAAGGCCTGGATGCATTATCAAGCTAGGTCTTGGTAATTCATGCACATACTTTATTAACTAGTAACTTTGTGTTGAGCAATAGTGAAAGATGGAAATTTCTGTTAACCCGAGTAAAACTTGATGTGTGGGTTTGTTAACTGGCTTGTGCATATTTTATGGAAAATGTGGCTTATAAATATTGTAAAAATAAATGTGGGACATTATTTGCTGACCCAAAACTTTATCTTGGTGAATGCCTTTATCCCTTCATCTCTTTATCCATCAGTTTAGCTATCTGGTTAGATCCTCTGTAGAAAATGAATGGCAATCTAGGTTGCAGTTAGTAATTACTGTTTTATTGAGGCAAAATGACCTGACTCTTGAGAGGAGTTAAAGCCAGCATTCTTGGGTTGGTATATAAGATGGTCAAAGAAAAGCTATTATTTTTTCCTGAGCGTTTTCCCACTCAATTCACCTCCTCCATTTAAATAGTAACAGTGAAAAGTTTGGAGGGTTACTGCTGTCAGTTCTTCAGCACTCCAAAAGAGCCCAGAGAAGAATTGTTAGAAAAGCAGTTGCCTACAGCTACTTGTCTTGGCCATATTGTCCTCTGTCCATGTAATTTGGATTGGCCGCCTGGCATTTCTGTTTCCATTTCTCCAGTGCTTGACAGTAAGCATGGTCGGTAGAAACATTGTGCTGTACTCATCCCCTGTGAAAATTGGTGGCACTTAGTTTTTTTTATAATATAATATTTGATTTATATACTGCCCTTCAGGACAACTTAACGTTGTCCTGAAGCAGTTTACAAAGTATGTTATTATTATCCCCCCCCCCATTAATCATCCTGCGAGGTGAGTGGGGCTGAAGGAGCTCTGGAAGAGCTGTGACTGACCCAAGATCACCCAGTTGGCTTCAAGCGGAGGAGTGGGAATCAAACCTGGTTCTCCAAATTAGAGTCCCACACTCTTAACCATTACACCGAACTGGCTTTCTTATATATTTGGAAAGCTGCTATGATGTAGTGATTAGTGCTGTGTTTATAATGCTAGACTTAAAAGTAATGAGGCAGCATTGTTTCCAACAGAGGCTCAATTTTAATCAGTCCCATTCCTTTCCTCTCTCTAGCTACAGTTACAACCATGTCCTTCCTCCCCCAGTCCCTGCCAACTCCAGATCCTGGAGTGGACTAGGGCACTTTCAAACACTGGCCTGGATTAAAGGAACACAGCTGTCAAAATACCACTGTTAGAATAGTTAATTAGGACTGAGGAGACGAGTGTTCAAATCCATCTTTGCCTTGAGTTCAAGGCAGTCATTCTCTGAGCCTAATCTACTTTACACAGCTGTTGTGAGGATAAAATGGGGGAGGGGACACACAAGTACATTGCCTTGAGTTCTTGTGAGGAAGAGCGGGATAAAATGTTCTAAATAAATCAATACATCACCTTTTACAAGATGGCACAGTTAGCTTGATGATTAATAGTAACATTAAAGCAGGGAAAGAGTGGAAGGTACATTACAGAAGCAATCAGATAGTGGCAATTCACAGTGTTCCACAAAAGCACTTGTGGATGACGAGAATGTTCTTTAACTTGGAAAGTGCTATTTAAGGCAAAGGAATTCTCTGCATGTCCCTTTAACAGCTCCACAGTCCAGGGCTTGCAGCCAACTTTTACTTTCATTTTCAGTGGAAGTTTTTCTATGTTTCAAAAGAACAGTTGTCTTTGGCTGTTCTTTCTGTTTCCTTTACCCTGTTGATAGTTCATTAGCTAGAGAGAGAGAGAACAGACAGAACCCCATTTTGGCTCTGTTAGCAGGTAGTAATAGAGTTCTTTTTTTAAAAAAAGCATTACGTTTGCTACCAACCTCTATGGAATTTTTTTTCCTAACAGTAGGGGAGTTTTCCTAATGTTCACTCTAATCATATGCTAATTTACTTAGAAAATTTCCACAGAGTTTAATGGGGCTTACTCCCAGGCAAATGTGCATAGGATTACAGATGTAAACATATGAAACAGCCTTATACTGAGCCAGGATTGTCCAGTCTAATTGGCACTAGGTTTCAGGTATGTATCATTTTGGCAGACAATGCCAAGTATGTGCTGTATGCTAAGCTGTGTTCTCTCTCTTTATTTGGAAAAACTATATCTGTAAAAGCAGATTCTGCTCTATAAAAATGATATTCTGTACCTGACAGAAATGAACCCTGTTCTGTGAACTCTTGCCAAAGGAATGTGGTTAGCTTTTAAAGAGCCACAGAGCACAGTATTCTTGGTAAAACTTGTACGTCCTCCTTACTTTTATAATAAATTTGTTTGTATAGAGATTTGCAGGAAATGCTGTATTGACCATTTTAACGAGGAAGAGACCAACGTCCAAACAGACCCAAAGTTCACAAGTGTTCCTGTAATCCCGGCAGTATGAAGCCAACTTAATGTACACTTAGAAAATCCACTTCTTCAGTTTTGAATCCAATCTTTTATTCTTCTCATTATAGGTCAACAAGTCACAACTTTTGCCGTGTCCCCCCGAAGGGAGCTACTCATATCCCTTTGCAAAAGGATATGAGTAGAGCATCATAAAAAGCCTGAACAAGGAATTGAATGTGGCGGTGAAGAAGCGGTTGTGGCGAAACGGGAAAAACTGAGGCTGGCAAACCTGTTGCCAATCTCCCGCCGGTAGCTCCTTTCAGGGGGACACGGCAAAAGTTGTGACTTGTTGGCCTATAATGAGAAGAATTAAAGATTGGATTCAAAATTGAAGAAGTGGATTTCCTAAGTGTACATTAAATTGGCTTCATACTGCCGGGATTACAGGAACACTTGTGAACTTTGGATCTGTTTGGACGTTGGTCCCTTCCTTGGAAATATTGCACAGACCTTCCCCTGTTTTTTGGTTTTCTTGACCATTTTAACAGCAAAGCTGGTGTTTATAACAAATGTAGTATAACAAATGCAGTACATATTGTGGTACAATCAAAAGCCCAGAGGTGAATAAGTTGTGGAATAGCCCAAATTTCTTCCCATGTAGTGAAAGAAATTTCCTTCCTTCACATATTGTGAAGCATTTGATTTGTAAAATATGTATTTGTTGACAAATAATAATTTAGAAATGGGTCAAAATTATTAAAATCAAAAGCGTATTCTGTTAAATTACGTAAGATAGGCACTACAGATGGTGAGTTTCATCTTTAAGTTTAAAGAATTATTTCTCTTTTATGAACTCAGTTAATGTAAGGTCTAGGAATTATGTTAATTGTTACAGGTAGTTTTTTGGGGGAATTGGATTTTATAGCTGGTTAGCAGAAAATAGTGAGCTGAGAATATTTGGTTGAACTTTGAGAAAATTAGTGGTGGTATACTTTCTTATGACTGCTTGTACATGGGAGTTGTAACTATTTTTTATTGTGCAGGAACAGCTTCTGAGGTCTTTACTATTACAGTTGCTGACAAATTGCTATTTCTTCGTTTCTGGACATACATGTTAGTGTGATGTGCAAAATATACCAACTACTTCTTTTTTTTTTTTTTTTTGAAAGCTGAAACTCTCTTTTCAAGAAAACTAAATGGAAAATACAGACTTGAACACCTGATTCCAACTGCTGTGTATCAACACATGAAAATGCATAAGCGAATCCTAGGGCATTTGTCTTCAGTATATTGTGTAACGTTTGATCGAACAGGCAGGCGGATATTTACTGTAAGTGAAATTCATGTTTCTATTTTTGTGTTCTTGTACTGTACTTATTACTGTGTCCAAGAGCAAGTAGGTCATGGTAAGAACTAAGAGAGGCCAAAACATTTCACAGTCACCAACTTCCCAAGTCTCTTCCTCTTAGTGTTTTTGTTATTTTTTCTGGTTATGAGCTGAGGAAGCAGCAAACTGATATTCAGACTGTGACAGGTAAATTCTGGGAAACAGAGAGGGACACACTTTAGATTGCTTGGATGTTTTCCTCATTAATGATCTCAACCTCTGTATCAGAGTAGAGATACAAATGATTGTTTAGCATGCTCTCTTTTAAATCGTCTCTTGTATCGAAGTCTACCTCATTGCATTGACAATCACTTGCATTTCTCCTAACCTGTCTTGACATCCATCCTCCTTTGGTACCATATGAATTCATCAGCCCCAGTCCTGGCAACTCCAACTATTCTAACAGATGCTCTGGGGAGAGAATGTAGGCTAACTTCTCAGACCTTTTGATAATTTGTCTAGGAAGTAGCATGGCTTCCGCAAGTTCTGTACAGCCATTAAAAAGATGAAATGTGGAGACTTTTATTCATCTTGCTCATTTTCCTCTAGTGGTTTCCAATTGTAACTATCACAGTCTAATGTCTGTTAAGGAAGACATTTTAGGATGGCCTTCTCTGCCAGGCATCCTTGCCTTCTCTTTCTTACTCCCAAATTTGGGATGAGCTCAATTATTCCCCTTTGAGAAAGAGATGGTTTTATTATAGTGTCAGGAACAGCTGTCGTGGAGAACAGGATTGTCACTCCATTTTTAGAGCTTTCTGAGTCTAGGATGTCCAAATTGCATAAGAAATATAATAAGATTATTAGCTCTAACAAAATAGACACTTTCTCTTAGAATATTTTGAAAGTTCATTTAGCAAGGTTAAATCTGTCTACCCTTAAAGTCAAGAAGTGACAGGCCCAGGGCTTTTTTTCAGTGGGAACGCGGTGGAACGGAGTTCCAGCACCTCTTGAAAATGGTCACATGGCTGGTGGCCCTGCCCCCTGATCTCCAGACAGGGGAGTTTAGATTGCCCTCCAGAGGGCAATCTAAACTCCCCTCTGTCTGGAGATCAGGGGGAGGGGGCCACCAGCCATGTGACCATTTTCGCCAAGGGCGATATAAACTTAAAAAAACTCCCCCTTGTTCCAGATGACCCAAAGTGATGTCATTGTGCGGTCCTTTGCTGGCAACCCACTGAGTTCCACCACCTCTTTTCCCTCTTTTCCACCACCTAAGAGAAAAAGCCCTGGACAGGCCTATTCTCTTATAAGGGGGCTGAAGTCTTTTCCTATTTTTACATCTGTCCTTCAAATTTTCTTTCCATCTTTTTTGAACAGGATCTTTAGTTGGAATAAAAAACACTCCATGGTAGTCAAAACCACCAGGAAGCATTCACATGCACTGTTTCTTCTTCTCAAGCTTATTTCCAGTATTTTGTCTGTGCTTAAAGTGGATGCTCCTGTGACTGCCTCTTTTCTGTAACATTCCAAATAGATTATGATTAACTTCTCAACAAGATAAGGGAGGGGCCATGGGTGACAGGAAGAGTCAGCCCTGAGAAATAGTTTCGATGTCTCAGCCACAATCATCAAGACAAGAATCTGTTTTTGCTTTCTTTGGGCTGGTTTACCTTTACATTTTGACAACAGTCAAGCCTTATGAATTTATCCATTGCTTCAGCCTGGTGACCAGAGTTTTGTTGGATTCCCTTAGATTCTTTGCTAGAGCTATTGCTTCCATGCCACAATATAACCAAAGGTTCAAGGTTTGGTCCGTGGAGACATCCAATACCATCCTAGCTGCAGCACTGTTTCTTGGGGATAACATTTTTGAGCTTCCTAGAGTCAATTTTGATGGAATTGGAGGGTAAGGATTTTTCTTTTAAAATAAAAGAGCAGTAAAGGGTACTCAGCCTGTCCTTCCATTTGTGTTACTAGGCTAGCCTCTTGTGCCAGAAAGATTGGTAAATTCTTCTGCAACAAATATATAATCTCACATAAGTAAGGTCCAGTCAAAAAGCTTGCTAAGGCATTAATGTTTGGAACTCCCAACTGTTTTCTTGCTGTGGAGGATATTTACCCAAGAAATACAAAATTCTCATTTTCTATTAATATGACAATATGACGATAAAAGCCCTCATCAGCAAAAAAGAGAGAACCAAGATTGTCACTCTAAATAAGGCTTCTTTTAAGGTTTGTGATATATATATATATCACTGTTTACTTAGAGAATTGCCAAATACCAAGATTCTTCTTAAAACACCTTGAAAAGTGAGCATATGCCTGAGATGAACACTTGGTTGCTTCCCTCAGATCCCCTACACCAGTGCATCTTGCAGCTGGCAACAGAGAACAATTGATGCTTTCTGTAGTCTCTCACGACTTCATCAGGGTCTTGTTCTGCATCTGAACTCCTTCAGAGTGCTGCTGGGTGATTAGAGGGGTCTCAAATTAATTTACTTTCACCGCTTGGAAAATACCTTTTTCCATTTTTTAGCCTCTTTTTCTAAAAGTATATTCAAAATTAAATAAGAGCACTTTGTGGTTTGGAGTAACGAGAGGAATTCTACACTGTGATATGAAGTACTAGATGTTCTGCATTTTCTTCAATATATTATCCAACAAAGTCTGAAGTCTACCATCAGATGTTCATTTGCTGCCCCCAGTGATCCAGCCCTATGATAATTAAGGAATTATTTTAATCTCTTCTCCATGGAGGGATTCTTCATTATCCCACGTGATGCCTTGGCACTTCTTACAAGCCATTACATGCAGCATCCCTTTGAATCTTCAGGTGGTCCTTTGTAGGAGCTATATGGTTTTTCTGTTGGCAAAGTTTCTCTCATCTTAGTTCTTTTCAGTGGAAATGGAATTGTGCGGCTTCCACAAAGGTGAAGTTATCCTTCTTCAAAATGTGTCTGTTCCAAGAATACTCCATCATTCCTAGGAGTCCTGCTTTTTGTCCTAACCTTTACGTAACTTTGAGACTAGTACAGGATGAATGTCAGAGAGTACTTGACAGCTTATGCTGAAGGAATCAAAATTTCATGAAGTGTTGGGTTTCTATTTGCTTCATTGTAAATTGGAATCCCTTGGGAACCAAGGCTACTTTGGCTCAGAGGGTCAAGAGCATTATTAATTTTTCCTCTTAGGCATTTAGCAAGGAGGCTCCTAAAAAGACTGCACATTCTGCTAGAAGCTCTAGGACTATGACAACCTTAATGGGGTGATTTTCTGTGAGTCTTAGAAGAGGGTCATTTCATCCCATTCATTTTGATTTCATCTGGTTTGTCCTCCTTATTCTCTGTGTCCTGTTCTGTATTGTATTGTTTTGTTTATTTTCTAGCTGTGTTTTTCTCATTCTAAATTCTTGCTTCCAGAGACTTTGTCAAATGGCCTTCTGCTCATACCTAGAATGGAGATTCACTAAACATTGCAAAGACTCCTTTGTTGTACTCTGGGAGGAAATGTTATGTGATAAAATTCAAGGGGGGGGGGTTGTAGGAAAGTGTAAGATCATATAAAAAGTTGACTAAGCTTTACTGTCTTTCGCATGGTATCCAGTGGTCTCTGGCTACTCTTTATCATTCTGCAAGACATAAGCTATGGTAGTATTAGGGATGTGAGATCCGGGTCTGGGAACTGGCAAACAATGTTAATTTTTGGTTGTTGTGGGTTTTCCGGGCTGTATTGCCGTGGTCTTGGCATTGTAGTTCCTGACGTTTCGCCAGCAGCTGTGGCTGGCATCTTCAGAAGTGTAGCACCAAAAGACAGGGATCTCTCAGTGTCACAGTGTGGAAAAGATGTTTGCTGCTATGGCTTTCCTGGATCAGATTAAAGAATCCAAGATCCAAGCCCAGGATCAAGACCACCCAGATAAATGCAGGTTAATCTGGGAAATGTGGCTTCAGCCCCTTGGCTGGCTGTTTTCCTGTTCTCTTGTGTTTTTTTCCAAGAGGGGAGGTGGAGGAGGGAAGAGGGAATAAGTGGTCAATTCATGCAGGAGCTCTCTTTGTCTGCCTGGCTTCTGTGAGTGACGCTGGTTCAGTCGAGCTAAGTTGCAGCAGTGTCCTTTGCTTCAGTTTGGTTTGGGAGAAATTCTCTGTTTTGACATGATTCGCTTGTTTGGTCCCTTGCTTCACTTTGATTCTGGGGGGATTCCATTCACTTGCTTCAGTTTTGTTCTGTTGAGCTTTCTCTAGGCTGAGCTTGTATTTGGGAGTGTGTCTCTGGCCAGTGGCTGTCTTGCCCCTGTGTTTTCTGCCTGAGCAGCTTGGAAATTTCCCCACAATAGGAAACACTGGAGACAGCTTGTTCAGGGAGCACTTTGGTTTTGGTGGGGACTTCAGTATGGTTCTCTAGGGGTTCCTCTTGCATTTGGAAGTGTGCCTTTGACCTGTGGCTGCCCTGCCCCTGTGTGTTTCTGCTTGAGAACCAGCTTGGAAACTTCCCTGTCACAGGAAACAATGACGAGTGGCTGGGCAACTTTTTCAGGGGTCACTTGTGTTTTGGGGAGACTTCAGTTTGGTTCTGTTGGGCTTCTCTGGGTTGAGTTTGCATTTGGGGTTGTGCCTCTGGCCAGTAACAGCCTTGGCCATTTGTATTTCTGCCTGAGAGCCTGCTTGGAAATACTTCTCCCATAGGAAACAATGGAGAGTGGCTTGAGGCACCTTCTTCAGGAGTCCATAGAATTGAACCTTGGGGTCCAGTCCTCCTGGCACTTTGAGTATATTTAGTGGACAAAAGGGAGTGAGTAGATTCTCTGCAAATTTGGTGAAGTTTTCTTGAAAAATGCCCCCCAGATAGTTTTCCCCATAGGAAATAATGGCAAGATAAATCTGAGATTCTCTGATCTTGCCAAACCACATTAGAGACTCTTTCCCAGATTTCAGGAATCCCAGATTTAGTTAGGATCCCTGAAACCTGGATCCAGATTTTCCAGATTTTTTTTGTGTGCACACCACTAGGTAGCATGTCACTACCGTTCCCTTTGGCAACCCTTTCACCGTCAAAACTGCTACATTGAATGCCATTCTGATTTAAACAGAAGAAATGTTTACATTTTGTTTCCATACCAAACATGTTTGCTGCTGCTACTAGAAAATCATTTGCTTTATGTTTTCATGAACCAGGTACTCCCAACCCTTGTTCCTGGGTGCTGATAACAGCCACTCTAGACCCTTATACGTAACAAAAGGCAAGACCCAGCTAAATTGCACAGAAACAAGAGAGGGGAAAAAAACCCCGCCAAGTCTAAAGTGTATCCAAAATTTACTAGAACAATTTAAAGTGGCAAGTGCGCAATTTCTCATATGCAACAACAATTCATAGTCAATACATACTGTGTAATAAACTCCACAGGTAAAGACTCCAAGGTACAAAGTAAGTCAGTTCAGCAAAAAGCCTTGAGATATAAACTTTTCTTCTTTCATTTGCAATGTGACCAGTGGATTGATGGTGATTGAATCCAGAATCTAGGCCGTTAGGCCGAAGGAAGGCACCTATCCATTTTGTTTTGTGAGGCTTTTCAGCCTCTGGGTTCTCTGAGGTTGTACCCATGTGCAACTTGTGAATCCAGACACAGGTTTAATAAAATATCTAGGGGTATGCACTGCCCGGGTGATTCGGTTTTCCCCAAATCAGGAAAAAGATTTGGACTCAAGCAATTTCCGAAGCAGCAAGCTGCTTTGGAAATTGCAATTTGGGTCGCTTCGGGTATGATTAGGAAAGATTCGGCTGTTATTTTCAATGGAGAACATGCTCCTGGCTTTCCGGGAGCCTGGGGGGGCACATTTTCTTTCCGAATCACACCAAATTTGGTGGAGACCTTCTCCTAACTCTCCTCTAATCTCCCCCAAGTTTCAGAATGATTGGACTTGGGCGGGCATGTTATGCCCCCCCCAAAGAAGGTACCCCCATCCTCCTCCTCTCTCCATTATTCCCTATGGGAAAAAACAAGGGAGCTTTCTAGGTGGTTTGGGATGGCATTTTTCAGGCAAAATGCACCCAATGTTCAGAGGACCTGCTCCTACCTCTCCTCACACCCTCCCGTAAGTTTCTGGAAGATTGCTCCTGGGGGGCCATTTTATGCCCCCAAAAGCTATTTTCCATCGCACACCATATTTATACTGTAGGGAAAACTCCCGCACAGCAGAAACACATGGATTGTGGCTGCCAATGGCTGCAGCCACAGTCCCACTCATAATCCACCCCCCAGCAGCCCAACAGAAGCAAAGACACACACCCCAAAATCCTCCATCACCCCCAGAGCTGGCTGGCCAGCCACTCTCCATCATTCCCTATCTTAGCACCAGAGAATCGCACACACAGCGAAAATAATTTTCAAAAATTTTATTTCTCAATAACGGCATTAATCATCACAATCCACATCGTCATCACTATAAAATCACAACTTACAGTATTACAACAGCCCCCACCATCACAACAGAGAATCTGACACCCACAAAATAATGTTTAAAATTTTTTATTCTCAATAACAGCATTAACCATTGCATTTCACCTCATTAAAAAACCACAACTTACAGTCTTAGATTGAAACAACCCACAACATCACACCAGAGACTTACACACACCCAACATACTTTTTTAAAATTTTATTTCTGTACAGCATTAAACATCAAATTTCACATCATCACTATTACATCACAACTTAACAGCCCTAGATTAAAACAACCCCTAACATCACACCAGAAAATCACACAAACACAACAAAAATAATTTCTTTAAATTTTTATTTCTTGGACTTCCTGCCCTCCCTCCCCACATAACAGCATTAACATTGCATTACAGCAGTACTTCACATACATTACATTACAACATATAGTCCAGTTTGAACCAAAAAAATAACATCACACCAGAGAATCACACACCAACAAAATTTCTTATAAAATGTATTTCTTGGATTCTTCCCCCCCCCCCTTACAAGTGGGCTAAGGGTATGTAACAGCATTAGTGGCACATTCAAATCACAACCCACAGTCCAGTTTGAACTAACCCCCCATCACACCAGAGAATCACACACCAAAAAAATTACTTGAAATATTTCTTGGATTTATTGCTTGGATTTCTTGGATTTTCATCACATCATCCATTCCACCCAAACCAAATTCAACCGGGGGACACCCTTGCAACTTAGTCCAGCAGAACAGAATTTGAACAACATTTTAGAGAATTGAACATTTAACAACAGCAGTTTTGAAACATTTAACAACATTTAACAGAAGTAAATAGCTTGGGTTTGGGGCTGCGTCTCTGGGTTTCCATGTGTCCTTCTACAGTTTACAGTTGAGTTTACCTAACCTAACCTGTCTCTCCCTGCCTTCCCATTCCAGTGGTAGTCAACATTTCTGGGGCCTCTATTCACAGTTATCTGAACAAATTTGTACCCGCAGGGACTGAGTCAGTGCTGCTGTATTGTGTGTGTGTCTGGTTGGGGGGCTGGCCAAATTGCAGAGTGCATACCTTGTGCCACTGAGTTCCACCCTCCTTCTGCTGGTGTTCTGACTAATTTTAATTATGGGAAGAGTGCTATTCCCCAGGTCATAGACTCACAGAGGATGCAGGCCACAAGGAGGGCTCACGTCAGGGCTCCTCGAGGTAGTCCCTGACCATTGCCTTTGCCAAATCCTGTCTCACGATCCCAGAGGGGCCGAGGGCCTGCTGGAGCACCTCCATCTCCATGGACATCCTGGTGATGCCTGCGGGGGAGCCTGCTCAGAAGGGGCACAAGAAAGACCCGCAGGGCTGGGCCCCCTGCCCGTCCCTTCTAATGACAGGCATCCCCCTCTTGGCTTACCTACGCCTCACCGGCACACAGAGGGCATTGCTGGCTTGTGTGAGGTTCCTGTCCCGCTCGGCGAAAGTGCCCTTAATGTGTGAGTTACATATGGTCACCAACATGTATGACTTCTTCTCTGTGAGAGGCTTTCGCCTGGCAGCTATGCCCTGCTGCAGCCTTCTCATGGGCACGCGCACTGCTGGAACAATGTCTGCACTTGATGCGTCTGGATCCACAAAGGAGGCCATTGAACTCTGGAGCGTGTGCACCAGAGGAATGACCAGACCCAGGGTCGCCGTGTCAGATGAGACTGCCACAGTGAAGTCCTTGAAGGGCTTCAGGACCTCCACTGTCTGGGAGATGGTGAGCCAGTCCTCTCGGCTGAACTCACCCTCTTGCCTCCAAGTGTCACTTTCTGAGAGCCATGCCTTGAGGGCGGCCTGCTGCTCCACCAAACGCTCCAGCATGGCACAGGTAGAGTTCCAGCGAGTGACTACGTCAGCGATCAGGCGATGCTCCGGCATACCTGTCCTGGCCTGCTTCTGGCGCAGTTCATGAGTGGACTTTTCACTGCACGAGAAGTGACTCATGAGCCTCTGACATTTCTGCAGGAGATACTGGAGGTCACAATTTGCAGGGTCCTGGGGTTCTGTGGGGGAGCCCAACCCAAGCGCAGCTTTTACCACTAGGTGAAGTTTGTGGGCTGCACAGTAAATGTGCTCCTGGCCAAACTGCTGCACCGCTGCTCTCATGTTGCGGCCACCATCCGTCATCATGTTGATGGTGCCCTCACCTACCCAGCTGTCCAACTCCCTCCTCAAGGTGGTTGCGACGTTCTCTGCTGTGTGCGCCAAATGAAAAACCTCGGCGTTGGAGCAAGGCCTTGAAGTAGCTGGCCTGGCAGTCTCCCATCCATCCCTGCCTAACACTGGGCACCCCACCCCCACCCTGAATGTCCTCAGGTTGCTACCAGTGAGCAGTAAGTGACAGGTATGCATGCTGCACATTAGAGTAGGTCCAGATGTTGAATGTGAAGTGCACAGTTCTCCCGGCAGCATTGGACAACTGTGCCTTCACGTGGTTTGTGGCAGCCCTGAAAAACGAGGGCACCACAGTCCTGCTCAACGTCGTGCGAGCAGGGATCGTGTACCAGGGATAGGCATCATGGAGCAGCCTCTAGAAGCCGAAGTCGCCAACTATGGAGAACAGCTGACCATCTACCGCTATCATGTTGATGATATGGTGCATGATGCGTCTGCTCGCCTTCTGGATCCCCCCTTTAGGCATACTAGTGCCTTGTGTACCAAGCATCTCCGTCAGAGAAGCTTGGTGTCCCTGCCCTACAGGGACCCGTGGGGTGAGAGCGCCAGAGGAGCCTGCCTCCTTCTGGCTACCTGGCATCCGTGTGGTGCCACTTGAACTTTCCCCTGAAGAAGCACTGCCCCACATCCATCCCAGGAGTCATCACATGCTGCCCCTCCTCCAGCTGCTGGGTCTCAAAAGCTGGAGAAGGGGGAGCCTCAGCACCAGGCCCTCGCCCAGTGCTAGCTCCTGCCTCAAACACCTGGGTTGGGGGTGGTCCTCCAGCAGCTGCCTCTGGAAAGAGGGCCTTGTGAGCCCTCTTGCTGTCACCAGAAGCCAGGCTGGTGAACGGCAGTAGGGGAGGGCCTCCTCTGCTCAGATGAGGGGATAGCCACAGCACTCCCCTTCCACCCCTCTAGTCTTAGCCCTTGCCTTTCCCTCAGGGCCCCTCTCAACTTTCCTGTCATCCATTCTGTTTCCTTCCTTGAACCTACACTAACTAGCTCTTCAGTTTTTAAAACACTCCCCCCCCCCAAGTACCTAGCCAAAAGCTTTAGTTTTGAAACCTGTCAACCTGTTCTAGAGCTTTTGTTTTTGTCGCTCTCTTCCTGGAGATGGTCAGAAATCTCTTTTTAAATGGCCCTGTTTATTTTTTTTAACCTAAACCTCAAGTAGCTGAATTCCTCTTCAGGAATCAAGCTAGCCCTAAACCCTGGTATAAATGGAAGCCTATTAAAAAAAAATGCCCGGCCTGGCTCCAAGGGTGCCAGAGGTGGGCAGGGAAACCCTAGTTAAGGGAGACCTAATGAGCAGCCTATTTATATGAATAAAACTTGAACAGACCCTTACCTAACTCTCACTAAATCTTTTCCTACAAAAGCCTATTAAATGGAGAAAACTACCCTAGGTTCCCTAACAATTTTACTTTAGAGGGCAAAAAGAATGACAAAGGCCTACAACTAGCCTACCTTATAAAAACATTATTTAAAACAGTTCTCAGAAGCCCAAAGTAATGCTACCCAAACACTGCTATTTTTACTAAACAACTGCTGTAACCCACCACCCCCAACCAACAAAACAACAGCAGTAGTAAACAACAAACCATAACTGTTGAACACCAACAGGTAGCACCAACGCCAAAGTCCAAACACCAACTGTAAAATTTGCCAACAACCAACTTCAAACACAAACTATAAAACTAGCCAACAGAGCCCCCCAAATTAAGCAAAGAAAACAGAAAACTATATCCCCCGGGCAAGCAGCCCCCCGTCAGGGCCACTCACACCTCCCTAGCATGCACGCACACACACACACTGCAGAATTGTTTTGCTCAGAAGCAGAAACGGAAATTAGACTGAAATCAAAACACTCAGGCACACCCACTTAAGCCAAGCCACCCCCCAAACAAGAACTAGAACAACCAGAACTTGAAGAACTAGAACCAACAATAATTTAAAAACAGGAACAGCAGCTAAAAACAACAACGAAAAACAATAAACAACTATAAAGCACCAAATAGCCCCCCCCAACAAAATCAAGAAAAACAGCCCCCCAACAGTAACCGGAAAAATACTCCCCAACAGTCCCCCAACAATAACAGCCCCCCAACAATAACTTGAAAAGAGCACCCCAAGAACTTTGAAAAACAGGCCCCAACAGCAACTTTTAAAATACCAAATACAGACAGAACAAAATTACAATGATTAAAAAAAAAGTTCAAAAGGGAAAAACACTCAAACCTGGCAAGCCAGCCCGCCCCCCAAACCAAATGCCTCTTCACACACACTCACTCGAGGACTCAACAAGGGAAAATAAAAATTAAGGAAAAATTAAAATCAAAGCTTGAATCATATCTCCTTCCCCCCCACCAAGACAACCAGCCCCCTCCCCCCCAAAGAGAAGACCCAGTGAGTCACTAACTCTCCTACCATTCTCCTGAAGTCCAGCGACGGGTCAGTCAGTCACAGCACAGAGAATCCTCGCAGTCCAGAAAGATCCAGCCAGGCCACACCACAAAGACTGAGAGAATCCGCAGGCACTCTCTCAAAGTCTCTCTAGGCCAGGAACAGAATGGAAGCTTGCCCAAAGGCAAGCCTCTAATTTAAATTCTCTGCTGCATCTCTTTCCAGAGAATCCATGCAGCAGTGGGATTGGACACTCCTAACTCCCCCCTTCCTTCTCTGATCTCTCTCCTTCCTCCCCCTTGTACTACTCACCCCTCCTCCCCGTTCCCATCCTGTGAAATTGGAGGGAATCTCTGCAAGCAGCACTTCTGCTGTTTTGCAAGTTTGCAAAAGAGCAAGAAAAGTGTTGCTTTCAAGCTTCCCTCCAATTTTTACCAGATGGGAGAGGTAAGGAGGAGGTTGTAGTGTGTCACTCACTCCTCCTCCTCCTCCCCTCTGCTAAGAAAGCGTGGGAAGCTTTTGCAAAACTTTGCTGACTGTGCTGCAAGTGCACACAGGCAGCAAAATGCTCCTGGTTGACCCGAAGTGACCCGAATCTCTTCAGGTTGCTCCGCTTTGGTATTCCCGATTTGGGAATACCGAATCAACCTGAATCTGGCCCAATTCGGGTTTTAAAACCGAACCCGAATCCTGAAGCGCACATCCCGAAAAATATCTTCAGTTTATTGATTACAGAGTGTTGCTGAGCATAAAGTCCAGTCACCTTTGACAAAATCCTAGGTCTTTACTGGAAGTTTCTTACAACGTTCAGGCTCTGTAAACAACTAGAAGAATTGTGCAGAGGCAAAATATTCTGAAACATCAGACCGTGTGCTCAGTTGCATTAATGTCAGTCTCTGGCAGTTAGGCCCCTCAAGCCCTCCACAGTTAACCCGCACGTGTTCCAGTTGAAGTAGCTTTATTGAGATCCATACAGTACAGGTGTTCACCTGAAGGTGGCAATTGGCAGAAGTGGCAATTCAAAGGCATTACTAATTATAGGGAAACTTCCCGCCCTCCTGGATCCATTGACATTCTGGCGCGAAACCCCAAAGAGGTTACATGGGAACAGATTAGTTTAGACTAAATGAAGTACAAAGGAAAATATCCCAGTCCCTGGAAAATTTACAGTGTTCGCTGCTAGTAGTTCTCCTCAAGGACACTTTCTGGAAAAAGTGAAAGTACATATTTTCAACAGATAATGGAGGGGCCCACTGCCTCTCCTGCAGTTAATATCAGAAGTTAAGACACTCTACACAGTTCTACACAGAATACAGCATATAATTCTGGCAAACAGCATTGACCAGTATAAAATGCAGAATACAATCATGGCAGGTATGCTGGCATACATGACAATAATGTTCAGTCACATTTGGAAACCTTGAGGAGAAGCAATTTGTCCAGACACAGGAGCTGTCTCTCTGTTCTAAGAAAGAGAAGGAAAGGTTAATTGGCACTGATCAGAGGGTAAAGTGGGGTAATTCCCATAAGCTCCATAGAAGAAGGGAAATAGACAAATGTGATATGGTAAGGATAGACTGTGGGGATGTTGTCCTGGGATGTCAGGTGTTAATTTCAGATGCATTGGCAGTAATAACCTCAAAATCCATGTATTCGTCTACTTTTCCTTCCTTCATCTTCTTCCTATGCCAGGCTTTCCTAGTCACCTACTTGAGGGTATCATCTATTCTTGTACCTTATTTCAGAGTTTTTGAGTGACCAAGATAATTCAACCTTTGTATTAAAAAAAACTGGAATCTCAACCCTGTAATGTGCAAATTCAACAGCTTTGTTTGTGTTATTTGTTTTTGACAAATTTGTTTCTGTGCTTACACAGGGTGCATGGTTGTTTCTGCTACCTTGGTCTAAAATCTCCCACCCCCAAATCTCCTACTTAAATTACATAAAATCCCACCTAAAACACAGAATACACTATTGAGTATTCTGTAGAACTCAGAGTTTACTGCTGTGCGCTTACTTATATTTAGGTTATTCTTCTAGTGAAACAATGGTATAAACAGTAAAGATGGCAGCATAATAAAACTCATATACTTTGAATTGGGGCCAGATTGTTAAAGTAGAGACCATATTGAAGATTATAATAATAGGCTGTTATGTTACACTGGGAAGGTGGCTATATATTACAAATAGAAATATTTTCAAAGTTGGGTTTGGGAGTTTCTGTTAAAGAAATTCATTAAAATTTGATACCCATTTTCTTCAAACAAAAACACCTTGTTAATATACAGCAAAGTTAATGATTTTGTTTGAAAGTCTTACTACAGAAAAGGTGAGCCATATTGTGATGACTCACCTTTTATGTGGCGCAGGTGCAGTCTGCACGCTGGTGGGAAGGACAGGCCCACCTCCCAGCCCTTCTCCACTCAGATCAGGACGCAGGGGAGGAAGCAATGCCCAGCCCGCCCACCCTGCCCTCCCCTCCCCTTGCCTAGTTAAGAGTGCTGCGGAGGCGGCAACATACAGCCCGCCTGCCCTGCCCTGCCCTTTGTAGAGTCCGTTGTATTTTTCCCCACAACGGCCTTTGTTGCTAGTGAGGCATAAATTGGAAAGGCTAAAAGTGTAATAATTGCTAAATTTGTATTAGCAATTTTAAATAAGTTGTGCCTTGCATTCTAAATAACTACACAAGCAAAAAATACATTGATTACCCCCCCCCCCCTCGATCTGTACTCCTTAAATTGCTTTTAATTTTGGGCAGTGGTTTGTTAGACACCTTTTATTTAGTGGTCTTCTGTTGTTCAAAACAAATGATGGTTGGTCCAACAGCTGAAGATGCTTCCTGTTTATTTTTGCCATGAACTGCATGTTCTCCATCAATGGATAAAGGTATCTTTGTATGGGTTGTGGTACCTCCTTGCTCCATGGGCAGAGCATATGCAACTTTTTGGAAAGGCTTTCACTGTCCAGAGGAGGTGGTCATGCCTCCCCCTTTCCATGCTCTGCCAGTTCCATGGATATACAAGCATCCACAGTTCTTGGCTTGTTTAGAAAAAAGCACGAGAAAATACCAAACCATCTAATGAAGTCAGCATTGACTCCATCTGCCGTTTGCTTGCTAGCAGCTGCAGCAGATGTGAGGAAGAAGCTGTCTTGATTGGAATGTCCCAAGGCAGCAACTGGAGCCAATCCAATGCAAGAGGACAGCATGGTTGCTTCGCTCACCCAGGCTTTGCTCACTCCAGGACATATGGGCCTGTTGGCAGAGACGCCTTCAGCTCATCTGACCTGGTACCTCTCACATATGGACTCCCAAAGGCCCGGAGGCTCTGGCAAGTATGAGTGCTGAAAGGATACCCCTCCCCCACAGGCCACAAGAAGGGAGCCCCAAGGGGCAATAGGGAAGGGCTACATTTGCCTTTAGAAAATGGCTCTTCACTTCCTTCCCCACCCATCATCCTTCACTCCACCTGGATCTCTATGTTACTAAAAAAGTGGTGAAGAACATTAAACTAGATTGGAGGGTGAAAAAAGCAGATGCCATAGGAGGGATGAGAATTGCTCCTTCCCATCTTCCTACATTACTTCTTCCTCTATTGGGGTCCAGTGGATGCTAGCGCCGTTCCTCAGTGGAGCCTGGCTCTTACTCCTCAGATCCCCAAACTGGCCACAGAGCTTGCCATTGCAATTCTTTTCCTTTTAAAATTTTGCTTTATTTAAACTAGACACTGTGGCTGAAACAGTGGCTGCTACAGGAACACCTCTCAAATAACAAACCATTGCCCCATATGAGGGAGAAAAATTCTTTGGGGAAACAGCACTGGATGAAAAAGAAGCAAGTTGTGCTCTCTCCTTCCTGAAAAGACAGCAACAGACCCAGCAGGTCAGATCATCAAGTCAAGTTTCCTTTCATACTGCTAGGAGATCCTTTTAGCACTAAGACTCCAGGGAGTCCAACTTGGCCCAGATCCAGATTCACCTGCAAGCCCATCTCTACTTACAGGATCCGTTGACCAACAAGACTGGAAAGAAGCTCTTCAGTCTCTTAAACCATTGCAGGAGGCTGAATACGAGCACCCCCCCCCCTCACACACACACACTTGGTTTCATCTTGTCCAGAACAAGTAGATTTGCAAGCCTGCCAGTCAAGGGTACATCAGACCATGCACCCAAGGAACAGGGCCTTTCCCAGGATCCAACAAGCTGCAATAACATCAGTTTATGCTCCAAGCTATCAGTCGTCTGCTGGAGATCCAAGCCATAGAACCATTCCCAGAGAAGGAAAAGTTCTCCAGGCTGGAGGACTTCTACCCTCCATAGATCTCCGGGAGGCTTACCTATATGTCTTCATACATCGTAGTTCAAGACAGTATCTTTGCTTTGCCTATAATCACCGACACGCTCAGTAGGGCACTCCTTTTTGGCCTCTCTTGCTTGGGATAACTCTGATCAGGCTGGATTGAGATATTAGGTATGCACTCAAGAAGCCATGGGGTGACTGGTTAGCTTTTCCTATATCAGATCATGTTATTCCTAGCAAGAGGTACACCTCAACAATGTTTTAGGTTTGTTGCAGGTATAGAACACAAATAATAGTATTAATGAATTTCTGCTTCTATTTTATTTTATTACAGCTTAGTTGTTTTGCATATTTAACATTAACTCAACAGAAAATTATACCACCCGTTACAGCTACATAATTAAAGGAGAGCAATTACATGAGTACATAAAATTATGTTCCCTAAATATTAACAGGTCACAAGCAAGGAGCCCCTTCTAAGAAGAAGCTCTCAATCAATTCATCTTCCTATACTGACAGATTTTAAAAATTCTCTTAACAGTATCCATCTGTACCACTCGATAAGGGCCGCATTCTTGGCAAACTAATTATCTTATAACTTCAACCATCATGCAGAGTTATTTATGCTTGAAATGTTAAAAAAATATCACCTGTTAATTCATTCTTGCTATTTTCATTATACAGTATGTTTAAAAATTGTGATTAAATGTTTTTTTTTATATCTGTTGGCCTTTAACCAATGCACCCATCTTTGAACTATATCTTCATTTCTGTGAAGTTGGACATTCTTGCCAGTCTCAGACACTTCTGCACCTGAGCCTCAACACATCTATTGATATGAATTAGATGGATCCTAATTTACAAAAGACCATATAATTATGTTACTCCTTTTTGCCCCTCTCCAAGACTGTTCTATTACGGGTCTCTCTAAACTCCCTTTGAGACATGTTTAGTTAGGGGGCTAGATCATCTCTGTCTTTGGTAAGCAGAAACAGCCTCCTTGACCTTTTTGGGTCAAGGCCAGCAACTGTTCCCTTATATTCCTGGCCACATCTGTGATGCTCTTCCCCTTGAATCTTCACTGAATTGATGGTCACTGTAGTGGCCCATCTCAGGAAACAAGGTGTATACATTTAATCTTACTTGGAAAACCTACTAATCCAGTCACCCTCTAAGACATTAAAACAACTTTACAGCTCCTCTGTTTGCACAGGTTCTTGGTGAAGAAGAGCACCCTCACACCTTCGCAAATCATCATCCATATAGGGACATTGGTCCGCTGTCTCCTTTCATGAAGAGTTTCACCTCAACATCAGGGCAGCAGTCGCTTCCCTCCTACATGTGCAGAATAGATATATTTGCCTTGGCGGAGGAAGCATTTGGCAGCAGAGTCTTCTCTCTTTTCTCTTGTTTACCAACCAGGAGAGGAGAACATTCTGTTGAATATTCTGTACAAGAATACCTTCCAATCCACTGATGAACTTCCTGTGAGGGTTTCTTATTATCTAGTAGATTGGAAGCTATACTTCCCTATCCTAGTTGGCAGAAGAAGAATTGGAGAGGAACTTCCTAGGTTGATGGGGAGACAGGATTATCTATCCTGTTCTTCAAATGTATAGTGTCTCCAGGGAAAAGTCAGTCTTTATCAATGCGTTCTATGCTAGAGGTAGAAACATCTTCCTCAGAGGCTTGGCAAGGCATGAATGGGCTGGGGGAGGGCAGGAGTTGAGTACCTCTCAGTATAGTGGAAGCCTTTGCAAAAAAATTGCACGTGCCCTGCCTTTGGAGCACAAAGGAGGCACAACCCATGCAAGGATGTCTTCCAATACACTGATTAGAAGGAAACCCTCAAGTCCAAATTTTTGGTCCTTTAACTGCATGTTAAAGGAAGGAGACCTCATTGGTGACCAGAACAGGTGGTGCTAAACTTGCTTCTGTACAATACCGTATCTGTATATATATGAAGACAAGTGTCCTGACTGACTGATCATCTCCCAGCCCAAACACCTGGACCTAGAGACATGAAATTTGGGGAGAACGTTCCTTTCATGAAGTAAACACCAACTAAAGGGATTTTAAGAAATTCGACCCCTGAGGGGGTAAAAAGGGGTAAAATGTGTTTTCCCATAGAGATATAGCTTCCTTGTGTGGCTGGCAGGCTGCTGCCTGCTCCACCCCCTGCCCGTTGCCAGCTTGGCCATTCTTCCCCGATTGGGCCAGCCTTTCAAGGTCATTTGCATATGCGGCCTGATTGGTCCTCACCCCAACATTCTAAACAGTATGCAGTTGCTATTGGGAGTCATTGAGTGTGTCCTGAGGTAAAATGCACCTCCTGGTCTTCCCCTAAAAGTTCACTAAGGCTGGCAATCTCCCTGTTGGCCTGGCTTTCCTGTGTGGCTGGCAGGCTGCTGCCTGCTTGCACCCTCCTCTCTCTGATTGGAACTCTGTGTTCTGAGGTAAAAATCAGATCAAGGAAACCACAGATAGTTGAAAAATGACAAGACTCTTGAATAAGGATTTTATATAAAAGTCAGTATGGCAACGGAGTTTTTAAATGTTCATGGGGAGATGATGCACAACCTTTCTAGGGGCCATTTTGATGCAAACCTCTCACATGAACCTGCCGAAGTGCCCACCACATCACCCCCCCTCAGTCCAACTGCATCTCACCCCTCTAGCAGCCATTGCCTCTTATTGCCCCCAAGAAAACTCCTGGCAGACGTCATGCAAGATACACCGATGCTAAAAGGAGGAAGCAACTTAGAGATGTGACAAAGAAATATGCACATCATACTCCTGCGGTGCACCGAACAGCAGTGGGCAGGTGCCAGCAAGATCACCCCAGGGTGCACAGAGCGGCAGAGTTTATCTATGGGAAAAGCAATCCGGGAAGAAGAATAGAGAGATGCTCACTTCCATGGAAGGTCAAGGCTCACTCAGGCATGGCATATGATCCTTTGCTACCTTCAAGCTGCCTTTTAACCTCATCCATGCAGAAACACCCCTCTTCAGCATCTCAAAATAAAGCAACATGGCCCAAGTGCTGTGGAACTGTAAGCTCATTCTTTGGGATGAGAGCACCATGGCCACAAGGGGTGATTTGGGGCACTGAGCATAACCCACAAAGATGTCTCAGGCAACGAGAGAGTGATAGGGAAGAGTCACCATGCTGCTGGCTGGAGACTTTGGGTAGACTTTACCAGTAGTCCCAAGGGAAACTTGAGCTGACGAGGTTACCATGTGTGTCAAGGGGTCTTATCTGTGGCCCCTCATCAGGAAACTCTCACTAAGAAAACATGAAGGTCCACTTGAGAGGCAAGGTGTCCGTTGGGGAATCCTCTGAACTACTAAAAATAGGGGATGCAGAGTATCCTGAGTCCAAGGGAAAGGTGACCATCCCTGTAGGCCTGGGCACAGTAGTGATGACTAGAGGTGTGCGCTTCAGGTTCCCAAATCAGACCCAATTTGTAAAGATTCAGTATTTCCGAATCGGAGCCAGTATGATGGCCTCAATTCAGAAATGCCGAATCAAAGATTCCTGAAGCGATTTGGGTCACTTTGGGAACCTTTGGGGCCTTTTTAAAGGGCTCCCTCCCACCACCACCCCACTTACCTGCGACATCCTGGTGGCAGAGGTGGCGTGGGCGGCAGAGGTAGCGGTTGTGGCCTTCCCTGTGGCGGAGGTGCTGGCTGTGGCCTTCCCCACTACCCTGCTGGCCGCTGCCGCAGCAGAGGCACCTGCTCCGGCCTTCTCCACTGCCAAGCTGGCTGCTGTGGAAGTGGCGGCATGGGCTGCGGGGGCCCTGGTTCTGGCCTTCAGGAAAGGTAAGTGGAATTGGGGTTAGGGGAAGGGGGCTCAGTGGAGGGTGGGGGGGCTTGGAGACAGCTTCCCTCTCACTTCGATATGCTCAGAATCATTACAAAGCATACCGAAACGATTCCAATAACCTGAATCCGAAGCAGCCTCCCGCTTCGGGTTTTGGGTTATTCTGAATCTTTTCTCACTTTGGGTAAACCTGAAGCGGGAAAACTGCATATTTTTCTTGTGCACACCCCTAGTGACGACCCTAGCAGACTTAACAGCCACCATATACCCTGATATCACCACTATCACAGAGAAGTCCATGGACTGGCTGTGCAAACCTGCCATTCTGACCCCAAAGAACAGCAAAGCTGCCATCATTAATAAAACACAAGTTAACTCCCCAGAAGGGGCAGAAATGGAATACAAATCTGTGGACTCCGTGGTGCAAATGGATGATGCGGTCCATTACCCTGTCGAGTTCCTCAACACGCTCAACCCTCCTGGCTTCCCAGACCACAAGCTTCTCCTCACTGTAGGGGCTCCAGTAATGCTGCTCCAGAATCTCAGCCCACCCAAACTGCAATAGCACCAGACTGCGAGTAAAAGCCCTCCACAGGAACGTCATTGAGGCCACATTGTTCACCGGCAGTGCTCATGGGGAGTCAGTGTTCATACCGTGCATACCATCAGATAACCTCTTCAAGTTCAAGAGACTGCAATTCCCCCTCAAGGTCTGCTTTGCTATGGCGATCAACAAGTCCCAGGGATAGACACTGAGGGTGGCAGGAATTGATTTGAGGGAGGACTGCTTCTCACATGGGCAATTCTACGTGGCCTGCTCCAGAGTGAGCTTACCCAGCAGCTTGATGATCCTAACCTCTGGGGGGGAAAGCACCAATGTGGTCTACAAAGAGATCCTTCAGTAGAAAAAAACCGGTTGTATGTATTTTTCACTTTATTTATTGCACTACAATCTTTTCCTTTTAATAATCGCTTAAATGTTACATTTTGAATTTCACTTCATCAGTTTTCGGCATCAACATGCTTCGCTTCATTCAAACAATTTTTGCGAAGCTGGGGCACTATGTAATTATACTACAAAACCAACTCAAGAAAAACCTCCACAAACCAAAAAATGTTACACACCCATAGATATTATAACTGAATTTAAAGTAGTTAAATACCGTAGTGAAGCACGGATATCAAGCTAGTT
Source organism: Eublepharis macularius (assembly GCF_028583425.1). Taxonomy (NCBI): domain Eukaryota; kingdom Metazoa; phylum Chordata; class Lepidosauria; order Squamata; family Eublepharidae; genus Eublepharis; species Eublepharis macularius. The sequence continues at coordinate 76,942,525 of NC_072790.1, read as the reverse complement.
AAGAGATAAATCTGTTTTCAGGCTTAATGTTGTAATACTTAGATTCCAATGAAAGTAATAATTAAAAGAAGTTGTCTGACTAAAAGTCTCTTGGGTTTGTGTTCTTTATTGTGCTACTTCCAACAGACTGCCAGCGCTCAAGAGTCTCAGAATCTGTAGATTATACTACTGAAAATGATAAAAATCACTGTCTTAGAATAATGTAGACAATGCAGTAAGTAGTGTCAAGGCACAATTGCAGATATTTATTGCGGCTGCTTGAATTCGTTTCCATAGCCATAAGTAATTGCTTTAGCTGTCATGTGATTATTGTGTTAATTATTGTGTTAATTATTTTGCTACTACAGACTAACACGGCGAACTCCTAGATCTTACTGTGTTAATGTTACTATATTTTTGTAATTATTTTCTAAATGTTTTTTTTTTAAGTTACTATGTATGTGTGTTTTAAGCTACATACTTAAAAAAATCTTCTAAAGTTGAAGTCAAGCATAAAGAACTATTTTGTGGGAAAAACCATATATTTTGGGTTCATACTTTTGGACTTGTCAGACAAACAAGTTCTGAGGCTTAGCCACTGTGGCATGGATGCAAGAGTATTGCTCATGTAAAATGAAACTTGCGTGCCTTCCCTTTACCAGCACATCCTTTTGCCAATTGCATTTCCCAGGCTTGCACAAAAAAATTCAGAATGGTGTAATGTGATGGTGAGAACTGCAGCTGTGGGGGTAGCAGTGAATTAGTGGAAATCAGAGATATGCCTCCTGTGCAAGCAGAAGTGTTTTCTGATCACACAAGGACCTCTTTAGATCAAGCTGATGCGTCTTTGAGAGGGTATTATGGGCTAGCTAACAGTGCTGTGGTGATTAATCTATTTTTAGGGTTCTGATGACTGTCTTGTGAAAATCTGGGCGACAGATGATGGAAGGTTGCTTGCTACTTTAAGAGGACACGCAGCTGAAATATCAGATATGGCTGTTAATTATGAGAATACTATGATTGCTGCAGGGAGCTGTGACAAAATGATCAGAGTGTGGTGTCTCCGAACATGTGCCCCTTTGGCCGTTTTGCAAGGCCACAGTGCATCCATAACATCATTACAAGTAAGTCTGCTTCATTCTAGAGGATAGCATACTGAGAATATAGCAGAAGATTATGGAAAATGAATTAATTGGATGTTTTGAAAAGTAGAAAAGCTGATTTGAAAGTTAAAAGGTTTATGTTCTTATTTGCTAAAGGTCTATGGTATTTGACTGATGCGAGATATCTCCGGACCGATACATGCATGAGTTATTTATGTATTTATTTTATATCTTGTGTTTGAGGTAATACAGGTTTTAACCTAAGTAGGAAAAAAGAAAGGTACTTGTAGCTGCATGAGTGGAAGGAAGTGTGTGTGTATAAATACAAGAAAGGGGCAGAAAAGTTGTGTTTCCACTGAAGTGCTTTGTGGTATTTATTATATTTCATGTGTGATTAAGTGATTTTTAATAGAAGCAGTATTTATGACAAATTTCTGTATATACTGGATCATTTGTTTCTGTTCTTGCTAAAATTTAAAAAAATGTAAACAGCTTCATTTGTTTTGCAGTTTTCCCCACTATGCAGCGGATCAAAGCGATACCTGTCTTCAACTGGGGCAGATGGCACAATATGTTTTTGGTTGTGGGATGCTGGCACCCTTAAAATAAAGTTAGTTTCTTGCTTACATGTTCTTAAGCATACACTGTGAAAAATCAAAGACGTTTAGAAACATTGCAGCTTTTTTTGATTGTGTTGGGAACCTTTTCTGTTGCTATAATTGGCTTCTAGTTTACACGGATTTGTAAGTAGTAGAAAAAAAGTGGCAACAGATCAAGTAACACTTGGAAAGTTCTCTAACGCTAGAGAGGCTTAATGAGCTTTATCTTGGTTGTTGTGGGTTTTCCGGGCTGTATTGCCGTGGTCTTGGCATTGTAGTTCCTGACGTTTCGCCAGCAGCTGTGGCTGGCATCTTCAGAGGTGTAGCACCAAAAGACAGAGATCTCTCAGTGTTACAGTGACACTGAGAGATCTCTGTCTTTTGGTGCTACACCTCTGAAGATGCCAGCCACAGCTGCTGGCGAAACGTCAGGAACTACAATGCCAAGACCACGGCAATACAGCCCGGAAAACCCACAACAACCATCGTTCTCCGGCCGTGAAAGCCTTCGACAATACAGCTTTATCTTGGTTAAAATATCAGATCATTGAATGTTAGTTTGCTTTTGGATAGGTGAATTGGTAATGTATTCAGGGTGGGATAAAATCAGTGATGTTTTCAAAAATACAGTTTCTAAAATTTCAACTTCACTTGTTTATTTTGTTTTGAAGTTGTTATAATACAGTATTTATATTTAATTGGGTTAGCAGAAATTGGTGATGCCCTTCTCCCCTCTGTTTGCAAATAGTGGTACCTCCTTCTATTTCTGTCAGAGAACTTTGGATTTAGGCAGCCTCACTTAGGAGCACTGGTTATATTTAGATCATAGAAATAGACTCAAATTCATTTCTGAAGCGTCTTTTGTTTGAATAGATTAAATTGACATGGCTAGTATGTCTTTATGGTTAATCTTTTATTATTGAGCTCATTACTAGTTTGATTGCTTTGATGCATCTGAATTTTTTTTCCTTCTTCAACCTTGTAGTCCAAGGCCAACAAAGTTTACTGAGCGGCCAAGGCCTGGAGTCCAGATGATATGCTCTTCTTTTAGTGCTGGTAAAGTCCCCCTCCCCCCTGGTCTCTTTGAATATGTGGCATTGTTGGGATGTAATGAAATAATATAGACTTCAGTGGAACTAAGAAATTATTTTAATGATTACTGTTTTAAAAACTGATGGGTTTACTGTCAAATTTTATATCAGTTTTGTGGAGTTTTTGTTGACTTTTCTGAACATTTTAAATATTAAAGCAGTGTAAAACCTAATGAACAGTATGAAAAACATAATGACAAGGATTTTACTTAATGCATCATTCTAAATCAGGTGTTGCCAAAATTTCCTTCAACGAAAGCATAAAACCAGTGCTAAAGTTTAAATAAAGATCATTGCAAAGATTGCTTTAACACAGAAACACATTTCTGATAACAGTGATCTTCTGAAAATGTAAGCATGGTAATTACCATTATAAAAAATGGAAAACCACTAACTCCCAAGAAGATGTGAGAATTCTGTAATACCTTTTATTAGGACCAAGCAAATTGACACAAAACACTATGCAATCTTTTGAGCTTACAGGAGTTCTTCATCAGGCTAGATGTTATGAAATTTTAAAAAGATACAGAAGTTGGAAAGCAAAATTCTCAGGCCTGCTCTTACAGATGTCCTTTATGAGATGCCAGTAGGCAGTTACTTTCTTCACTTTGTTGCTGAGTTGTAGTCATTTGGAACTGATCTTTCTCCATTGCAACTCACTCACATTCCCTTCTCCACATGATTTCACATGTTTAAACAATGGAGCCCCATGTTCCCGATTTGGAACCAGCTTTGTTCCTCCTCACTTGAGGAAACACTCCCAATCCCATTCTGTTTCACTATCAACTTGGCAACTCAAAAATAAAATAGAAGTGGTTACAGACAGCACTACTTCCAATTTCTCACATAGAGTGACCTATCAGGTCACTTGATTTTCCCAATCTTTTCCTGAGTCTTCTAGGGGCTGAAATAGCTGCTGGTACTTTGTGAACTATGGGTTGAAACTGCATGTTCTGGACTATTTTATTGTTATCTCGTAAGAAAATAATTTGGTGAAGGATATTTCATAGAGAACATTGATGGTGGAATGCCTCAAGTTTCATACTAAGTAGCATCATTCTTAACTGTCAGTGCATAATGTGTGATATACGTGTATTTTCTGCTGCTTTTGAATGCTTAATGACTAAAATATATAGAATCGTGCTGTTTAGAAGTTGCCTAAAACCATATTGTACCTTTAAAATAAATACAGGTTTAGCAAGTTGTCAAATGAGTAGAAGTCAGCTATTGTTTTTACTATTAGCATTGTTTAGTCATGTCATGTCACAAATGGTACTTTGGAGCAGATAATGGGAACGGATATGTAAAATTGTCAAATTACTAAGCTGAGTAGTATTGTGATAATGCTTGCTTTGTTCTTGCTTTCCGTAGGTGGAATGTTTCTGGCCACTGGAAGTACAGATCACATCATTAGGGTTTATTTCTTTGGATCAGGTCAGCCAGAGAAGATATCAGAGTTGGAGTTTCATACTGTAAATACCTCTCAAAATTGTTTAGCTCTTTGTTTGAAATGCATTAACATTTTGTAGTCATGTTGTTAATTTTTTTCTTGTTTATGCAGGACAAAGTGGACAGCATTCAATTTTCGAACACTAGTAATCGGTAAGGAAGCAAATTGATGTTATGTATAACAGGGTTTCCCCCCTCTGTTCTGTTGTATTTGCAAAAGATGATGATCCCCAATATGCTGTCTTTGATTACTAAGAAATCTTATGGTGGACTTAGATTTAACATAAATGACATGTTTTGGACTAATTAAACCTCAACAAACTATTCATTTTGTTAGTCAAATGAAGCTTGAATTTAAATGGAAAGGGAGTGTGCTTTGAGAATGAGTTTGATTTGATGGGTTTTAACAATATTCAGTATTAATTGCAAGCAGCACCTTGTTCTGGCTTATCAAGCGATGGAGAGCTTAGTGTATAAGAGAAGTGAAGTTACAATCACCTTACACACCCTAAGCTGCCACTGAGTCAGAAGTGAAAAGCATTGTGAGATTGACAGCTACTAGCAATTATGCTTATCCAAAAAAAAAAAAATCATTAGCCAACACTACTCCTTTCTGCTTTTATATTTACTTTAATCACCATGTAGAGAAAACGTGTAGTGCCATGCATGAACTATATGTGTGGATTTTTTAAGGTAAGCCGGCATAACAGCTGTTGCTATTACTATCAGGCTCCAAATATTTGAGCTGAGAACCCACCCATGCTACACTTTTACGTGAATCCCATGGAGAATTTCTTGGGGGTTCGCAGGTTCCTCTGCAGCAGCAGAAAGTTGACTCTCCTCGTTTTCTTCCTGGGGATCTCCTGCTCCTCCAGGAGCATCATTTTGAGCTACAGCAGGAGAGGGAAGTAATAGAGCCGCATTCAGCTGATGGAAATCACTTTCAGTGGCTCCAAGCCTTTGTATTTAACAGTAAAATAAGTATATGTGGTTTCATACATGATACATAATGTTGAGCATAAAAATATGATGTATGAACACTTTGTAGATTTTGTTACATGCCTCTAAAAATGTCTCTAACTCTAGCTTCAAGCACTGTATCAATTTTAGAAATTATCCTAACTAATATTCTGCCTTCATTTTCTGCCTTCCCCTCTCTCCTTTGGGAGAGCTCCCCCTTACTTACCTTGACTTGTACAGCCTGACTTTCCGCTGCTTGACTCTATAATATTTTCTGTTTCTTCGTGGTGCCTTTCTTCCACCAACTTTACTGAATAATCCCCCCACCCCAATGTCTGCCTTTGTACTCTAGTTCCTTTCACTTGCAATCTTGGACAAAAGATACATTTCAATACTGATAGTTCCTTTCTAAGATTCCATTAACTACCATAGAAATTCTTCATGCTAGTGAATGAATAGAGATACTTTGTAGGAGGAACTCTGTGAGGATTATAATTGGATCCAGGAAGGTGGATAACTATACTTACTCTGTTTCTACAGCTCTGTATGCATGTTGTGTAGCTTTCAACTAAAATTTATAGTCAGAGTTTGTGAAAACTGAGATTTGACCACCAAAAAGATGACAACTTGAATCTATAGTGAAATGTACACATATAACCAAAAATCTGTTGTGAAAAACATGTGAGTAAATATTTTTTGTCCTCTATTAGATTTGTTAGTGGAAGTCGTGATGGCACAGCACGCATTTGGATGTTCAAGAGAAGGGAATGGAAGAGCATTTTGTTGGATATGGCTACTCGTCCTGCAGGGTAAATTTTTTTCATAATTTACCAATATGATCATGACATTTGAAATTTTATCTGTAAATTCATCTCTGCTTATTATGTTTGATTCCCTTGAAGAGCAGAAGAGAGCTGCTTGTATAAGTACCTCTCAGTGATACTTGGCAACAGTGTGATGCACAGTAAAAACTTAAATTTCTTTTATTTATGAACCAGTATGCTCTTTAATTAAGCATATTGAGGACTAGTGCAAACATAATGCTGGCAACCTCTTAACTACAATTTTGTGGTCAGAAGCAAGCTTGGGGACTCGTGTGCTTCCTTTTTAAGGAAAGATTTATAGAGTCCTGGACAAATATCTCAAAGATGGCTTAAGAGAACACCAGTGATACTTCTGTCAATTCCTTTTTTGTGAGAGAAGTAGAGTATAAGGATCTGGTAAATACTGCTAACTTTATTGTTGTGGGAGGGCAGTAATCTGTAGAGGGAGTTGTGATATTTGCAATTCACTTCTAGGACACAGGACTTTGAGGAGCCTTTAGAATATCTATTGGATGGAAGAACTCTTTTAGTTTTCATATAGACACCCATCAGGGTTGCCAGCAGGCCTAAAGAAAAATGTCCTAACTCTTTAATAGATTTAAAATGTGGAGATGGACCACTGAAGTTTTTCATGGCACTGTGTTCCATCTTAAGGTGATGGAACTTCTTAACAGATTAGTTTTTTAAAAGGAACAACAAGACTACAAATGGTTAGCCAACTGCTCAGATGCCTTTTTTAAAAAAGAAGGCAACTCCCCCCAAAGACCAGGGGGAGGAGCAAAATTCCTTGTGGATTAGGATTCTAAGACAGAAACCTGGGTCAGTAGAGAAGTGAAGACAGGGACCACATTCTGCAGCAGTGAAGTCTGCTCCCCCTTCATCGTTCCTGCCAGGAAAGAAACTGCAGTCCTGAAGTGAGCCAATGAGTCCCTCTTGGCCCTTGCAACTCAGAGCAGCCTAAAAGGCAGAGCTTGTCAGCCACTGCATCACTTTTGCTCATGCTCCTGTCTTGTCTCCTGGAGAAAAAGTTTAGCAAGTGCCTTTCTCCAATACTCTCCTCATGCACAGTGAATCTCCTCTCACAGCAACCCCTCACCACATCAACTTGACACCACTCAACTGAATTCTCTGTCAAAGTGGATGTTGATTCCACTCCCCTTTTAAGAAAGTCACAAAAGATAAAAAATACGTCCTTTTGAGTATGTATGGTAATCATCACTATCTTCTGGAAAGTACATCAGGAAATATGACTGAGGACCAGAGGATCCTGTGGAGGATTCATGGCTTAGTATACCATCTGTATCTAAACTGTTTCCACCACAGTTACACAGAACTGAATTGTGCAGTTTGAAGGGACTTGGTGGCTGTGCAGTTACTGAGATTATTCTGGCTTGTTGTGAAACCTCAATGTTTGGATTTACAAGACATCCTGGAAAGTGTTTGTGAAATATTTCATAAGAAGAAATTGGTCCAACTAAGGCTCATGTCTGTCACTTGCTAGGTTTAATTTAGCAGGTCAGTCTCAATGGCTGCTTCCTGATATTCTGAAGAGACAATCTTCAGTGATTTCTTCAGTCTTTGCATTAGCCTGGGTTTAAATTTTCTGGAGACGTCCACCTGTTACACAGTTCCTGAAAAGAGTGGTCTTCTTAGCCATCCTTTGAAGCATATGTTCTTCCATGGAATCTCTGAGTAATACTAGAAGCCCTAATAAAACTCTTTTTCGTCAACATCAGTATTCCACTTTGCCATCTGATGCTAAAGGCATGTGATATGGCCATCTCTGCTGGAAGGGGATTATAACGGGACACTCTGTGAGGCAGAAACTGACATACAGACTCTTATTTCCAATTTTTTTTGTTTCATAGATCTAGTTCTTCCCATCTTTTATTCCAATCTTTTTCACCCCCTCCCCCAAAGGAATATCACCTTGTATGTGTGTAAAGCATTAATGTTCTATTTCTGGGTAGCAGAAGATGCTAGGAATTCCTTGTTTTATTCTGTTCAGTGAAAATATCTCCATGCTGAACTTGAGTTGCCCAATTCAGGATTTTGCCATAACATCATATCAATAAATTGGGCTTCACATACTCAAACTGAATTTTACACACACCGTGACAGGAGCAACCATCTCAGCAGCATGTAGCAAATGATACTTTACCTGATGAAAGTAGAACATGTGTGTGGAGCTCTCAATCTACCTTTATCAAGCTCTGCTGCATTGATATCTAAACCACAGAAAGGCTGGCATCCTGGCTAATCCTGTTCCAGGCTGGTGCAAGAGAAAGATGAGAGGGTTATCCATAATTAGAACCTGGGATGACTGCTGTTTTTTACTCTTTCTTCTACTTAAAGCTGTTATAGAATCCAATTCTGTAAGTTTGATCTTTACTTATTGTTGCAGCTGTGGGGCCTAAAACTAAAAAAGTTCTTCCTTCCTCTGGAGATTCCACAGGGACCTTTGCAAGCAGATGAGGAGATTTCCCCTGTCTCTTCATAGTGATGCTCTCTCCATGGCAGTGCTGCATCCCATAAAATGAATTTAAACATCTATCCATTCAAGGAGTTGGAGGGAGGTGGGGAATGGAGGGAGAAGATTGTTATAATTGTTCCAGACAGTGTTGGTAATCCATTTTATCAAATGCTCATTTAGAATTCTGGCAATTCTGACCAAGTCTGTTAAAAATAATCTTCATGATTAAAAGCCATTCCTAGGTGTTAAATGTGTTTTAAAAATGTTTTTGTTCCTTGATTATAGTCAAGCCCTACAAGGTGTAGAAGACAAAATCACAAAACTGAAAGTTACTATGGTGGCATGGGACCGTCATGATAACTCTGTTATTACAGCAGTTAATAACATGACTTTGAAAGTTTGGAATTCCTTCACTGGTCAACTTATTCATGTCCTTATGGTAAGGAAACTGTAGTAAGGATCTGTTTTCCATAGTGTGTCGCAATGACGATAGCATCTTTGTTTACTGTCACAATCTTCAGGTAGGTCAAATGAGAATTTTGCTGTGTGTATATATATATATATATATATATATATAAGTAATACAGCATAAGTTCCAAATAGTTAAAGATATTGAAAGGTAGATGCTTCACAAAGTAAGATATGTGAAAGAACCATTTGTTTTCGCTTAGAGTGGCAGATTTTAATAATTGACAAAATACTAGATTCTTTTTACATGCATGCATGAAATTTTTTTGCTGAATTGTTCATTTTTCAACTGCCTTTATGTAGTGGAGCTAATACCCACATAACAGTAAAAATATATTACCCAGCATATATCAGTATTTTCTTTGGGGATCAGTTTGCCTATTGGAAATTGAGGATCCAAAGGACAGATGTGTGCCTATAGGTACAACTGTCCCTATAGCTGGTACCAAAGAAATCAGTCCCTTGATAGTAGGTACTAAACAGCATCTTTTCTGTTTTATACTAGGAACTGATGTAGCAAACGTATTTGTCAGTGAATATGGTTCTCTCTGTTCATGTTTCTCTCTTCTTGGCTTCTGGTCGAAATATTGTTGTCACATGTTGGATTATCTAATTGTTTTCTATTTTTCACTCTGTTTTTTAAAAATGTAGGGACATGAGGATGAGGTGTTTGTACTTGAGAGTCACCCTTTTGATGCTAGAGTTCTGTTCTCAGCTGGCCATGATGGAAACGTCATAGTATGGGATTTGGCAAGGGGAGTCAAAATCCGATCTTATTTCAACATGGTAAATACTATGTGTTTTTAAAAGACATGTTATAGAAGCTTTCTCACCTTCGGTAATCAAATACAGTTGGACAGAGTTATGTAAAATGTAAATCTGTATGCATTAACATTGATCTCAAAATCAAATTTCAAATTAGTATTAAGCAATCTGAAGTTATTTCTTTCATTCATTCTTTTGAATTAAAAGTCTTCTTGTAGAAAACTTTTAAAAATCTTTAGCCAAAGAAAATTGTAATATTAGTTTGTGACCCAACTTGTAAGGAACTGTCCCAAGTGATGTGTATGTGATCAGTTACAGAAATTTTGTTTCTTAACTTCTGGTACAATAGATCAAAACCTTTAACACTTCAGTTAATTATCTGAGCATAAATGATATAGAAAATTAAGAGGCAGCACTTGAAAATATTGGACATGAAAAACAACAGTTCCAGGTGGGTTAACAGTTATTCTTTGAGTTTAGGAGCATATCAGGTTTCATTTTTACCACACTGGTAATGGATGTAACTCTACAGTTGGTGGGAAATAAGGAAATTTTTGAGCAGTAAAAGAAATTATTAAATCCCCAGAGTTGAAATCAGCATTGAGAATATATTCACTCTATGCCAGTTTTGTAAAAAAAAGTCCAGAAGTGTTACTAGCCTATAAAAAGCATTAGCTAGCTCACCTACTTGCTGCATAATCTAGTGTAAAATATCTCTGGTATGTCAAGTTTTTAAAAGAGAAAGTAACTTCAATGCGTCGTTGCTTGGAAGCAGTTCTTAGTCTTCATAGGCAAGTGGCTGTTTTTACAAACTTGGTTTTTACTAGAATCAGGACTACTTGGCTTGTAATATGCAGAACTGGGTGGTTGCATCACTTCCTGTCTCCTTTCAGGCAGTATAAATAGCCTAAAAGAAGAGACTGCAAAGTGATTTTGAGATAGGTCAAGGTTTTAAAGAAGGTTCTGCTACTACTGATGCTGTTTGTTCTTAAACTGTGAAGAAATCCAACAGAGCATTCAATTCTCTTTGCCTAGACATTATTTGAATAATGTCTCACTATCTGCTAATTCAGAGCAAATGGGTTTTTATAAAATAAATCAAGCAGAGGTTAAAGCTTGTAAAGCTGTTCCTGTCTCGACTCTCGTGCTCTTGTATTCTTCTTCAGTCATTGTCCCTGGCTACAAAAGGAATAGATGAAGGTAAATGAGCAAGCCCCCCATGTTCCTTTTTCTGGTGTTCTCTTTATCATGCTGTAAATGTAGTCAGGTATATGGACATATGTGAATCTGTTCTTAATTTAAATGTCAGATGCTCCATAGCTTTACCTTTACATTTCTGTATTTTAATAGAGCCAGAGGCGTTAGCCGTGTTAGTCTGTAGTTGCAAAATAATAAAGAGTCCAGTAGCACCTTTTAGACAAACCAACTTTATTATAGCATAAGCTTTCAAGAACCACAGCTCTCATGCATCTGATGAAGAGAACTGTGGTTCTCGAAAGCTTGTGCTACAATAAAGTTGGTTAGTCTTAAAGGTGCTACTGGTCTCTTTCGTATTTTTAATATAACTTTTCATCATTTTTCACACCTTGTAATTTTAAATTTGAAGTCCAGTAACCCCTTACAAGTTAGTCCTATTGAACTTGGTAGAATTTACTTTTGCATAGGGTCACTGTAGATATTGCCTTAAAAAGAAATCCTAGTGCTCAGGGGACATTTCTAAGTAAAAGAATCCTTCCAAGTGCAAATTTTAGGGTGTTGGTTTCAGAAAATTTACAGATATATGAATGTAGTAATTGAGAAGTAATTGATATCAGATACAGGATAGAAGAAATTAAATTCATGTTTTTATACCCTTTAGAACATTGTGACTTTGAAATTAATCTGTATAGACAAGCAGAATGCCTGTAATAAAAGCTGCTTCATGATACAAAGGGTTGCACTTTCTGTAGAAGAATCTTACCTTCCATAAATGCTTGTGATTGGAAAGTTAGAAATTCAGTTTCTAATAACACAACAATGAAGAATTCAGTGAGTTGGTCTAAGAAAAAGTCGTCAGTTCTCCACATGATTTTTTTAAATGTATGGCAATAGAATAGTTAATTTAAGAATTCTTATACTTCTAAATTAAAACTGTCCAAACTACTTATTGTAAGTGCATGTCTCTGGATAGTCAGCATATAAATTCCCTAAGTAAATAAAAGCTAGGATTAACAATAGGTGATATGTCGTCAGTCTTTACTTCTTCAGTTCCTTTAATCTGTCTCTTATTTTTGTATGCTAGAAAACAAAATGATTCCTTGATTAATAATATTATCTATACTTAGAAAAGATTGGTGAAACCAGACATGGCAGTAATAAGGGCACGTGATCACTCTTCTGCTCTGTTACTACTGTGCATGTGATTCTAAAAACATTACTTGAGTGAGGAGAACTAAGTAATCCCTTGTCTTATCTCACCACAGTTCATCAACCAAGCTTCCTTTCCACGCTCCTATCTTTTCCCCCAGCATGGTAATATCAGTGACTTGGCTTGGGAGAAAAGTGCCTTGTATTGTGTCACATGGAGACATCAGGGGAGGAGGCAGAGAAAGGGGAGTTCACTTCATTTGTTCATGTGTCCATTTGAAGCTAGACCATCCCATCCTCTCCTTTATATGTGAACAGGTCTGACAGGATGAGCAAACAAAGGTCTTTGTCATGTTTATCTTCCCCTTATAGGGACGTAAACTAGAGGAGCACTCAGGACATAATTCTCTTCTCCCCTCAGTATGTCAAAATAGTTATATCGTAGTACTCAAATTTAAATATTTTGTGACTTAATAAAAAACGAATATTTTCAGTTACTTAATTGTATTCTGTAACTGAATAGAAAGACAAAGACAACTGATTGCGGCCGGCTAACACATGAAATAGTATGGCCTAGACGACAATTCCTGGCGAAGTTTTTTTTTTTTTTTACTGGCTTAATACTCATTGTCAGGAAAGGCAAATCCTGAACAACTAAATCTGTGTTATATCATACCAAAGCCACAATAACCGAAAACAGCTCCTACCTTTTCTTAGCAGCAACTAGAGCTAAACATATTTTAATATTTTTGCTGATTTAAAAGTTGAATTTAATATTATTGTTAAAGCTCCATTGGGCCTCTGCCCAAAATCCAAAGAAAGCAATTTGTATACCTTAAAGGCTTCCGTGAATGTTTGGGAGGTTCTGGTATTATATCATTTCCAGTCACAGCCTCTCATATCAAATGTTTTTCAAGGAGTGCCCCCACCCCTGTTTTCAGGGACATATTTTGATAAAGTATGAACTGTGCTGAATAGGGGAACTAAAAGCAGCCCTGGGCCACGCATAGTAGTCTTAGGTGCGACCTTTTGGTGTTTCCTTTATGGAAGTTTGGCTGCAGGTTTTTTTTTTGTTTGTTGGCCATGGAGTAGATTTTAGTCTGTAATGCATATTTTAGGATAGTCAGATTTGCTCTTTTTACAGGGATCACTGTTTTTTCAGTTCAGTGCAATGTTGGAGCCTGTTCAAAAGCAAATTTTATTTGGTAAGAATTTGCGTAATCTTTGGTCATCCTTGTCAATGATTATTATTGATATAAGCTGTTTTAGAATGCAGTAGTAAATAGGTCACTCTTACCCTGATTCATTATCATGTAATTTGGAAATAGGTTCCATTGAAATCAGTGGAAGGCTCTATCAAGTAATGTGTTTTGAATTGGGATGCTGTTGTAACACATCTTACTTTGGAAACCCTAGTCGTTGGGTACGATTTAGCGCTTGACAAACTGTTATGCTTTGTTTCTCAGTCTGTAGTAGGACCCTTTATTCCCTGTTTCCAGGGACTTTGTTAGTTGGTTGATTGCAGAACCATTCCTCTTCTTCCCCATTAGTAGTTCTACATTGTAGCCTTACATAGTTCGGAGCAAAGGATTTTTCCTGAAGTCATACTGAAATTACTTTGCAACTAGGAATATTGGTAGAGTACTGAGGACATAAAGTTCAGAGTGGTGATTGGTCACCTGTGCTTGATTGACAGGTTACAGGGAATAACAAAAACCCATTTGTTCTGGATTAATGGAAGTGGAAAACAGAAAATGAGTATCAGGTAAAATTCTTTTTGAAATATTTGCAGTTCTTTAGTTGAGTTGCAAGCAATCAAAAATACTGTCTGAGTTGGACTAAATAAAACTTGTTTGGCTTACCGGACGGTTTAAATCATTATAGACTCAAAAGTTACATAAAAGCTAGGATTTCCATTAGAGTTTACAAGAAGGGGCAAAAAACTGGTTAACAAGTGAAATCTGTGTGTAGTTTTTTGATGTATTAGAAAATAGAACAACTAAGGACAGTGTTCATGTAGCTTTTCTAATTGGTGCTGGACTTTAAGGAGGATGCTTCTAGCAGCTTTTTACTTTAATAGTTACATTAATAACCTGGTTACTTGTTAATATAACTATTGAAGCAAGCACCACTATTGTGCTTGACACTTGCTTGGTTCCTGGCAATAGGCTCAGTATTGCACTTTAATATACGTATTGAAAACTAATACCTTTCCATCTAACTGAATAAATACCTTGTGAATGGATTTGAATTACGTTATGTTTTTCCTTAAAAAGCCAGTAGATTAGAAATGTATTTACATATAGCACATCTGACTGCTAGCCAGTAAAGCATTAAAAAAAATGACACCCTGAATGTAATTCCCCTCTAACAGCACACTTTTTAAATAGGTTGTCATGGTTGTTTGTTTGAAAATATACAGCTGTTATCTGCCTATTTTCTAATAATCGGTTAATTTTATATGCGACTGTGTTTCAGATTGAAGGGCAAGGTCATGGAGCAGTCTTTGATTGCAAGTGCTCACCCGATGGCCAGCATTTTGCATGCACAGACTCTCATGGTCATCTTCTCATCTTTGGCTTTGGTTCCAGTAGCAAATATGACAAGGTATTGTACATGAAATAGTGTGAATTTGTTTAGCTTGTATTAACTTCAGTACGAACAGCTTTCCAACTTCAATCTCAAAGCTACATCTAAATATATGCTATACTAGCTTGGTACCCGTGCTTCACTACAGTATTTAACTTTTAAAAATTGAATTATAATTGGGTGTGCACCCGAAAAAGCTTCGGGTTTCCCGCTTCAGGTTTACCTGAAGTGGGAAAAAGATCTGTAAAACTCTGACATCCGAAGTGGCAAGCCGCTACAGGTTTCTGAGTTGCTTCGTAATGTTCCGGAAAGATTTGTAGCATTCTGAAGTGATGGGAGGGGGAGGGGGGCCAACCCCACCTTTAAACCCCATCCCTCCACCCCACTTACCTGATGGGTGGAATGCTGGAGCTGCTGCCGTGCAGGCCAGTTGGCCGGCAGAGAAGGCCTCCCCCACTGCTGTGGCCTGCTGGTGCAGCCAGTGGTCACGTGGGCAGAAGGCCTTCCCCTCCACTGCTGCGGCACAGCCGCAGCCACTGCGGCTAGCTGGTCAGCAGAGAAGGCAGCCGCCAGCAGGGAGGCTGGAGGGCCAGGTAAGTGAGGGGTGGGAGGGTAAGGTACTAGGGAATGGGACAGTTTAAAGGGCCCTTTCCTGCCGCTTGCAAACGGCAGGGCCCTTTAAACTTTAGCTGGGAAGCGGGGGTGGGGAATTCCCCCTGCTTGCTGTTTAAAGGGCCCTTTAAACTTAACCCTGGGCCCCCGAAGCTTTCTGAAGTGACCTAAATCGCTTTGGAAAGCTTTGCTCCAGGATTTCCGAATCGGAAACCC